>NC_092709.1:142630703-142942710 GCF_047496885.1 Scyliorhinus torazame | reverse complement strand
GATCCCCAAGTACCGAAAGCTCCTTTCCGCCCTCCTCAACGGTAGGTCGTCTATCCCTCTTCCCTGGTCCCCTGGATGCACACGAAGAGCTCTCTTTTCCCTACATTGAGCTTATAGCCCGAGAAATCCCCAAACTCCCTTAGGATCTGCATGACCTCCACCATCCCCTCCACTGGATCTGCCACATACAGTGACACCCGATGCTCCTCTCCCCCTCGCACCACCCCCCTCCATTTCCTGGACTCCCTTAGTGCCATGGTCAAAGGCTCAATTGCTAATGCAAACAACAGGGGGGACAGGGGGCAACCCTGCCTCGTCCCTCGATACAGTCAAAAATATTCCGACCTCCGCCGATTCGTAACCACACTTGCCACCGGGGCTCTATATAGGAGCTTAAACCCAACTGATAAACCCCTCCCCAAACCCAAACCTCCGCAACACTTCCAGAGATACTCCCACTCCACTCGTTCAAAGGCCTTCTCCGCATCCATAGCTGCCACTATCTCCGCCTCTCCCTCCACCGATGGCATCATAATCACATTTAGGAGCCTCCGCACATTGATGTTTAGCTGCCTGCCCTTTACAAATCCCGTCAGGTCCTCGTGAATCATCCACATCCCGGGACACAGTCCTCAATCCTCCCAGCCAGCACTTTTGCCAGCAACTTAACATCCACATTAAGGAGCGAAATCGGCCTATACGACCCACATTGCAGTGGGTCCTTGTCCCGCTTCAGGATCAGAGAAATCAGCGCCCCGGACATTGTCGGGGGCAGGGTCCCCCCCTCCCTTGCCTCATTGAAAGGCCTCACCAGCAATGGGGCTAACAGGTCCGCATACTTCCTGTAAAACTTAACCAGGAACCCATCTGGTCCCGGGGCCTTCCCCGCCTGCATGCTCCCCAGTCCTTTAACCAGCTCCTCCAACCCCAATTGGCGCCCCCAAAACAGCCACCTCCTGCTACTCCACCCTCGGGAACCTCAGTTGATCCAGAAATCGTCGCATCCCCTCTTCCCCCTGCTGGGGGCTGAGATCTGTACAGCTCCTCATAAAAAGCCTTAAATGCCTCATTTACTTTCACCGCACTCCGCACCGTACGTCCCCTGCCGTCCTTGACTCCACCTATCTCCCTCGCTGCCATCTTCTTACGGAGCTGATGTGCCAGCATCCGGCTCGCCTTCTCCATACTCGTACGTCGCCCCCTGTGCTTTCCTCCACTGTGCCTCTGCCTTTCCTGTGGTCAACAGGTCGAATTCCGTCTGGAGACTTCACCTCTCCCTAAGTAATCCCTCTTCAGGGGCCTCTGCATATCTTCTGTCCACCCTTAGGATCTCCCCCACTAACCTCTCCCTTTCCCTGCCCTCTCTCTTCTCCCTGTGAGCCCTGATGGAGATTACCTCTCCCCTGACCACCGCCTTCAGCGCCTCCCATACTACCCCCACCTGGACCTCCCCCGTTGTCGTTGGCCTCCAAATACCTTTCAATGCACCCCCGTACCCTCCCGCACACCTCCTCATCTGCCAGTAATCCCACATCAGACGCCACAGCGGGCGTTGGTCCCTCCTCCCCCCAACTCCAGCTCCACCCAGTGCGGGGCGTGGTCTGAGATGGCTATGGCCGAGTACTCCGTTCCCTCCACTTTCGGGATCAGCGCCCTGCTCAAGACAAAAAAAATCTATCCGGGAGTAGGCTTTGTGTACGTGGGAAAAAAAAGAAAATTCCCTGGCCAGGGGCCTAGCAAATCTCCACGGATCTACCCCACCCCCCCGCCGCCCCCCCCCCCCCCCCCCCCCCCCCCCCCAATCTAGTCCATAAACCCCCTAAGCACCTTGGCCGCAGCCGGCCTCTTCCCCGTCCTAGATCTGGAACGCTCTAATGCTGGGTCGAACACCGTGTTGAAATCCCTCCCATTATCAAGCTTCTTACCTCCAGGTCCGGAATGCGCCCCCAACATACGCTTCATAAATCCAGCATCATCCCAGTTCGGGGCGTATACGTTTACCAATACCACCCATGCCCCCTGCAGCCTACTGCTCACCATCGCGTACCGACCTCCATAGTCCACTACTATATTCTTGGCCTCAAATGACACCCGCTTCCCCACCAGTATTTCCACCCCTCTATTCTTCGCATCCAGCCCCCGAATGGAATACCTGTCCTACCCATCCCTTTCTTAACCTGACCTGGTCTGCCACCTTCAAATGTGTCTCCTGAAGCATGACCCACGTCTGCCTTCAGTCCCTTTAAGTGCGCAAACACTCAGGCCCTCTTAACTGGCCCATTCAGGCCCCTCACATTCCAAGTTATCAGTCGGATTGGGGGGCTTCTCACCCCCCCCGCCCTTGCTGACTAGCCATCTCCTTTTCTAGGCCAGTCCCGTGCGCGCGCCCTCCCGCACCCTCCAGTCCCCCAGACAGGGGACCCCTGCCCCGACCACCTCTTCAGCTTCCAGTTCCCCCCTCGGCCAATGCAGCAGCAACCCTATTTCCCCCCCCCCCCCCCCCCCTACCCCCACTAGATCCCTTATCTAGCTCTTTTACTCCCCCCCATAACACTCCGTAAGTCAGCTGGCTCCTGACCCCGGCCTCCCCCGCCATCCCATTGGCCCCCCCCCCCCCCGTGTGGGAATCCCCCCTCCTCCTCAGCAATCATTGTGCGCTCCTCCATCCCCCCCCCTCCATCCCTCCCTAGCGCGGGAAAAAGCCCACCGCTTTCCTGAGCCAGCCCCGCCCCGTGTGGCGCAGCTCCTGTTGCGACCTTATCCCAATTCCCCCATCCCCGGGCCTCCCCTCCCTCCAGCATCGGCGCCCACATTCTCTCAGTCTCCCCATAACCCGTAGAACATTCCTTACGCATAGTTAAAACCCTCTATACAGCCGACATTCCCCCCCACGACCACAGACCCTCAGGTTGAGTCCAACTTTTCAGATTGTATAAAGGTCCAAGCCTCTTCAGGCGTTTCAAAGTAGTGGTGTCGATCCTGAAATGTGACCCACAATCGCGCTGGCTGCAGCATTCCGAATCTCACCCCCTTCCTATGCAGCACCGCCATGGCCCGATTAAAACCAGCTCTCTTCTTTGCCACCTCCGTACTCCAGTCCTGATAGATTCGGATCACCGTATTCTCCCACCTGCTGCTCCGCTCTTTCTTGGCCCATCTCAAGACACACTCTCTATCCACGAAACAGTGAAACCTCACCACTACCGCCCTTGGCGGCTCGTTGGCCTTGGGTCTCCTCGCGAGGACCCGATGAGCCCATCTAGCTCCAGGGGACTCTGCGATTTGAGCATCGTGCTCACATATGCCCCGGCATCGGCCCCCTCCACCCCTTCAGGGAGATCCAGAATCCGAAGATTCTTCCCTCCTCGACCTGTTCTCCAGGTCTTCGAATCTTTCCGCCCACCTCTTGTGCAGCGCCTCGTGCGCCTCCATCTTCACCGCCAGGCCCAAGATCTCGTCCTCATTCTCTGCGGCTTTTTCCCGCACCTCCCGGATCTCTACCTCGTGGGCCCTTCTGTGTCTCCTTTAGCCCCTCGATCGCCGTCAGCAGTGGTGCCAGCACCTCTTTCTTAAGCTCCTCCACGCAGCGCCTGAGAAACTCCTGCTGCTCCGGCTCCCATGCCGCTTGATCTCCGCCCTCCGCCATCTTGTTTTTTCTCCCTCGCTTCTTTCGCTGCTCCAAAGCCTTTTTTTTACCGCTCCGCTTCTGGTCCACTCCATATACTATGGAAGGGGGACCTTGCTCTCACCTTCCCACACGGGAAGTCTTCAAAAAATTGCTGTTGGGGCTCCTCTGGAGAGCCCAAAAGTCCGTTCTAGCGGGAGCCGCCGAAATGTGCGGCTTAGCTCCGCATAGTCACAACCGTAAGTCCCTCCCTCCAAATCATTTATATATACTACAAACAGCAAAGGTCCCAGCACTGATCCCTGCGGAACACCACTGGTCACAGCCCTCCAATCAGAAAAGTACCCTTCCATTGCTACTCTCTGCCCTCTATGACCTAGCCAGTTCTGTATCCACCTTGCCAGCTTACCCCTGATCCCGTGTGACTTCACCTTTTGTACTAGTCTACCATGAGGGACCTTGTCAAAGGCCTTACTGAAGTCCATGTAGACAACATCCACTGCCCTACCTGCATCAATCATCTTTGTGACCTCCTCGAAAAACTCTATCAAGTTAGTGAGACACGACCTCCCCTTCACGAAACCATGCTGCCTCTCACTAATACGTCCATTTGCTTCCAAATGGGAGTACATCCTGTCTCGAAGAATTCTCTCCAGTAATTTCCCTACCACTGAAATAAGGCTCACCGGCCTGTAGTTCCCTGGATTATCCTTGCTACCCTTCTTAAACAGAGGAACAACATTGGCTATTCTCCAGTCCTCCGGGACATCACCTGAAGACAGTGAGGATCCAAAGATTTCTGTCAAGGCCTCAGCAATTTCCTCTCTAGCCTCCTTCAGTATTCTGGGGTAGATCCCACCATCAGGCCCTGGGGACTTACCTACCTTAATATTTTTTAAGACGCCCAACACCTCGTCTTTTTGGATCTCAATGTGACCCAGGCTATCTACATACCCTTCTCCAGACTCAACATCTACCAATTCCTTCTCTTTGGTGAATACTGATGCAAAGTATTCATTTAGTACATTGCCCATTTCCTCTGGCTCCACACACAGATTCCCTTGCCAACCCTTCAGTGGGCCAACCCTTTCCCTGGCTACCCTCTTGCTTTTTATGTACGTGTAAAAAGCCTTGGGATTTTCCTTAACCCTATTTGCAATGACTTTTCGGGTGACCCCTTCTAGCCCTCCTGACTCCTTGCTTAAGTTCCTTCCTACTTTCCTTATATTCCACACAGGCTTCGTCTGTTCCCAGCCTTTTAGCCCTGACAAATGCCTCCTTTTTCTTTTTGACGAGGCCTACAATATCTCTCATCATCATAGAATTTACAGTGCTAACGAATTTACTCGTTATCCAAGGTTCCTGAAAATTGCCGTATTTATCCTTCTTCCTCACAGGAACATGCTGGTCCTGAATTCCTTTCAACTGACACTTGAAAGCCTCCCACATGTCAGATGTTGATTTGCCCTCAAACATCCGCCCCCAATCTAGGTTCTTCAGTTCCCACCTAATATTGTTATAATTAGCTTTCCCCCAATTTAGCACATTCACCCTCGGACCACTCTTATCCTTGTCCACCAGCACTTTAAAACTTGTGGTCACTGTTCCCGAAATGCTCCCCTACTGAAACTTCTACCACCTAGCCGGGCTCATTCCCCAATACCAGGTCCAGTACCGCCCCTTCCCTAGTTGGACTGTCTACATATTGTTTTAAGAAGCCCTCCTGGATGCTCCTTACAAACTCTGCCCCATCTAAGCCCCTGGCACTAAGTGAGTCCCAGTCAATATTGGGGAAGTTGAAGTCTCCCATCACCACAACCCTTTTCTTTTCCAAAAATCTGTCTACCTATCTGCTTCTCTATCTCCCGCTGGCTGTTGGGAGGCCTGTAGTAAACCCCCAACATTGTGACTGCACCCTTCTTATTCCTGATCTCCACCCATATAGCCTCACTGCCCTCTGAGCTGTCCTCCCGTAGCACAGCTGTGATATCCTCCCTAACCAGTAGTGCAACTCCGCCACCCCTTTTACATCCCTCTCTATCCCGCCTGAAACATCTAAATCCTGGAACGTTTAGCTGCCAATCCTGCCCTTCCCTCAACCAGGTCTCTGTAATGGCAACAACATCATAGTTCCAAGTACTAATCCAAGCTCTAAGTTCATCTGCCTTACCCATAATACTGCTTGCATTAAAACATATGCACTTCAGGCCACCAGCCCCGCTGTGTTCAGCAACTTCTCCCTGTCTGCTCTGCCTCAGAGCCACACTGTCCCTATTCCCTAGTTCTCCCTCAATGCTCTCACCTTCTGACCTATTGCTCCTGTGCCCACCCCCCTGCCATACTAGTTTAAACCCTCCCATGTGACACTAGCAAACCTCGCGGCCAGGATATTTATGCCTCTCCAGTTTAGGTGCAACCCGTCCTTATATAGGTCACACCTGCCCCGGAAGATCTCCCAGTGGTCCAGATTACGGAAACCCTCCCTCCTACACCAGCTGTTTAGCCATGTGTTTAGCTGCTCTATCTTCCTATTTCTAGCCTCACTGGCACGTGGCACAGAGAGTAATCCCGAGATTACAACTTTTCACTTTCTGCCTAGCTCCCTGAACTCCTGCTGCAGGACCTCATGCCCCTTCCTGCCTATGTCGTTAGTACCAATATGTACAATGACCTCTGCCTGTTTGCTCTCTCCCTTCAGGATGCCCTCTACCCTTTCGGAGACATCCTGGACCCTGGCACCAGGGAGGCAACATACCATCCTGGAGTCTCTTTCACGTCCACAGAAGCGCCTATCTGTGCCCCTGACTATAGAGTCCCCTATTACTATTGCTCTTCTACGCTTTGACCCTCCCTTCTGAACATCAGATCCAGCCGTGGTGCCACTGCTCTGGCTGCTGCTGTTTTCCCCTGATGGGCTATCCCCCCGACAGTATCCAAAGGGGTATACCTGTTCGAGAGGGGGACAACCACAGGGGATTCCTGCACTAACTGCCTGCCCTTCCTGGTGGTCACCCATTTCTCTGCCTGCACCTTGGGTGTGACCACATTTATATAACTGCTATCTACAACACTTTCCGCCACCTGCATGCTCCGAAGTGCATCCAACTGCTGCTCCAACCGAACCATGCGGTCTGTGAGGAGCTCCAGTTGGGTGCACTTTCTGCAGATGAATCCATCCGGGACTCTGGAAGCCTCCCGGACCTGCCACATCTCTCAGTCAGAGCACTGCACCCCGCTAACTGACATTGCATCAATTAATTAGTAAATTAAAGTTAAAATTTAAAAAAAACATTACTGTTAACTATCTGTTTCCTAGCACTAGATTTCTACTATAAATGTGAAAGCTAAATATAGTACTCTCCGATCTCTGGCTTAGATACCCCTCTAAATTATAATTAAGTAATTATGTTTAATTAGTTACCAATGCTTAATTTTTAAAATTTAGTGTAGATTCCCAACCAGCCACTCAGGTCACAGCTTTTCTGTGATGTCACTTCAGTTTCTCCCCCCCCTCCACACACACCCATTTCTCCTTTATGCCATGTGAAGCCCTCGTCCCTCGAGGCTGATTTCTCTCATGCCCTTCTTGTGAGCTCCCTAACATCAATCTGCCACAAGTTTAAACTCCTCTAAAGCACCGCATTTCATTTCCTCATCCATAGTAAGCCCCTGCTGTGACCACCCAACTCCCCTCCAAAATCAATGACGATACCCCAGCAGTTGATTTGATATTCATTCACCTTCCAGTGCCACCTCTTGTGTTACATTTTAAAAATTCCCTGATGGGATGTGGGCGCCGCTGGCTTGGACAACATTTATTTCCCATCCCTAGTTGCCCTGGAGAAGGTGGCGATGAGCTGCCATCTTGAACCACTGCCGTCCCTGAGGTGTATGTTCCCACAACGCTGTTAGGGAGGGAGTTCTAGGATTTTTCCCCATCGACAGTGAAGGAACGACGATATTCCTGCAGGCACCCCTTCACACTTGAATTTATTGATCTCTCCACCATCTGCAGCTGCTTATTCAGCCACTGTGATCCTGTACTTTGGAATTTTCTTCCTATTTCTTTCCCTACTTTTGAAAGCTTCCTCAAAGCTACCTCCTTCAGCAGTACTTTCGGTTCTCTATCCGAGATTCTCTGTTCCCCTATGTTTTTGTTCAGTATACCACCTTTTCTGCTTCAATGTAAAAGACTGCGTTGTCTTCTGGTCTTGACTGCCATGTGGGCAGCAAGGTAGCATTGTGGATAGGACAATTGCTTCACAGCTCCAGGGTCCCAGGTTCGATTCCGGTTTGGGTCACTGTCTGTGCGGAGTCTGCACATCCTCTCCGTGTGTGCGCGGGTTTCCTCCGGGTGCTCCGGTTTCCTCCCACAGTCCAAAGATGTGCATATTAGGTGGATTGGCCATGATAAATTGCCCTTAGTATCCAAAATTGCCCTTAGTGTTGGGTGGGGTTATTGGGTTATGGGGATAGGGTGGAGGTGTTGACCTTGGGTAGGGTGCTCTTTCCAAGAGCCGGTGCAGACTCGATGGGCCGAATGGCCTCCTTCTGCTCTGTAAATTCTATGATAAATTCTATGTAAATGCAAGTTCTTATGGATGTGATTGTAATTGGTGTAATGATAAAAGTAGGAGACATTTTGTTGGATTTATTTTCACTTTCATTATCAAAAAAGTGTAATGCCCTGCTCCATGATGTTGTTATTTTATAATGCTTTGAATATTAGAAGTGCAAATGTTAATGTATCTGAACCAATAAATGGTAAATCTACAAATTTGGATTTACTGCGGTAAATCCAAAATTGACTTGACCTGATGTCTAGTAAACCAGTGGATAACTTTTAGCTGATTTGGTGGTGGAGGGAAATCATCTTTTAGATTTCTACTCACATTGGACATGATTTCATTAAAATGTTCCTCTCCTCTCAGCAATATCCTTGAGCTGTTTTTTAAGAAGCCTTTTTAGTGGTATTTTCCATTTTTACAAAAATCGCCTCAAAACAAGCAAAAAAAGGAGGAAAGCAAGCCGTAAGTATCAATGAACAACAGAACAGGCACAGCATAAAAAGTAGTCATCGCAAGAATTGGGATCAAATGGGACCGGATGAATCGGGGACAAATCCCCAACTTATTCCCTTCACAGATAGAGGACTCGTCTGCAACAAGATAGGTTACAGGCAACATCGCAGACTTACATAAACCCATAGCTTCAAAACAAAATGACAGAAGGAAGAAATCAATATCTCAAAAACCTAAGAGCTAAAGGGGAAATTGACGAAGACTGACAGCGCAAATTAAAGTCTTCTCCAGGCCTAGGCCAGAACAGATCACCATAATATAACTACAGAATGACAAGGAGAGGAACAGGCACCACCAAACATCAACTCGAGTCAAACAAATCCCAGACCTCAACAGGATAACACACAATCTGCCTGGGCCTGAAAAGGGAAAGGGCACTAAACCAAAAAGAAAAGATTAGCCCTCACTGGGGTACCTTCCTCAAACATAACGAGGACAGAACTAATCCTACCAGCCCAACCCCTCCACCCCCTCCTCCCACTCCGGCTCTGCTCGAATTCCCCTCGGGATACATTAGGATAAAGATATTTTGCACAAATCATGAATTCAACATTCAGCTTAACATGATATCGACTTATTAAATCAGGATAACCAGCGGTGCAGGACATCACACTTATTCACTTCCCTGCAAACAATTAAATTGACAATATCAACAGACAACAACATAATTATCAGGAAACAAATTCCAGGATAACAACTGAGATGCGAGGCAGTTATCAGGATTAAGATTTCTCCACTGGCGGACGAAGAAAGCAGAATTCAAAGTTAAAGCAGGATCAAAGCCGGTGAGCACTCTTTCAGATCTTCCAAGGATTCCAATAGTCGAATCACACAACCTCATTGCTTCCAACATGCTATCTCTCCCGAACCCAGGTGACCAACAACCCAACTCCAGCAGGGGTGATAGCCTGGCTGGCTCAGCCATCCCCGACCGACATCAGAAATAGGACAACATAGGACGGCGGTCAGAAGGCCAACCCCACCCCAGGCATTGGGGACGGGATTAAATGTGCTCCCTCAATCAGCCAAGGACAGTGTTCTCTCTATTACAAGAATCTCCTCTGCTCCTCTAAGCTCCATAAAAACACCTTGCAACTCGAGAAATTGGGCAGTGACGACTTGCACTGTGGAGATGAGACATTCGGATGGATCAACATCCTCACTAGCGGCCATCATCCATCGGAATGCAGCACACTGGCAGGGCAGGAAGTCTCCCAAAAGCAGCTGTGCGATGAATGAGAAGGCCCTACCCCAACTTCTTCCTACCACCATGGGTCGGTGAGGAATTAAGCCTCAACTCAATCGTGCTGAAATATTGGCCAACAAATCTCAGGACATAGTTTTTATTATGTATGCCAAGAAAAGAGGTAAAAGAAATGTGTAAACGGATTAAAAAACGGGTTCAAAGATGAGCAGAGCTGGAGCTCGCGTAAACTCCCACGCTCACATCATGTGACTGCCCATCCTTGGACTGTTGGAGTTTGCAGTTTCTATTTGTGGAGGAAATTGCTGTCAACTGTTGTCACTGCCGAGCAACTTCTTGTAGCAGAATCCAAAGAAGAACATTGTATTATTCCTTTCTGTGCTTTCTAATTGGTTAAGTCAGATCAGATTCAATATGAACTGAACAGTTTGAGATTTTGCGGTAATTCATTATTCAACTTCACTGTTAACTAGTAAGTTTGCAAAGTGGCAATATCTATTTAATGTGACTATTGACGCACCATGATATAGAATGTATTACAAAAATCTATTGCCGTACTGTTGCTGTCAGATGTTAGTCAAATCACATGCAAGAAAGGAGAATTTTTTACCACTGTTACTGTTGAAATGTTTCAATTATTCTTCATGAAAGTGAAGTTATTTTTGGAATGAGTGAATTAATGTAGTTTGGTATTGTAAGAATAAAATAAAAGCTGGTGATTGAGTTGGGTTGAAAAGAGCAACAGGGTGCACACGGACTAAAGGCCAACATGAGAAGGAGACCATAATTGTGAATTCAGTTCCAAACTATGATTGTCATGTTATTTGATTACTAGGGGCTCATGGGCGTTTATCATCTACTGACTATCGGTCTTGTCAGTCAAGTCTGCATGCCTCAGAAGCTGGAAAAGAACAATTTACATTGTGTAAATGTAAGTGTTTGGATTATTGATATTCTTTGGAAATTTTAATTCCTGATTGAGTACTTGAACGCAACACTAATTGAATTTTAGACATAGAGGTTATTTTTCCCTGTGTGAGGAATCTAGACCATGGGGACACAGTTTCAGGACCTCCAATAATTTTGATGAGAAGATAAATCAGGAAGATTTAGATAACAAAGATGAGAAGAAATGTCTTCACTCGAAGGGTTGTGGATGTTCCACCGCTGACTAAGGCTGAGATGGATAGAGTTTTGGTGTCACAGTTAATGAAGGGATATGGGGAGCAGGTGGGAACATAGAACATTACAGCGCAGTACAGGCCCTTCGGCCCTCGATGTTGCGCCGACCTGTGAAACCACTCTAAAGCCCAGTTACACTATTCCCTTATCGTCCATATATCTATCCAATGACCATTTGAATGCCCTTAGTGTTGGTGAGTCCACTACTGTTGCAGGCAGGGCATTCCACGCCCTTACTACTCTCTGAGTAAAGAACCTACCTCTGACATCTGTCCTATATCTATCTCCCCTCAATTTAAAGCTATGTCCCCTCGTGCTAGACATCACCATCCGAGGAAAAAGGCTCTCACTGTCCACCCTATCCAATCCTCTGATCATCTTGTATGCCTCAATTAAGTCACCTCTTAACCTTCTTCTCTCTAACAAAAACAGCCTCAAGTCCCTCAGCCTTTCCTCATAAGATCTTCCCTCCATACCAGGCAACATTCTGGTTAATCTCCTCTGCACCCTTTCCAATGCTTCCACATCCTTCCTATAATGCGGCGACCAGAATTGCACGCAATACTCCAAATGCGGCCGCACCAGAGTTTAAAAAAAAAATGTTTATTAAAGGATTTTCATAAAATATCAATAACAAAATGAAAAAGAAACCCAACAGGGTTAAGTACAAAACACAGCCCAGAAAAACAACCCTCCATACACGCCCCCCCCCCCCCCCGTACATAAATAATAAATTAACATTAACACCCCCGACTTAATACAACAAGTATATACAACCCCTCAGACACTCCAGTATAAATAACAGAAACAAAAAAGTAAAGTGACACCCCCCCCCCCCCCCCCCCCCGAGTTGCTGCTGCCATTGACCAATGTCTACCGCTCTGCCAGGAAGTCTAAGAATGGTTGCTACCACCTAAAGAACCCTTGTACTGACCCTCTCAAGGCGAAGTTCACCCTCTCCAACTTAATAAACCTCGCCATATCGTTGATCCAGGATTCCACGCTTGGGGGGCCTCTCATCCTTCCACTGAAGAAGAATCCCTCGCCGGGCTACCAGGGACGCAAAGGCCAGAATTCCGGCCTCTTTTGCCTCCTGCACTCCCGGCTCCTCTGCCACCCCAAATATTGCGAGCCCCCAGCCCGGCTTGACCCTGGATCCGACCACCTTCGACACCGTCCTCGCTACGCCCTTCCAAAATTCCTCCAGCGCTGGGCATGCCCAGAACATATGGGTGTGGTTTGCTGGGCTCCATGAGCACCTAACACACCTGTCCTTCTCTTCGCGCCCCCCCCCCCCCTCCCACCCAAAACCGACTCATCCTTGTCCCGGTCATGTGTGCCCTGTGCAGCACCTTAAACTGTATGAGGCTGAACCTCGTACACGATGAGTAAGAGTTCACCCTCCCAAGGGCGTCTGCCCACGTCCCTTCCTCAATTTCCTCTCCCAACTCCTCCTCCCACTTATCTTTTACCTCCACCACCGAGGCCTCCTCCACCTCCTGTATCACCTGGTAAGTTTCCGAGATCTTCTCCACTCCCACCCACCCTCCCCTGAGAGCACCCTGTCCTGTACTGTGTGTGGCCGTAGCCGCGGGAATTCCGCCACCTGCCGTCTGGCAAACGCCCTTACCTGTAAGTACCTGAAGGTGTTCCCCGGGGGGAAGCCCGTACGTCTCCTCCAGCTCACACAGGCTCGCGAACTTCCCGTCCACAAACAGGTCCCCCAACCTTTGTATCCCTGCCCTGTGCCACCCCGCAAACCCTCCACCTGTTCTTCCTGGGGCGAACCGGTTGTTCCCCCATAGTGGGGTCCTCGCCGAGGCCCCCACTTCCCCTCTGTGCCGTTTCCACTGCCCCCAGATTTTGAGGGCAACCACCACCACCGGGCTCGTGGTATACCTCCTTGGAGGGAGCAGCAGCGGCGCCGTTGCCAGCGCCCCCAGACTCGTACCTAAGCAAGATGCCGTCTCCAGCCTCTTCCATGAGGCCCCCTCCCCCTCCATCACCCACTTGCGCACCATCGTCGCATTGGCGGCCCAATAGTATCCACAGAGGTTGGGCAGCGCCAGCCCCCCCCTATCTCTACTCCGCTCCAGGAACACCCTTCTCACCCTCGGAGTCCCTCGCGCCCACACAAACCCCATTATACTCCTGTTAACCCGCCTGAGAAAAGCGTTCGGGATAAACACGGGGAGGCTCTGGAACAGGAACAAAAACCTTGGGAGCACTGTCATTTTGATTGACTGCACCCTACCCGCCAAGGACAGTGGCAACGCGGCCCACCTCTTGAACTCCTCCTCCATTTGCTCCACCAGCCTTGTAAAATTAAGCCTATGCAGGGCCCACCCAGCTCCTGGCCACCTGGACTCCCAGATACCTGAAGCCCCTCTTCGCCTTTTTTAGTGGGAGCTCGCCAATCCCCCACTCCTGGTCCCCTGGATGAACTACGAACAGCTCGCTCTTCCCCATGTTGAGCTTGTACCCCGAAAAGTCCCCAAATTCTCTAAGAATCCTCATTACCTCCAGCATTCCTCCCACTGGGTCCGCCACATACAGCAGCAGGTCATCCGCATGAAGTGACACCCTATGCTCCTCCCCACCACACACCAACCCCCTCCAGTTCCTTGACTCCCTCAGTGCCATAGCCAGGGGTTCAATCACCAATGCGAAGAGCAGGGGGGCAGGGGACACCCCTGTCTCGTCCCTCGGTGCAACCGAAAGTACTCGGACCAACTCCTGTTTGTGGCCACACTCGCCATCGGGACCTCAGACAACAGCCTAACCCAATTGACAAACCCCTCCCCAAACCCGAACCTCTTCACCTCCCACAGGTACCCCCACTCTACCCTATTGAAGGCTTTCTCAGCGTCCATCGCCACCACTATCTCCGGCTCCCCCTCCCTCGCCAGCATCATGATAACGTTCAAAAGCCTCCGCACATTCGCATTCAACTGCCTCCCCTTCACAAACCCCGCCTGGTCTTCATGGATGATCTGCGGCACACAATCCTCAATCCTCGTGGCTAAGACTTTCGCCAGCACCTTGGCATCTACATTTAGCAAGGAAATCGGTCTGTAAGACCCACACTGCAGGGGATCCTTGTCCCGCTTCAGGATCAAGGAGATCAGTGCCCGGGACATCGTCGGGGGGCAAAGCCCCCCCCCTCCCTTGCCTCATTGAAGGCTCTAACTAACAGCGGGCCCAACAGGTCCATATATTTTTTATAGAATTCGACCGGGAAACTATCCGGCCCCGGTGCCTTCCCTGCCTGCATGCTTCCTATTGTAGCCAGTTAAAATGGCTAACTCCCGATTTAAAATGGCGAACGGCAAAGGCTGATGGGAAAGTCAGCCAACAGGACACAAACAAGCAGCTGCAGGTTGACTGGGTATTTACCTCTGGAAAGGCCAGACAAGATCGATACCAGCAACCATCAGCAAAACAAAACACCAGCCATCTGCATACTAATGAGCAATCCCCGGGAACAATAAACAACATTTAGACACATAAAGCCAAACCAGACTCTTTGCCGCCAGCAGAAGCCTACACAAAGGGAGGTGAACGACCACCTCAAGACCGCCCATCGATCAGGGAACCGCTCCAGCATTGGAGAAAATCGAACCAAGTGATTGGGACAAAGTCCAGTCACTTGGAACCAGGTACAGGGTCCGCCCCGAAAGGTGGGAAGCCCCTGGGGACTATAAGAATTAAGCCCAAGTTCAAATCGTTCTTCTTGACCGGGTCACTCAGCAACGCAAACCAACCCTTGACAGTGACCGGGTCAGCCGCCGCCGATATCCAGTAAGTCTTACTTCAACGCTCGCTACGAGATAGGTGTTCCTAGCTACCAATCTGTACCAACTTCGAATCCCGCAGGCTCAGAACCCGAACGTTTCCCTGACCTGGTGGGCCAGTTCCATGTTAAGTATTGGCCTGTTAGCTGTAGAAGTAGCTTAGACGTAGAATTTGTACATGAGTAGTGATTACTGTGTATAATAAATGTGCTTTGATTTAAATCTTACGAAGCGGTGTATTGGATTATTGATCAGTACTTGGACCTGAACCACGTGACGGTATCATAAAGATACCTGGTGACTCGAGCAAAGGTGATAAAACAGAGCAATTAAACTAAGGCAAAAGTTAGCAACACTATCCCTTTGATCAGCTCCTCCAGCCCAATCGGGGCCCCCAATCCCGCCACCAGTCCCTCTTCCACCTTTGGAAACCTCAATTGGTCCAGGAAGCGGCCCGTCCCTCCCTCCTCCCGTGGGGGCTCAGATCGGTACAATTCCTCGTAGAAGTCCCTGAAGACCCCATTGATGCCAGCTCCACTCCGCACCACATTCCCTCCCCTGTCCTTAACTCCCCCCATCTCCCTAGCTGCGCCCCGCTTCCGAAGCTGATGCGCCAGCATCCGGCTTGCCTTTTCCCCATACTTGTAAATCGCCCCCTGGGCCTTCCTCCACTGCACCTCCGCCTTCCTGGTGGTCACCAGGTCGAATTCAGCCTGGAGGCTCCGCCTCTTCCTCAACAATCCTTCCTCGGGCTCCTCCGCAAACCTCCTGTCTACCCTCACCATCTCCCCCACCAAACTCTCCCGCTCCCTCCGCTCCTTGTGGGCCCTGATGGAGATCAGCTCTCCCCTCACCACCGCCTTCAGTGCCTCCCATACCATCCCCACTCGGACCTCCCCGTTGTCCTTGGTCTCCAGGTACCACTCTATACGTCCTCGGACCCACTCGCTCACCTCCTCGTCCGCCAACAGCCCCACCTCCAAGCGCCACAGCGGGCGCTGGTCCCTCTCCTCCCCCATCTCCAAGTCCACCCAATGCGGGGCGTGGTCCGAAATGGCTATTGCCGAATACTCAGTATCCTCTACTCTCACTATCAACGCCCTACTCAAGGTGAAAAAGTCGATTCGTGAATAAGCCTTATGGACATGTGAGAAGAATGAAAATTCCGTAGCCCCCGGCCTTGCAAATCTCCAAGGGTCCACCCCTCCCATCTGGTCCACAAACCCCCTCAGCACTTTAGCCGCCGCCGGCTTCCTCCCCGTCCTAGACCTGGAGCGATCCAGTGCCGGGTCCAGCACCGTGTTAAAGTCTCCCCCCATTATCAGGCCCCCCACTTCCAAGTCTGGGATCTGACCCAACATACGCTGCATAAAACCCGCATCGTCCCAGTTAGGGGCATAAACATTGACCAGTACCACCCTCTCTCTCTGCAACTTACCACTTACCATTATGTACCTGCCGCCATTATCTGCCACAATGCTTGACGCCTCGAATAACACCTTCTTTCCCACCAAGATCGCCACCCCTCGATTTTTGGCATTCAGCCCCGAGTGAAACACCTGACTTACCCACCCTTTCCTCAATCTTACCTCGTCTGCCACCTTCAGGTGTGTCTCCTGAAGCATAACCACATGCGCCTTGAGCCCCTTCAGGTGTGCGAACACGCGGGCCCGCTTAACCGGCCCATTCAGTCCTCTTACATTCCAGGTTATCAGCCGGATCAGGGGGCTACCCGCCCCCCTGCCCCGCCGACAAGCCATGACCCCTCCTCGGCCAGCCACGCGCCTGCACCCCACACCCGGCCCGTTCCCCACAGCCCCCCCCCCCCCCCCCCCCCCCCCGGTTAGGACCCATCCTGGCTGATTTACTCCCCCCATTGCACTTCCGCAAGTCAGCTGACTCCTGCTGACCCCAGCCGCTCCCGCCTCTCCTTCGACTCCTCCCATTATGTGGCACACCCGTCCCCATCCATAGGCTCTCCCCCTCCCCCTTCTGTTCTAAGCGCGGGATGCAACCCTCGCTTACCCGCCCCGGCCCCGCCCCCTGCAGTCTTCCAACGCGGGAAGAAGCCCGCGCTTTCACCTACCAGGCCCCGCCACCTCTGACGCAGCTCCTTTTACAGGCCCGGTCCCCTCACCCCTGACTCGGGCCTCCCCCTCTCCAGCGGGGCCCCATCTCACCTCCAAGAGCCCCCCCGACCAACCCAACCAAAAGAGTGCCCAACCCGCCCCAGCCACCCTCACCGATCCAAAAGAGAAAAAACACAAAGAAAAAGAAACACGGAGCAATACAAAGGCCCCCCCCCCTCGAAACAAAAATAAACATAGCATATCAACCGCAGTCCCCAATCGCCCGTCCCGACCCTCAATCTGTGTCCAACTTCTCGACCTGAACAAAGGTCCACGCCTCCTCCTGAGACTCAAAATAATGGTGCCGGTCCTTGTAGGTAACCCACAGTCGCGCCGGCTGCAACATGTCAAACTTCACCCCCTTCCTGTGCAGCGCCGCTTTCGCTCGATTGTACCCGTCCCTCCTCTTCGCCACCTCCGCACTCCAGTCTTGATATATCTCCCACCTGCTGCTCCTCTCCTTCTTGGCCCACCTGAGCACACACTCCCGATCGACGAACCTATGGAACCTCACCAGCACCGCCCGCGGAGGCTCGTTAGCCTTGGGCCTCCTCGACAGCACTCAATGGGCCCCCTCCAGCTCCAGGGGCCCCTGGAAGGACCCCGCTCCCATCAGCGAGTTCAACATGGTGACCACATAGGCCCCCACGTCCGGCCCCTCCAGCCCCTCCGGGAGGCCCAGAATCCGCAGATTCTTCCGCCTCGACCGATTCTCCATCCCCTCGAACCGCTCCTGCCATTTCTTGTGGAGCGCCTCGTGCGCCTCTACCTTTACCTCCAGGCCTAAGATCTCGTCCTCATTGTCAGAGATCTTTGTCGAGCCTCGCGGATCGCCACTCCCTGGGCCGTCTGTGTCTCCAGCAGCTTATCAATAGACGCCTTCATCGGCTCTAGCAGGTCCGTTTTAATCTCTCTGAAGCAGTGCTGGATACCCTCCTGCTGCTCTCCCGCCCACTGCATCCACGCTGCTTGGTCTCCGCCCGCCGCCATTTTGTCCTTCTTCCCGCGCACGTTCTTCGGGTCCACCACCACCTTTTTTGTCGCCCCACTCCTAGTTGAAGCCATATACTGACGGGGAGCTGTTGTAGACTCCTTCCCACACCGGGAAACATCGAAAAAGAGACTCCTTCCCACACCGGGAAACATCGAAAAAGTGCCGTTGGGGGCCCAGAAAAGAGCCCAAAAGTCAGTTTTTGCGGGAGCCGCCGAATGTGCGACTTAGCTCCGCATAGCCGCAACCAGACGTCCGCACCAGAGTTTGTACAGCTGCAACATGACCTCATGGCTCCGAAACTCAATCCCTCTACCAATAAAAGCGAACACACCGTACGCCTTCTTAACAACCCTCTCAAGCTGGGTGGCTACTTTGAGGGATCTATGTACATGGACACCGAGATCTCTATGCTCATCCACACTGCCAAGAATCTTACCATTAGCCCAGTACTCCGTCTTCCTATTTTTCCTTCCAAAATGAATCACCTCACACTTTCCTGCATTAAACTCCATTTGCCACCTCTCAGCCCAGCGCTGCAGCTTATCTATGTCCCTCTGTAACTTGTAACATCCTTCCGCACTGTCCACAACTCCACCGACTTTAGTGTCATCTGCAAATTTACTCATCCATCCTTCTACGCCCTCCTCCAGGTCATTTATAAAAATGACAAACAGCAGTGGCCCCAAAACAGATCCTTGTGGTACACCACTAGTAACTGGACTCCAGTCTGAACATTTCCCATCAACCACCACCCTTTGTCTTCTTCCAGCTAGCCAATTTCTGATCCAAACTGCTAAATCACCCTGAATCCCATGTCTCCGTATTTTCTGCAATAGCCTACCGTGGGGAACCTTATCAAACCCTTTACTGAAATCCATATACACCACATCAACTGCTTTACTCTCATCCACCTGTTTGGTCACCTTCTCAAAGAACTCAATAAGGTTTGTGAGGCACGACCTACCCTTCACAAAACCGTGTTGACTATATCTAATCAAATTATTCCTTTCCAGGTGATTATAGATCCTATCTCTTATAAACCTTTCCAAGATTTTGCCCACAACAGAAGTAAGGCTCACTGGTCTATAGTTACCGAGGTTGTCTCTACTCCCCTTCTTGAACAAGGGGACAACATTTGCGATCCTCCAGTCTTCTGGCACTATTCCTGTAGACAAAGATGACTTAAAGATCAAAGCCAAAGGCTCAGCAATCTCCTCCCTAGCTTCCCAGAGAATCCTAGGATAAATCCCATCCGGCCCAGGGGACTTATCTATTTTCACACTTTCCAGAATTGCTAACACCTCCTCCTTATGAACCTCAAGCCCTTCTAGTCTAGTAGCCTGAATCTCAGTATTCTCCTCGACAACATTGTCTTTTTCCTGTGTGAATACTGACAAAAAATATTCATTTAGCACCTCTCCTATCTCCTCGGACTCCACGCACAACTTCCCACTACTGTCCTTGACTGGCCCTACTCTCGCCCTAGTCATTCTTTTATTCCTGACATATCTATAGAAAGCTTTAGGGTTATCCTTGATCCTACCTGCCAAAGACTTCTCATGTCCCCTCCTGGCTCTTCTTAGCTCTCTCTTTAGGTCCTTCCTAGCTAACTTGTAACTCGCGAGCGCCCTAACTGAACCTTCATGTCTCATCTTTACATAAGCCTCCTTCTTCCTCTTGACAAGAGTTTCGACTGCTTTAGTAAACCACGGTTCCCTTGCTCGACCACTTCCTGCCTGCCTGACCGGTATATACTCATCAAGGACACGCAGTAGCTGTTCCTTGAAGAAGCTCCACATTTCCATTGTGCCCATCCCCTGCAGTTTTCCTCTCCATCCGGTGCATCCTTAGTCTTGCCTCATCGCATCACAATTGCCTTTCCCCCAGATATAACTCTTGCCCTGCGGTATATACCTATCCTTCACTGAAGGAAAGTGAAGTTGAAACCCAAGATCAGCCACAATAACATTGAGTGACAGAGGAGACTTGACTGTATGGTCTACTACTATATCCATTTCTTGTGCTTTTGGATTCTTTTTAAAAACTATATTTTTTTATTCTCCTACTTTTTCTCCCAGATTTACACCCACCAACAATAAACAATAATCAGGAACAAATATGTCAATCCCCATATCAATAACAACAATCCCATCCTCCCACCAAACCCCAAACATTAGCCCGCATGTTCACACAAACAAATGACAAAAAGGAATCAGGGATCACCCATAGTCGCCATTAACACATACAGCCCACCCCCCCCCCCACCCCCCCCCCAACTCATGTTCGATGTTATCCAGTTCTTGGAAGTGCATAATGAATAACGCCCATGAATTGTGGAACCCCTCCATCCTTCACATCAGTTCAAACTTAACCTTCTCAAGAGTCAAGAATTCCAACAGGCCCCCCCGCCACGCCAGGGCACAGGGTGGAGAGGTTGCTCTCCAACCTATCAGGATCCGCCTTCGGCCGATCAACGAGGCAAAGGCTACAACATCTGTCTCCGCACCCGTTTCCAACCCTGGCTGGTCCGACACCCCGAATATGGCTTCATGGAGGCCCGGGTCCAGTTTCACGTGCACCACTTTAGAAATTACCCTAAACACCTCCTTCCAGTAATCCTCTAGCTTTGGACAGGACCAAAACATATGAACGTGATTAGCGCCCCCCCCCGCAACGTTCACACACATCTTCTACTCCTTCAAAGAATCGGCTCATCCTTGCCCTCGTGAGGTGTGCTCTGTATACCACCTTCAGCTGGATCAGCCCTAACCTCGCGCACGAGGTGGAGGCATTCACTCTTCGGAGCACCTCACCAGAACCTCTTCTCTGCATCCTCTCCCAACTCTTCCTCCCACTTTGCTTTGATCCCTTCCAGTGGTGCCTTCTCCTCTTCCAAAATAGCTCCATAAACCACCGACACTGCCCCCTTCTCCAGTCCCCCTGTCGTCTGTACCTCCTCCAGCAATGTGGAGGCCGGCTCCACCGGGAAGCTCTGTATCTCCTTTCTGGCAAAATCTCGAACCTGCATGTATCTAAACATTTCCCCCTGCACCAGCCCATACTTTGCTTCCAGCTCCTTCAATCCTGCAAACCGACCCCTAAGAAACAAATCTTTTAGTGTCTTAACCCCCATCTCCTCCCATTTCCTAAAATTTCCATCCCACTTCAATGGCTCAAATCTGTGGTTCCCTGGAATCGGCATTTCCCTTGACCCTGCCCCCAACCCGAAGTGTTGGCGAAACTGCTTCCAAATTCTCAATGAAGCTATTATTACCGGACTCCCTGAGTATTTCCCCAGGGCTATTTGGAGCGGCGCTGTTGCTAGTGCTTTCAATCCCGACCTCCTGCACAAACTCCTCCATTCTGACCCACTGGGAATCAACCCCTCTGACCCAGCTCCGCACCTTCTCCACATTCGATGCCCAGTAGTAATACATCAGGTTCGGAAGACCCAAACCTCTGCCTGCCTTCCCCTCTGTAGCAGCACCTTTCTAACTCTGGCCACCTTCCCTCCCCATATGAACGAAGCAATCATTCCCTCAATCTTTCTGAAAAAAGCCTTTGAGAGGAAAATCGGCAGGCATTGAAAAATAAACAGAAATCGCGGCAACATGTTCATTTTAACCGCCTGTACTCGACCTGCCAGTGACAGAGGGAGACCATCCCACCTTGCCAGATCAGCTTTCACTCTCCCCACAAAACTAGAAATGTTGTACCTGTGGGGCCCCCCCCATTCCCGGGCAACCTGCACCCCCATGTACCTATAGTGGGTCCCTGCCTACGGAATGGCAGCCCCCCCAGCCCTGCCCCCACACCGAGACACCACAAAATACTCACTCTTGTCTAGATTTAGTTTGTATCCCGAGAAAGATCCAAACACTAGAAGCAGCTCCATTATTCCCCCTATCGACACACTCGGTTCCGACACGTATAACAGCAAGTCATCGGCAAATAAGGACACCCTATGCTCTAGCTTTTTAGCAACAGGGAAATCGATGCCTGCCCCAAAGTTTGTGGCAACACCCGCTTCCCTATCGCCTCTTCAAACATCCCCACCATCAGCGGTACCAGCTTATCCTTGAATTTCTTATAATATTCCACCGGAAACCCATCCGGCACTGCCACCTTCCCCGACTGCATCCTCCCAATCGCATCATTTATCTCCTGCTCCACTATCGCTCCTTCTAATGTAGCCCTGTCCCCCTCCACTAACCTCGGGTACTCCAACCCATCTAGAAATTCCTGCATCTCCCGGTCTCCCCCAGGTGGCTCTGACCTGTACAATCTCTCATAAACCTTGTTAATCAGATCCGGAGCCATCACCAACTCCCCTGACCTGTCCCTCACCTGAACAATTTCCCTGACTACTGCTAACATACAGCACACACATAAGGCAGCTTTATCTCCATGTTCATAAACTGCACCCCTTGCTCGTCTCAGTTGGCGCACCGCCTTCCTGGTAGATAGTCGGTCAAAGCTCGCCTGTAGTTCCTTCCTCTTTTTCAACTTTGCTGGGTCCCCATCTTCTGCATAACTCCTATCTACCTCCAACATCTCATCTATTACCCTCTGCCGCTCTAACCTCTCCTCTTTGTCCAGCCTGGCCTTAAACGAGATCACCTCACCCCTCACCACCGCCTTTAGAGCCTCCCAGACAACTGCCTTCGACACCTCACCCGTACAGTTGAAACCGCCCCCCACTTGCTTGCCTCGTAGGTGCATCGAAACCTGCTAAACAGGCTCCAATGTCCGCAGCCCTCCTCTCACCTCACCTCTGTTCAGTAGCCGACTTTAGTTAGCTCCCCCTGCCAAGGTATACCCACCCAGTCCCAGAGAAAGCAAAAACAAAAACAACAATCCAACCCATACCATTCACTAAAATAAGATATAACAGTCGCAACACAGAATGCCAATCAACCCAACCAATAAGTTGAACTCTGTAACAATGTGAAGTGAAGTAAATTACAATACACGTCAGTAAAAAGAAAGTTATAGCATTTATACATTTTCCAGCTCCCTAATCACAGTCCACAGTCTCTCTTCCAGCTCCGCTCACGTCTGTCCCAAGCCTTCTGCCCTCACGAACGCCTCCGCTGTCTCAAAATAAAAGTCTTTGGCATCATACATCACCCTCAGCTTCGCCGGGTATGCCATACCAAATCGCACCTCCTTTTTGTACAGTGCCGCCTTCACTGGCTCGAACGCCGTTCGTCTTTTTGCCAACTCCACCGTCAAGTCCTGGTAGATCTGAACTCCAGCACCATCCCACTGCACCTCGCGCCTCTGCTTCGCCCAGCTTAACACCTCCTTCATGCAGTACTTATGGAAGCAGATAGATACTGCTCTTGGTGGCTCATTCACTTTGGGCTTTGGCCTTAATGACCGATGAGCTTGGTCCAGCTCGTACCGGGGAGGGGTTCTCACCCTCCCCATCAATTCCGCCAACTTCTTAACAAAGTACTCTGTTGGCCTTGGGCCCTCTGTCCCTTCGGGCAAGCCCACAATTCTCAGATTGTGCCACCTCGAACGGTTCTCCAAGTCCTCGAGCTTTGCTCGGAGTCCTCTGTTGACCTCCACCACCCTCCGCAGCTCGTCCCCCATCGAGGTGAACTGGTCGCTGTGCTGCGACGTGGCCTCCTCCACTTCCTTCATCTACTCGTCCTGCTCTCTCACCTCAGCTGGTGTCTTTGCCACAGCTACCCTCATCAGGGCGATTGCCTCCTCCACCAATGACTTCAGTGCGACCGCCATCTCCTTCCTCAAAGCCTCCATGTGCCTCGCAAACTGCTTTTCCAGCTCCACAACCATCACCTCGGTCACCTTCTCCATCGTAAGTAGTGCGGCCCCACCATGCGGTCCGGCATCCGCCATCTTGTCAGCGCTTTTGCTGGTCATCTCATTCAACGGCGAGCCCGCGCTTCCTCCCTTCTTCGACGCGCTTTTCGCATCCTTTAACGACTTATTATTTTTCCTTTTTTTTCCCCCTTCTTTCCTCCTTCAATTATTTCTTTTAAATAGAAAAACAAAAAATTCTTCCTTCAAAAAAAACTTTCACAAAGTCTCTTTAAAACCTCTTTCTCTTCTTTTTTCTATTCCTCAAGACTTCCCCTGGGACCGGACTTCAGTCTTCTTACAACATTCTAGGTGGGAGCCAGCCGATGTGGGACATCTCAGCTACATCATGCCCTGGCTTCGGGCCTGCCGCCTCGACCTCCATTTGGCTCTGACCCCCGCTGCACCGACCTCCGCGCGCGCTGGGCCCGACGCCTCAGCTCCAGCCGCCCGACACCCGCGTGGGGTTATCGGCGGTTTTCAGGCCAGAACGCCTGGAATGGCCCCAAAGGCCACCAATCCGGGTGGAGAGCAAAGAATCGGGGAAACCCCCGAAAGCACCGCAAATAGTGGCCACCGGCGGGAGCTCCTCGATGCGCGCTTTTGTATTCTTAATGTGTTCTTTGAACCTTTTGAAGTGGAGTGCCTCTGAAGGAAAGGGATTATAAGGCATGGTGTGTCAGCTTTTATTCTGTGGTGGCAAATTCTAACCTACAATTGGTAATTTATAATATGCTCTGTCATTTTATAATATCTTTATTATTATTGTCACAAGTAGGCTTCGATTAACACTGCAATGAAGCTACTGTGAAAAAACCCTAGTCGCCACACTCCGGCGCCTGTTCGGGTACACAGAGGGAGAATTCAGAATGTCCAATTCACCTAACATATATCTTTTAATGGGAAGCATGGTGGCGCAATGGTTAGCATTGCTACCTCACGGTGCCGAGGTCCCAGGTTTGATCCCAGCTCTGGGTCACTGTCCGTGTGGAGTTTGCTTATTCTCCCCATGTTGTGTGGGTTTTGCCCCCACAATCCAAAGATGTGCAGGGTAGGCGGATTGGCTACACTAAATTGACCCTTTATTGGAAAAGATTAATTGGGCATTCTAAATTTAAAAAAAATTATCTTTTAATATATCTTTTTACATGGGGATATTTTAAAGTCTTTATCTCCTGCTATGGAATTTTGACTTCAGAATTTTTGTGGAACAGTAGCGCTTGTGGGTAAATGCAGTCCGTGTAGCTTCAGCATGTTGGGTACATTATTGGATGGGGAGGATGCAAGCTAAATACAAATTAATTTAATTAAATAAATCTAGAGTAAAGAGTTAGCCTTAGTAATGGTGATCACAATTGCCATAAAATCAGTCTGGTTTACAAGTATCTTTTAAGAAAGGTCTTCTGCTGTCCATGCCTGTTCTGGCCTATATGTGACTCCAGACCTACAGCAACGTGATTGTCTTAACTGCCCTCTGAAATGGCCTGGCAAGCCATTCAGTTGTACCAAACTGCTAAGCAAAGTTTAGTACAAATAAAACTGGACAGACCTCCCAGCACTCCCCTCAGGAACAGACTAAACAAAGGAACACCTTGCCCTGTTGACTCCACACAGACTTCCACGTTTACATCTCGGGACTTTTGCCAAAATTTGAATAGCTCTCTCGTAGACTAATTAAACAACAGCCTGATAACCTTACAACCAATGTGCCAGAGCTCCCCCTTCACCATCCTGGCCTGACCCACTGGGAGGACATGCCCACTAGAGGCGGCAACACAATGGTATACAGTTGGGAGGGAGTAGCTGTGGAGGTCTCAACATTGATTCCAGAGCCCATTGAGTTCCATGGCTTCCAGTCAAACCTATTCAAGGAAATCTTCTGTAATTACCATCTACTGCCCTCCCTCAACTGTTGAATGCCACTTGGAAGATTCACTGCAAATAGCAAAGGCATTGAATGTACTGTGAGTGGTGAACTTCAATGTGCATCACAAATGTGTGTTTTAGTAGTGCCATCACTGATTCCTGTCAGAGTCCTGAAGGACATATCTGTCTGACTCTGCCTGTGGCAGGTGTTGAGGGAACCCAACTGAAAAGACCTACTTGACTTTGTCCTCACTAAACAACCTGTTGCAGATGCATCTGTCTATGACAGCATTGGTAGGAATGACCATCGAACAACCCTTTGAAGGTGAAACCTCATCTTTACACCCTCTATTATGTTGTGTGGCACTACCACTTTTAAGACACAGGAAGTCAGCAGTAGATTTTAATCAAGATCACATTACGTCCGCCCACGGCAGTGAACTATTTACATAGCACAGTCCCGTTGGGAGAACCAACATGCCGAGCTAGCTTTCATACCAGATTCTTACGAGCCCCAGATGGGTGGGCCTCCGCCTACTAGTGGGGGTACTCCTATTCCATGAGCGCCACAGGAAGATCAGTCCGGGTATCCGTCAAATCCGAAAGTTCTTCCTCCGCCACAAATTGAGGAGGCCTTCTCTGCTTCATAGGCAGTGGGATATGACTGAGGGGATAGGTGTGGGCTTTCTAGACCCCTGGGTGATGCCGAAAGTAGATTTGTATGCCGCCAGCAAAAGTACCCATTGCTGAATCCAGGACGAGGCTATGGGTGGAATCCCCTTGTCCTCCTCAAAGAGACCCAGCAGTGGCTCGTGGTCAGTGGTAATAGAAGAATACTGCCTGTAGACATACTGATGGTATACTTTCACGGTGAATATCACAAGTCAAACCTTCTTTTTATATCTGGACGTAGCAGTGCTCCACATCTGCCATGGTTCTAGAAGTGAATGTGATGGGGCGTTCTGTGCCATGGTCCCATCTATGGGACACCACTGCCCGATGCCGTATGGAGAGGAGGTCCAGGTGAGGACAAGCGGCTGGGATGGATCATAATGGGCCAGCAGCTAGGAGGATGACAACGGTCTCTTCACTCCTGTGAATGCCTCCTCCTGTGGAGTTCCCCAGGCCCACTTCTGGTTCTTTCGCAACAAGATATGAGTGGGTGCCAGTAGGATGGCCAGGTTTGAAATAAACTTACGAGACTCAGAAATGTTAGTCATTTTGTGGAGTTGGGGCCCCTTTTATGGCCTGAACCTTCTCCTCCACAGGGTGCAAGCTGTCCTTATCCATCCTATTCCCCAAGTATGTCACAGCCTTCTCTTGGAAGACGCACTTGCCTCTCCTCAGCAGGTGCCTACCTGGGAAAATCATCTCTAGCTTATCCATGTGCACCCCCGTGATGAGCACATCATCTAAATACATTGCCATTTTGGGTAGGTCCTGGAGGATGCCTTCCATCACCCTCTGAAAAATTTCACAGGCCGAAGGAACCCCAAAAGGGGGACAAGTGTACTCGAACAGCCCCCTGTGGGTACTTATAGTCACATACTTCCACAATGCCGCTCAATTCTTTTTTTTTATATAAACATTTTATTGAGGGATTTATGGTTTTACAACAACAACAAAATAAACAATGTACATGAAAATATAAACATAGTGCAAAAACCGTCTTCCTCCCTTACAGGTCCCACCTTTACTAACCCCCTACTCTAAACTAAGCTAACCCCCTCCTTTCTGCTGACGGTTAATTTTCCCCAAAGAAGTCGACGAACGGCTGCCATCTCTGGGCAATGTCGCTCAATTCTAACTGCAGATATGCGTGGCTCTTATCCATTTTGGTGAACGAGTACCCTCCAGCCAGTTTCACATACAAGTGTTAGTGTTAAAGCCAAAGAGGAGGCATTTAAATTGGCCAGAAAAAGCAGCAAGCCTGAGGACTGGGAGAAATTTAAAATTTCAGCAGCGGAGGATAAAGGGTTTAATTCAGAAGGGGAAAATAGAATACGAGAGTAAACTGGCAGTAAACATAAAAACTGACTGCAAAAGCTTCTATAGATATGTGGTGAAGACAAATGTAGGTCCCTTACAGTTAAAATCAGGGGAATTCATAATGGGCAACAAAGAGATAGCAGACCAGTTGAATAAATACTTTGGATCTATCTGCACTAAGGAGGACACAAATCACATTCCGGAAATACTAGGGGGTAGGGCGGCACAGTAGCACTGTTGCTTCACAGCTCCAAGGTCCCAGGTTTGATTCCAGGCTTGGGTCACTGTCTGTGCGGAGTCTGCATGTTCTCCTCGTGTCTGCGTGGGTTTCCTCTGGGTGCTCCGGTTTCCTCCCACAATCCATAGATGTGCAGGTTAGGTGGATTGGCTATGCTAAAATAGGTGGTGTTACAGGGATAATGTGGAGGTGTGGGCTTAAGTAGGGTGCTCTTTCCAAGCGCCAGTGCAAACTCGATGGGCCAAATGGCCTCCTTCTGCACTGTAAATTCTATGATTCTATGACTGAGGGTCTAGCATGAAGGAGGAACTGAAATTGTTTTGGGGAAATTGTTGGGATTAAAACCCGATAAGTCCCAGGGCCTGATGCTCTGCATCCTGGAGTACTTAAGGAAATGGCTCTAGAAATAGTGGACGCATTGGTAATCATTCTCCAGCATTTTATAGACTCTGGGAGAGTTCCAATGGATTGGAGGGTAGCTAATGTAACCCCATTTTTAAAAAAGGATGGAGAGAGAAAATAGACCGATTAGCCTGACATCGGTGGTAGGGAAAATGCTACGAGACCTGGGTGTCATTTGGAACAGTCACCGAAGGTTGGCATGCAGGTACAGCAGGCGGTGAGGAAAGCTAATGGCATGCTGGCCTTCTTAGCGAGAAGATTTGAGAAGAGGAGTAGGGATGTCATGCTGCAGTTATACAGGGCCTTGGTGAGGCCACACCACGAGTATTCTGTGCAGTTTTGGTCTCCTAATTTGAGGAAGGACATTCTTGCTGTTGAGGATGTCCAGCGAAGGTTCACCAGACTAATTCCCGGGATGGCAGGACTGACCTGAAGAAAGACTGGATCGACTGGGCTTGTACTCACTGGAGTTTAGAAGAATGAGAAGGGATCTCATAGAAACATATAAATTCCCGATGGGACTGGACAGCTAGATGTGGGAAGAATGTTCCCAATGTTGGGGACGTCTAGAACTAGGGGTGACAGCCTAAGAATAAGGAGTAAGCCATTCAGGACGGAGATGAGGAAGAAGTTCTTCTCTCAGAGAGTTGTGACCTTGTGGAATTCTCTACTACAGAAAGCTGTTGGGGCCAGTTTGTTGGATATATTCGAGAGAGAGCTGGACGTGGCCCTTGTAACTAAAGGGATCAAGGGGTATGGAGAGAAAGCGGGAGTGGGATACTGAATTTGCATGATCAGCCATGATTGTATTGAATGGTGGAGCAAGCTTGAAGGGCTATTCCTGCACCTATTTTGTATGTTTCTCTGTTAAGTCCTCCATGTGAGGCATCGGGTAACGGTCCAGGTGAATGCCCTGTTTATAACCCGACACAGGTGACCAAAGTTGTCCGGCTTCATCACCGGGACCGCAGGTGCGGCCCACTCTGCAAATCGCGTAGGGTGTATGATGTCCAAACTTTCCAGGCGCTGCAACTTAACATCCACCTTCATGAGCAAGGCATATGGGACTGATCGTGCCCTGCAGTTCCTGCGTTGGGCCTCTGGGTCCATGTAAATGAGTGCCTTGGCTCCTTTTATCTTGCTCAGGCCCTCCTGAAATATCTCTGGACATTTTCTGAGGATGTCATGCTGGTTTCTGGAGTCCATCTGAAAATCTAATGCCAAATTGAAGGGGAGTGCTAGCAACCAATCACGTTCCAACAGGTTGGGTCCTGGCCTTTGCACCATGTTCAAAGGTAGCCTGACTGTTTCTTACTCATGGGTCACCGAGGTCATGGTGGTTCCTATAATGCTCAGTGGTTCCCTAGTGTATGTCACCACTCTGGCCTTTGTGTCACGCAGGCTTAGTGACAGGATTCCTGTGCAGTCAGCGGAAGGTCTGTTGACAGATGAGGAGACAGCAGTTCCTGTGTCTATCTCCATCACTCGGGGTGGCTATTCATCTGTAGTTTGACCTGAATTGGTGCCACCTTCAGGGCGGTGATGCAGTTCAGTTGCATCATGTTGTCCTCGGGTGGGTCTACATACAAGGCCCTGGCTCGGAGTGACCTCATAATCTGTCCAGGGTGGCACACTCTCTGCAGATTCTGGTGGCCTTGGATGCCACCTGCTCTATGCCCACAGGCCTGGCAATGTTGATGGAACTCACCCTTGCCCTCAGGGGATGTGTCCCACTGGTCCGGAATGGCCCCGAAATATTGAGCCCAGATGCGGTGTTGTACCCATGGTCGTCAATTTGGAGGTAACCTGGTCATTTGAGCACTGCCCTGGGATGCTGCTGGAGTCCAATATGGCGATCCAGCAACACCATAGACACTGTAATCCATGGAATCTTGGAGTTCCTGAACCCCTTTTCCTGCGTTTTTGCGGGACAGCGCTAGCTCAGTCATCTTTTTAAATCTAGCAGAGGTTCAGCCAAAGGCTTCCTCTGTGTGGAGATGTTATTAATTTTGCACGCTAGCCGATCCCTCACCATCTCGGAAAGGGATGGCCCAAACTCGTAATGCTCAACCAGCCGTCGGAGTCAAATCAAGAAATCCGTAACTGACTCCCCTGAATTTTGAACAGCAGTGTTGAACTAGTACTGTTGTATGATTGCTGATGGTTCCGGGTCATAATGGTTGGACACCAATGCTACTAATTCACCAAAGCATTTTGAATCCGGAGCAGCTGGGTACGTGAGGCTTTTTCTAATGTTGGAAGTTGGGGCCCCACTGGCTGGCAGGAGGATTACCTTCTGTTGGTCCTCTGCTGGAATAAGTACCTCAACCGCTCTGGGTTCTGAGCCCAATTTTCCAGGCCTAGGTCAAAGGTCTCCAGTTTCCTGAAAAGCGGCATATTTTAAAGTTAGTACAGCAATCTTCCGGAGTGGCTGGGACGTCCAGAATTGGAGTTCAGGTTTTATTTTACCTCGTCACTAGTATTAAGACCCAGGAAGCCAGCGGTAACATGAGCATAGGTTTTAATAAAAGTCACATTAAGTCTGCCCATGGCAGCAAACTATTTACATAGCACAGTTCCGTTGGGACAACCAACATGCCGGTCCCTGTCCAGGTGGGCTTTTATAGTAGATTCTTATGAGCTCCAGCTGGATGGGCTTCTGCCCTCTAGTGGGTAAGCTCATATTCCAGAAGTCCCATGGAGAGATTAATCAGGGTATCCCCGTGTGCCTTGTGGGGGTTATTACAACTACCATGCAAAATGGGATAGATTCAGAACAGATCTGGCAGCTCCAAACTGGGCATCCATGATCTGTTGCACATAATCAGCAGCAGCAGAATTGTATTCCAACACAATCTGTAACCTCACAGTCTGGCATATCCCTCATACCATCAAGCCAGGGAGCCACGCTGCTTTAGTAATGAGTGCAGAATGCATGTCAGGAACAGCACCAGGCATGCTTAAAAATGAGGTACCAACTTGGTGAAAAAACAACACAGGACGACATGCATGCTAAACAGCAGAACAGCATGCCAAAGACAGAGCTAAGATATCCCAGGATCGATGAATTAGATCTAAGATCTGCAGTACTGCCATATCCAATCATGAAAGATGGTGGACAATGAAATAACTAACAGGAGGAGGACATTCCCCATACTTAATAATGGAGCCCAGCACCCAAGTGTAAGTATAGGATTAAAGCATTTACAAACCATCTCCAAGCAGAGGTGCTGAGTGGATGATCCATCTCGGCTTCTTCCTGAGGTCCCCAACATTACACATACCAGTTCTCAGCTGATTCAGTTCACTAAACATGATATCAAGAAACTGAAGACACAGGATACAACGAAAGCTATGTGTCCCAACAGTATCCCAGCTGTTATACTGAAGACTTGCGCTCCAAAAATGAGCTGCACCTCTAAGCCAAACTGTTCCTGTAGAGCTACAACACTCAAATTGACAATGTGAAAAGTTACTCAGGAATGTCCTGTCCACAAAAAGCAGGATTATTCCAATCTGACCAATTATCGCCCTATCAGTATACTGTAAATCACCAGCAAAGTGATGGAAGGCAACACTATTAGCACTGTTGCCCCACAGTGCCAGGGACCCGGGTTCAATTCCAACTTGGGGTGACTGTGTGTTGAGTTTGTATGTTCTTCCTGTGTCTGTGTGGGGTTTCCTCCGGTTGTTTTAGTTTCCTCCCACAGGAGGAATGTACAGGGTAGGTGGAATGGCCATGCTAAATTGGCCCTTAGCATGTCTAAAGGTTATGTGGGGTGATGGAGATAGGGTGAGGGAGTGGGCCTAACTAGGGTCAGTGCAGGCCTGAAGGGCCAAATGGCCTCCTTCTGAACTGTTGCGATTCTAAGGTGTCATTAACAATGCAATCAAGCGACACTTGCTCATAAAATGCCTGCTAACTGGTGCTCAGTTTTGGTTCTGCCAGGCTCACTATCACAGCTTCCCCAATGAGGGGGGCGGAGAAACCACTAGTAAACCCCTAGTATAAATAAAGCTGGCCAGTTCAGGAACCAGCAGGCAGGAGTATGTAGCAAGGGAAGTTACTGCTACTGTTATGTATATATGTTATAGTAAATAAATGTTATTACTTTGTATCCTTAAAACTCGTGCTGGATTCTTCGTGGCCCTTACAAAACTGGCGACGAAGGTTAAAGTGAATAGCTGTCCACACTGCTGAAGCCACCTCCCTGGATTTTTGTTGGATACAGTTTGGAAGTTGTTTTCTATTATACCATGCCTCTGTACGGACGTTTGGATGTTTTTGATGCTGCGCTGGAAAGCTGGAACCAGTACACACAACGGATGCGTTACTATTTCCGGGCAAACAATATCACCGAAAACGAGCGCCAGGTGGTCATATTGCTCACCGCCTGCGGCCCGCATACGTTTGGGGTGATTTGGAGCCTTACGTACCCAGCTGCGCCGGACACCAAAACGTTTGATGAACTTGTGAATATAGTGGGGCAACATTTTAACCCAACCCCGTCCACGATAGTCTAGCGTTACCGGTTTAATACCGCTGAGAGGACCCCTGGAGAATCCCTTGCCGATTTTCTATCCAGGCTACGCAGGATTGCGGAGTACTGTGACTATGGTGAGACCTTGTCAGAAATGTTACGCAACCGTTTGGTTTACGGTATTAACAATGCGGCCACCCAGAGAAAGTTGCTAGCAGAGCCAACATTGACTTTTCAACAGGCCATTCAAATAGTATTGTCCCGAGAGAGCGCAGAGCGAGGAGTACAGGAGCTACAGGGAATGGAAGTGCATGCCTTGGGCGCAACCCCTTCCGTCCGAAAACGTCCCCTGGCACTCCTGCGGTACCTTGGGCGAGGCAACGTCCGGACCGACGCCAGTGGCTGTCGGACATTCCTCCCCGAAGAGAGCCTTCTCCAGAGCCAATGGATGAGGAGCCATGTCCGTGTCAGACTTGTAGGCGCCGACCCCGTCGCAGGCGGCGGTCCTGGGGGCGCCAGAGGCGCCGTCGTTCCGACCGAAACTGGGACCAGCCCAGGGGTCGTAACTGGGACCAGCCCAGAGGCCGTACCTTCCATGTGGATGAACCTGCGGCGAATACTCCTGAGGACGTGGAGACGGAGGACGACTGCCTGCAGCTGCATTGTGTGGCAGCTCCCCGTGTGGCCCCCATTAAGGTGACAGTACGGGTCAATGGCCACCCGCTTGAGATGGAGTTGGATACTGGCGCAGCGGTCTCCGTGATCGCCCAGAGGACATTCGACCGCATCAAGCAGGGTATACAGACCCTTACATTAACCGACTCACAGGCCAGGTTGGCCACCTACACGGGGGAACCACTGGACGTTGCAGGAACTACAATGACCCCTGTTGTCTATGGACGCCAGGAGGGGCGTTTCCCACTTATCGTGGTGCGCGGCCATGGGCCCAGCCTGTTGGGTCGGGACTGGTTGCGCCATTTGCAGTTGCAATGGCAGCACATCCTCCAAACGGTTTCTGAAGGGTTGACTGAGGTGCTAGGACGATACCCAGATGTATTCCAGCCTGGTTTAGGGAAAATAAAAGGGGCCGTAGCCCATATTCAAGTTGAACCAGGAGCCACGCCGCGCTATTTCCGGGCGCGCCCAGTGCCTTACGCCTTGCTCGAGAAGGTAGAAGGGGAGCTCACTCGTTTGGAGAGTTTGGGTATTATCAGGCCCGTCTGTTTTGCTGACTGAGCAGCACCAATTGTACCTGTAATGAAGCCAGATGCCACAGTTCACTTGTGTGGCGACTATAAACTTACAGTGAATACGGTTTCCCGACTCGACCGATATCCAATGCCTCGCATAGAGGATCTCTACGCGAAACGTGCATGTGGACTCTCGTTCACAAAATTAGATATGAGTCACGCCTACCTGCAGTTGGAGCTGGACCCTGCCTCCCGACCATATGTAACGATTAATACACACCGGGGCCTGTATGAATATACACGGTTGCCCTTTGGAGTATCCTCTGCCTGCGCAATTTTTCAACGTGTTATGGAGGGCATTTTGAGAGGTTTACCACGTGTGGCTGTCTACCTAGATGACGGTTTGATTACAGGGACGTCGGAGCAGGAACATTTGGAAAATCTGGAGGCTGTCCTTAGACGCCTTTCGGAGGCTGGAGTCCGTTTACGTCGCACAAAGTGCGTATTTCAGGCAAAGGAAGTAGTCTACCTAGGTTATCGGGTGGACCGCGAAGGTCTGCACCCCGTCGCAGAGAAGGTGCGTGCAATTCAACATGCCCCCGTCCTGACTGACACTTCGCATCTTCGTTCTTTTCTCGGTCTCGTAAACTATTACGGGAAGTTCCTCCCCAATCTGGCAACTACGCTGGCCCCTTTGCACCTTCTGCTAAAGAAAAATCACACCTGGGTTTGGGGTCAGCCGCAAGAAACCGTTTTCCGGCGGGTGAAGCAACAATTGTCGTCGTCTGGGTTACTAACCCACTAAGATCCTGGAAAGCCTTTGCTCGTCACGTGATGCATCCTCGTATGGTATTGGGGCCGTCCTGTCCCACAAGATGGAGAATGGGGCCGAACGACCGATAGCTTTCGCCTCCCGCACATTGACTGCAGCGGAGAAAAAGTACGCGCAGATCGAGAAGGAGGGCCTGGCAGTGGTTTTTGCGGTCAAACGCCTCCACCAGTACGTGTACGGCCGCCATTTCACTATCGTGACTGATCATAAGCCCCTGCTGGGACTTTTCAGAGAGGATAAGCCAATACCGCCCATTGCTTCTGCATGGATCCAGCGCTGGGCTTTGTTGCTTGCTGCATACGAGTATTCTCTGGAGCACAAACCAGGTACGCAGATAGCAAATGCCGACGCACTGAGCCGATTGCCTTTATCGACCGGCCCCCACGACCAGTGAGGTGGTTGCAACCCTAAATTTTATGGACACCTTGCCTGTCACGGCATCACAGATCCGTGAGTGGACCCAGACGGAGCCAGTACTGTCAAAGGTTCGGCACATAGTCCTGTATGGTGGGCAGCATAGACAGCTCCCAGGCGAGTTGCGGGCATTTTCCTCCAAGCTGTCAGAATTCAGCGTGGAAGACGGCATCCTCTTGTGGGGGATGCGTGTGATTGGCCCGGAAAAAGGCCAGGAGCTGATACTATCAGACTTGCACAATGGGCATCCAGACGTGACCAAAATGAATATGTTGGCCCGGAGTTATGTCTGGTGGCCAGGCCTCGACACCGACATTGAGAAGGTGGCCTAAAACTGCTCCATTTGCCAGGAGCATCAGAAGCTTCCGCCGGCCGCGCCCCTACATCACTTGGAATGGCCAGGGCGGCCTTGGGCACGCTTGCATGCAGACTTCGCAGGCCCTTTTCAAGGATCCATGTTCCTTCTACTAATTGACGCCCAGTCCAAATGGCTAGAGGTGCATAAGATGCAGGGGACAACGTCCTGCGCAACAATTGAAAAGATGCGTTTATCGTTTAGTACGCCTGGCCTCCCCGAGGTGCTGGTCACGGATAACGGCACTCCATTCACGAGTGAGAAGTTTGCGAGGTTCACGAAGATGAACGGCATCCGCCATATCCGCACTGCCCCTTACCACCCGGCTTCAAATGGGTTGGCAGAGCGCGCAGTGCAGACATTCAAAAGAGGCCTAAAGAAGCAGTCTTCCGGATCAATGGACACGAGACTGGCTCGCTTTTTGTTTACGTACAGGACCACCCCCCATGCAGTGACTGGGGTAGCTCCCGCAGAACTCCTAATGGGCCGGAGACTTCGCACCCGCCTTAGTATGGTTTTCCCGGACATTGGCGCAAAAGTACGCCGCACACAAGAACGGCAGGGACAGGGATTTTCTCGGCATCGGCCGATTCGGCAGTTTGCGCCCGGTGACCCAGTGTTCGTTCGGAATTTTGCTGGTGGTGCCCAATGGGTTCCTGGTGTAATCTTTCGCCAAACGGGCCCGATATCTTACCAAGTGCAAGCCTGGGGTCGTCTCCAGCGAAAACATGTAGACCACGTTTGGTCCAGAAGACCATCCGCTCAAAAGATTCCCCGCCCCCGGAGCTCATTTCAACAGCCGCAGAGACCAGAGACAAGGGAAGGTAGTCCTCACAATCTTCCACTGGTGCCTCACTCGAAGCCTGCGCAGGTCGTGACGGGACCGAATGGAGATAGAGACGCTGACATGATGGAGGCAGCAGACTCTGACTCCGAGATGGAGGCACAGGATGCATCAGAGGGAAAATCCTCGGGTCCACGGGCCATGGATGTACAACTGCGCCGTTCATCACGGAAGCGCCGGTCTCCGTCTCGTTACACGCCGCCTGATCCAGCGCCGCGTGCAAATGGTGTCCGGCCTGCGGCCAAACGAGTCCGACGCCCTCCTTCGCCAGGGTCTTCGGTGGATTCCTTGGACTTTGGGGGGGAGGGATGTTCTCACCTGCCTACTTACCATTGGCTGGGGACTAATGACTATCCCACAATCCTGTGGGAGTATGAGCTTCCCCAATGAGGGGGGCGGAGAAACCACTAGTAAACCCCTAGTATAAATAAAGCTGGCCAGTTCAGGAACCAGCAGGAAGGAGTATGTAGCAAGGGGAGTTACTGCTACTGTTATGTATATATGTTATAGTAAATAAATGTTATTACTTTGTATCCTTAAAACTCGTGCTGGATTCTTCGTGGCCCTTACAAAACAGCCAAACATGGACAAAAGAACCTAAATTCCAGAAGTGAGGTGACAATGACTGCTCTTGACAGCAAGGCGGCATTTGATGAATGTGACATCAAGGAGCCCTAGCAAAACTGAAGTCAAGTGAGAATTGGAGTGGGGGAGGGGGCAGTGTGTGGTGTGTGGGGAGATCTCCATTGGCTGGAATCATATCAAGCACAAAGCAAGATGTTTTTGTTTGTTGGAGGATAATGTCCCAGGCCCAACCATCTTTAGCTGCTACATCACTGATGTTCCTCCATCTTCATGTTCGATTGCTGATTGCACAATGTTAATTTTCATTCACAACTCCTCATTTAATGAAGCAGCCCTTGCTCATGTACAGCAAGACCTAGACAATATTCAAGCTTGGTCTGAACATTGAGAATTAATACTCATTCCACTCAAGTGTCAAACGTGACCCGTATCAACTAGAGAATCCAACTGCCTTTCTTGACAGTCCCATCACAGAATCTCCCACTATCAACGTCCTGGGGATTATCATTGATCAGAAACTTAATTAGACCAGTCATATAAATACTGTGTCTACAGGATCTGTTCAAAGCTTGGGTATTCTGCTGTAAGTAACTCGTGACTCTCCAAAATCACTACACCATCTACAAAGCACAAGTTAGGAGTGTGATAGAATTCTCTACACTTGCCTGGATAAATGCAGATCCAATAATGCTCAACATCATGCAAAACAGTCCACATGATTAACACACCATTGTAAACATTCATTCCCTCCATCTCGTGTGCATAGTGGTAGCAATATATACCCCCCCCCCCCCCCCCCCCCACTTTGAGAGCTGACTGATGATGATTTAACCTGAGGTCATCACAAGGGCAAGGTTGAGAAGGCAGGACCTTTATGAATAACGTCAGCTGGTCCGGAAATTAATTTGCACTGTTGCTGTTGCTCCACATTGTTCCACATCACAAACCATCCGTCCAGCCAACTTTGCTAACCAACTTCCCTCGCCCCCGACCTCTACTAGCTAGAAAAGGATGGGCAGCAGAAACAGGGAAGCATCACTGTCTACAAGTTTCATTGCAAGCTGCACACTACCCTACATTTGAACTATATACCCATTCCTATATTGCTGCAGGGTCATAATACTAGAACTTCCTCCCAAGTAGCACCTGCAGTGATTCAAGAAGATAACTCATCACCGCCATCTCAAGGACAATTAGGGTTGGACAATAAATGCAGGCCTTGTTAACGGTGCCCATATCACTTGAATGAATAATTAAAATGAAAGCTCTCACAGCATACAAGAGTGCAACAAAGTAAAGCTGCATTCCATGGGTGCCTATTTGCTTGGGCACCTTTGGTGTTTTTCGCTGATTTGTGATTTGTCAAACTCTATTTGCACTGATGTGACAGGCAAGTCAACAAGTGACGCCATGAACCTAAACAAGATGAATTGCGTCTCTATATGCGACTAGTCCATGATCACATAAGTTGAGGTAACTGAACAATAGTTACTGACACAGTTTCTCTGTCTGGAGTCACAGTCATAGATGTTGGATGCTGTCTGCTATATTTTAATTTCAGATTAATGAGGGCGCCTCGAAGGCCGATGGGGTTAGAATTAGATGGAATTCGAATGGGAGAGGGCTCATGTGGAGCATAAACACCAGCATAGATCCATTGGGCTGAATGGCCTGTTTCTGTGCTGTAGATTTGATACACGGATCATGTGGTGCCCAATTTAATCATATAATAGGATATTTCTGGTTACTGAGATATTTGTTAAAGAAAATTACAACCAGTCAATTATCATGTTTCTTTCGCAAGGGACTCTGACACAGATGCAATTGAAATATCCTAAGCCATGTACTTTGTTTTGTGTCTTCAATCAAGAATGCTGTTGCAAGTTAACACTCTCAACCTTTCTTAAAAATTCATTCAGGGATCCAAGACAACACTCATTTCTTAGTTTTATTAATTGCAATTATGGTTCTAATGATCTCAAAATTAAAATATTATGAATAATGCTTATATTTTTCAGATACTTCTGATAGCAGAAGACCAAGCAAAAATTTAGAGGAATTGAGGTGAGTTTTAGATGAGTTACTGAGCACATATACGGTTGATGTCTCCGGTGTGATACTGAACTTAATGTGCTGCAGACAGTGCATTATTTCTTTCCATCCGAAGGTGAAAAGTTTAGGAAAAATTAGTCTCATACATTTAACAACCTTACTGTTATAACCTGCCTGCTTACCATTGGCTGGGGACTAATGACAATCCCTCAATCCTGTGGGAGTATGAGCTTCCCCAATGAGGGGGGGGGGCGGAGAAACCATTAGTAAACTCCAAGTATAAATAAAGCTGGCCAGTTTGGAACCAGCAGGAAGGAGTGTGCAGCAAGGGAAGTTGCTGCTGCTGTTATATATATATATATATATATATATATATATATATATAATTGTAAATAAATGTTATTACTTTGTATCCTTAAAACTCGTGCTGGATTCTTCGTGGCCCTCACAAAACTTACCATAAATTAGAATACAGAAAATTATTCTGTGATCCTGTGCACATAACTTGGGAAATTCTGGTTGGGCAATCTGTTTTTTTTTTTTATATCCATTAAAATTAATGGACAGAAATTACAGGTGGCATTTCACAATTTCCCAAGATGCACTCCTGACATCCAGGGGCAGGATCCTCTGCTTTCTTTGTGGTGAGCTTGGATGCAGGAAGGGTGTCTAATTAGGTGGGGGGACGGTGGTGTACCTGAACCTTGTCACCACCAATTCAAGCCCTTAAATGGACAATTAATGACTGCTTAAGGACCTCATCCCGCTGCTACTAATAGTAGACCAGCTGCAGGCGGACCTATCGCCATGTGATGTGCATGGCAGCTGAGACCGTGCAGGCAGTTCCTTGCACCTTAGCGGTTTGGGGGGAACGAGGGGGGGGGGGGGGAGATCAAAGGCACTTGGTGCCTGATCGAGAGACTGGACATTGGGAAGGCATGGCCCATTGAGAGACACCCCACTGGTCTTGTTGCTGACCTTCCTGAACCCACCTTCCCATGATCCCCATCCTGAAAACCCCCTCCCCCAACACATTACTTATGGTGACCTCAGTTTTTGGAGATCCTGGGACTCTGGTGCCTGTCCTTCTGGCAGTAGCCACCTCCCCAGTGGCATTGCTGAGCACAAGAGTTGTTGGGCTGTGGTGGGTGACATTTCTGTCCCTGGGGTCTAGATTCCGGGGGGGGGGGGGTTGGTGGGAGCTGCCACTGACCTCACCACTGCCTGATTGGCTTGTGGTTGTGGTTCAGTGGTTCTCCCTGACAAGAGGCAGCACGGGTCTCTCGCCAGCTCTCTAGCCGCCAGATGAGATCCCCAACGCCTCCACAGGATTTTGCCCACGCTTTATACAAGTTTGGGTTTTAGATTCCAAGGAAGGCATTTTTTGATGCATTTGACACAATTTACAAACACATTGTTACAGTTTTCCCCATCCCTAACCTCTTGGTGCGGATCCGGACGCAATGGGTGAATTGCGTGAGAGCCCCAAATGGACTCAGCGCCGCGAGTCATTTGACTCGCGTCGCCCAGCGCAATCTAGATCTGATGGCTCATTTAAATACCTGGACGGCAGGAACTCAATGGCCACGCCTATGATACCTCACCAGAGCTTTGTTTAGTACTGGTCCACAAAAACATGGACCAGGTGTAGCCGCACGTCAGGCAGCAAATACGGAGAAGGTGCGGGTTTGGAGCAAGGAGGGGGGAGGCTCTGTGGGTAAAGGTGGCGGCAGGCTCAAGTAGGGGGTCAGGGTGTGGGTGCAGGCAACGGAGCCGCTTCAGATGCCTCCATGAAAGTATTTGGTGAGTCCGATTGTGGTGGCCACATTGAAGATCTGGAGGCAGTTTAGACAGTACTTTAAGCCGGGGGCCGGGTCAGGGGGGATGCCGATTTAGGGGAATCATGGGTTTGAGCCGGGGTGGATGGATGCGAGGTTTCGGGGATGGGACGAGAGGGGTATCAAAGAAATGAAGGATCTGTTCCTTGGGGTGTGATTCGTGAACCTAGAGGAATTGGGAAAGAAGTATGGGTTGGCGTCGGGGGAACGGTTTAGTTTCATGCAATTTTGGGATTTTGCAAGACTTCCACCGGCCTCTTCGTTGCTGGAGGTGGGGGGGTTGAGCCTGGAGAGGGGTTGTTTCAGCGATCTCCAGGAGGATCCTGGAGGACACTAGGGTGTCCATGGAGGGGGTTAAGGTGGTGGGAGGAGGAGCTGGGGGGCGGGGTGGCTAGAGGGGGGACTAGAAGAGGGACTGTGGTTTGAGGTGCTGCAGAGGGTAAATGCCTCGACTTTGTGTGCGAGGTTGGGGCTGATAGTGGTATATAGGGCGCACCTCACAAAATCAAGGATGAGCCAGCTGTTCAGCGGGTGGAGGATTTCTGTGAGCGATGTCGGAGGGGTCCCGTGAACCATGTTCATATGTTTTGGTCCTGCCCGAAGCTGGAAAAGATTTGGAAGACAGTGTTTAGTACAATCTCGGGTGTCTTGCATAGATCATAGAACACAGAACTTACAGTGCAGAAGGAGGCTATTTGGCCCATCGAGTCTGCACCGGCCCTTGGAAAGAGCATCTTACCCAAGCCCACACTGTCCCCGTAATCCAGTAACCCCACCTAACCTTTTTGGCACTAAAGGCATTTTAGCATGGCCAATCCATCTAACCTGCACATCTTTGGACTGTGGGAAGAAACCGGCGCAGGCACGGGGAGAACTCCGTGCAGACTCTGCACAGACAGTGACCCAAGCTGGGAATTGAACCTGGGACCCTGGAGCTGTGCTGACCACTGTGCTGCAATGCTGCATGTGGAGCCAGGAACCTGAGAAGCCATATTCGGAGTGTCGGACCGGCCCGAGTTGCAGGCGGGAGCCGGGGTGACACGCTAGCACAGTGAGCACTGTTGCTTCATAGCGCCAGGGTCCATGGTTCGATTCCTGGCTTGGATCACTGCCTGTGCAGAGTCTGCACATTCGCCCTGTCTCTGCGTGGGCTTCCTCCGGGTGCTCTGGTTTCCTCCCATAAGTCCAGAAAGACATGCTGTTAGGTGAATTGGACATTCTGAATTCTCCCTCCGTGTGCCCGAACAGGTGCCGGAATGTGGTGACTAGGGGCTTTTCACAGTAACTTCATTGCAGTGTTGAGTTGATGTAAGCATACTTGTGACAATAAAGACTATTATATGTAAAAAATGATGTCTTAGCCATCGCCTCGCTGATCACTCGTAGGCGGGTTCAGTTGGGGTGGAAGTCTGCGTCTCCACCCTGTGCCTCAGCATGGCGGGGAGTCCAGCTGGAGATTTTGACCCTGGAGAATGTAAAGTTCGAACTGAGGGGGCAAAGGACGAGTTCTACAATTGTTGGGGTGTGTTCATCATGCACTTTCGGGAATTGCTTACTGTGGATTGTTGACTGGGGAATCGGGAGAGGGTGGCGGGAGTGGGGGTCGGTTCCTGGATTTATGTGGGACTGTTTTTGTATTGTTGTGGTTGTTCTTTTCTTTTGTATGGTGAAAATTTATTGAATAAAAATATTTTTTAAAATATTGGCCTTCACATGGGCGGGCAAATCGCCGCGGTTTCGCAGGATTGTTCTACAGAGGGATAGACAGTCGGGAAGTCTCACGTTGCCGAACCTGATATTTTGCCACTGGGCTGCTAATGTAGCAAAGGTGTTGGGACCCAGGGTCTACCTGGATGCAGATGGAGTCTGGGTCCAGGTTGGGTGAACTGCTGACTGCTTCTCTTCTGCCCACACTGACAAAGTACTCGTCGAACCCCATGGTGGTCTCCACTTTAAAAATATGGGGGGAACTCCGTCAACATTTTAAACTGGGGTCAGTATCAAGGCTGGCCTCCATTTGTGTTAACCACCTGTTTGAGCCGGCAATGTTGGATGCCACATTTGGAGTGTGGAAGGGGAAGGGGCTGGAGAGATTATGCAACCTATTCCTGGAGGGGCGGTTTGCCAGCCTGGAGGAATTAAAAGAGAAGTTTGGGCTCTCAGGCCCAGATTTGTTCAGGTACCTTCAGGTACAAAATTTTGTTACACAAACATTCCCAGATGCGCCACTATCCTCCTTGATAGAGAGGATCCTTTTGCATGTGGGGTCAGAGGAGAGTATTACATCCAGTATATATGGGCGGATTCTGGTGGAGGACTCTGTTTCGGTGGACGGGCAGGGGAGCTGGGGTCCTTGTTAGAGGATGAAGTGTGGAGTGAAGCCCTTTGTAGGGTGAATATCACGTCCTCGTGTGTGAGGCTGAGCTTGATCCAGCTTAAGGTAGTGTTCAGGTCGCACCTGACCAAAGCTAGAATAAGTTGCCTTTTTATGCGGGTTGAGGGCAGGTGCAAACATTGTTTGACAGGGCCAGCTAACCATACACACATGTTTTGATCCTGTCCCAAACTACTGAGCTTTTGGGTCTCCTTTTTCAACATCATTCGGCGATTCTGACCATCGAGTTGGAACCCTGTCCCTTGATAACCACATTTGGGGTATCAGAGTTGCCGGAACTGTGGACGGGCGTGGGGGCGGGCTGTTCTGATCTTCATTTTGCTGATTGTTCGGAGGAGAGTCCTGCTGGGGTGATGGTTGGCAACTCTGCCCAGTGCTTCGGCATGGCTAGGTGACTTCATGGAGAATTTTCTACACCTGAAGAAGGTTAAAATTACTGAGAGGGGGGTCAATTGAAGGGTTCTACCAGAGATGGTGACCGTTTATCTCTACTTCAAGGAGTCGGTCACTTACCTGCTGGGGGGAGGAGGAGGTGGTCCTTTTTTCTCATTTTTTTGTTGATTGGAGGGTTATGTATTTTGCTTGTTGTTTTCTGTGATGTTTTACTGTGTTTCTATTTTTCTATTTTTGTATTTTATAAACTGAAAATAGGTTATTAAAAATATTTTTTTAAAAAGAGGTCTGATTATTATATACTTGCAATAGAGACACGAATAATCTTTAGTAAAAATATTACTGATTTATCTATAATCAAGTGCAATTTATCATTGGCTGATTTTCTTTTGTGATTGTTGAGATGATGGATGTTGCTGTTGGCTAATAGAACATTTTCCAGCATTAATAACAAAACATCTTTTTCATTATTTTTGTGCTCATACTTACAGGAAACAACTAGAAAGACAGACAAAAGAAACAAAGATACTTCAGGAAGAGGTAGAGCTTGCTACCAAATTAACAATGGACAAATTCAACTGGAATTTAAATGAAGGTAGAAGTTGTAGTCAGGATGAGTTCTCAACTAGCCCTAGCGACAAGTCAAAATCAGACCGTAAGTATAGGCCCATGTTCTATCCTGTGGCGTTGTCTTGATGCGTACTACAACTATCATAAATGTTACCCTTATGTAATGTGGTTCAATTACCCCCACCCTTTCCTAATGGATAAGATGGTTCTTAAAAGAGGCATCTTAAAGGACACTAGATGTTCATTGTTTGCAATGTTGAGAATGTACTGAAAAACCTTTCTTTCAATACACTACAATGGAAAATAAATATTTATGCCAATGTTCACTTTGGTACTGTAGGGGTATGATTCCCAGCATTTCTACAATCTTCAGATATTGCTAGACCCAAGTCTCAAGTTTATTCAAAATTTGTGTCATTGCTATGTCCTCCAAGCACCCATTTCTTGTGAAGTGCACCTTAAAAAGTGCAAACCTAAAAAGACTGATTCCATCACCGCCTCCACCTCTCGCGTTCTCTCTACATTGAAAATAACTTTGGTTCTAAATGCCTATTTGCCAACATTTGATCATGATAACTTTGTTCATGAGTTACACTGCAAAACTAAAACATTTTTGTCATAATTTAATCAATGTTCAGCAATTAACGTGTTAAAGTTGTTGCAAGGAGGATGTTATAGCACTTTTACGAGTGATGATTGTAGTGCCTTACAAATTCTCCATTTTGGACAGCCTGCTTTGAAACCCAACATTATGCTCAAGAGTTTCTGAAACCAAACTACTCGGGTAGATTTTCTGTATTTTCAATGTGGGGTGACATTATTCACTTTGTCATTTGTAAAGCTTATGAACAGTGACAGGTATATCAGCCCCTTCATCCTGCCCCACCGTTCAAATACATTATGGCTGATCTTAACCCAAACTTTGTTTGTCCACCTTAGCTCTGTATCCCTCAATATTATTACCAGCAATACTCTATTTATCTCAGTTTTCCACTTAAACAATGTGCTTAACATAGCAAAAAGCATCCCAAGATGGTGCACAGAAAAAGAAAGAATTACATGTTGATACCTCATCAAGAAAATTGTTCCTTTCTCCGTTGAAGCATAAAAAAACCCTGGGGATACCCAGTTATGAGAGGTGACTGCAAGTTTGGTCAAACGATGGGTTTCAGCAGATTCTGTATAATGGAGACAGTGGAGTAGTTTAGGGAAGGAGTTTGAGTAGGACCAAAGAAACTGAAGTACCAACTACCCCCGGTGGAATGGAGTGAGAGAGGAATGCACTTAGAGCCAAAGTTAAGAATGGGATGCAATTGTAGGAATTACAGTACAAAAATATTTATTCATGATTGCACTCTGCAAACTAACTTGAAGATCATGTCCAAACATGGAAATTCCTCAGTGGTCTCATCACATCATACCTCAGTCAACTGTGGTCATTTATCCCAGCCAATTGCTCAGGCATATCCGATCTGCAAAAATAGTATTGACCTATCTGACTGCTCCCGGTCATCAGCAGAGTAGCTACTGTTGTGGGCCAGGGTTTAGAGAACCCCAAAATGTATCATGGCGTTCACCTGACCCACAACTTTTAATAGATTGTGGTATGGGGAGCACACGGCCCACTCGACAGGTGTGGTATAGCAGAAATGGAAAAGTATTTTTTAAAGCAACACAATGTTTATTCTATGAACTCAAGTTAACTTTTTTAAAACAAACAGTGAATATCTTAGCAACCATTAATTTAAATACAACCCCCAAAGAGTACAGCACTAAGTAATGCTTACGCTGTCCTTTTAACATCCAGAAGACTTACAAAAAACATAACCTTTAACAGAAGCACATCAGGTTAAAGTTTCTCCTCAAAATATTTATAATTCTGAATTCACCAAATGATCAAGAGATAGTCTTTTTGTGGCAGAGAGAACAGCAGTACAGCTGATTTGTCTGACTTCAGCTCCAACACTGAAAACAAAACTAAAGCACACCCTGCAGCAAACAGCCTAAAACGAAAATAAAAAGCTGACAGACAGCCCAGCTCCACCACTCTCTGACATGACTGCAGCAATAAACACCCATTTCTTTTTAAAAAAATATATTTTATTAAAGTTTTCAAACACAATTTTTCCCCTTACAAATCAACAAAAACGGTAATGTGATAACTGATATATAACATTGTTTAAATAATATAGTAAACTAACCAAATAACACGAAGTAATGCTCCCCCCACCCCCTCTCCCCATCTAGAACACAAACAATTTACCCACCCCCCCCCGGGCTGCTGCTGCTGGCTATCTATCTTCCCCCTAACGTTCCGCTAGATAGTCGAGGAACGGTTGCCACCACCTGGTGAACCCTTGAGCTGATCCTCTCAGCGCAAACTTCATCCGCTCCAGTTTTATGAACCCCGCCATATAATTTATCCAGGCCTCCACGCCGGGGGGTTTCGTTTCCTTCCACATGAGTAAAATCCTACGCCGGGCTACTAGGGACGCAAAGGCCACAATATCGGCCTCTTTCGCCTCCTGCACTCACGGCTCATCCGCTACCCCAAATATAGCTAAGCCCCCAGCTTGGCTTGACCCGGACCTTCACCACCTTCGAGATCACTCTCGTCACTCCCCTCCAATACCCCTCCAGTGCCGGACACGACCAAAACATATGTGTGTGGTTCGCCGGGCTTCCCCCGCACCTCCCGCATTTGTCCTCCACTCCGAAGAACCTGCTCAACCTCGCTCCCGTTATGTGTGCTCTATGTAGCACCTTAAATTGGACCAGGCTAAGCCTGGCACACGAGGAGGAGGAATTTACCCTACTTAGGGCATCAGCCCACAAACCCTCCCCGAGCTCTTCTTCCCATTTTCCCTTCAGTTCTTCTCCCAGCTCCTCCCCTTCTCTCATCTCCCGGCACATCCCGGACCCTTTGCCCTCCCCGACCCACACCCCCGAAAGCACCCTGTCCTGGATCCCTTGTGTCGGGAGCAGCGGAAATTCCCTCACCAGTTGTCTCGTGAACGCTCTCACCTGCATATACCTAAAGATATTTCCCAAGGGCAGCTCATACTTTTCCTCCAGCGCTCCCAAACTCGCAAACGTCCCATCTATAAATAAGTCTCCCACTCTCCTGATTCCTGCCCGGTGCCAGCTCTGGAACCCTCCGTCCAGCCTCCCTGGGGCAAACCTATGGTTGTTCCTGATCGGGGACCACACCGAGGCTCCCAGCACACCCCTCTGTTGCCTCCATTGCTCCCAGATACTTTTTTAAAAAATATATATTTTATTCAAGATTTACTGGCCAAACATAACAGTACGTAGTGTTTCTTTTAAACAACAATAAAGCAATATAAATAACAGTGGCCAGTTTTAAACAAATAAATAAATAATATATGAACAGAAACAAAAACCAAACTAAATGGCAACTGCCTGGTCAAAAATAAATACTCTCCAAAGATACAATCCAACAGTCCAATATACATTACCTAAAACAAGTGCCTATACATGTACAATAACATCCCTGAGAGTCCGTCCGATTCCTCCCCCCCCTCCCCCCTGGGTTGCTGCTGTTGTCTTCTTCTTTTCCATTCCCTCTATCTTTCTGTGAGGTAGTCGACGAACGGTTGCCACCGCCTGGTGAACCCTTGAGCCGAACCCCTTAGTACGAACTTAATCCGTTCTAATTTTATAAACCCTGCCATGTCGTTTATCCAGGTCTCCACACCCAGGGGATTGGCTTCCTTCCACATTAACAATATCCTGCGCCGGGCTACTAGGGACGCAAAGGCCAAAACATCAGCCTCTCTCGCCTCCTGCACTCCCGGCTCTTCTGCAACCCCAAATATAGCCAACCCCCAGCTTGGTTCGACCTGGACCCCCACCACCTTCGAAAGCACCTTTGCCACCCCCACCCAAAACCCCTGTAGTGCCGGGCATGACCAGAACATGTGGGTGTGATTCGCTGGGCTTCTCGAGCATCTCGCACACCTATCCTCTACCCCAAAAAATTTACTGAGCCGTGCTCCAGTCATATGCGCCCTGTGTAACACCTTAAATTGTATCAGGCTTAGCCTGGCACATGAGGACGATGAGTTTACCCTACGTAGGGCATCAGCCCACAGCCCCTCCTCAATCTCCTCCCCCAGCTCTACTTCCCATTTCCCTTTCAGCTCATCTACCATGATCTCCCCCTCGTCCCTCATTTCCCTATATCTGTCCGACACCTTACCATCCCCCACCCATGTCTCTGAGATCACTCTATCCTGCACCTCCTGCGTCGGGAGCTGCGGGAATTCCCTCACCTGTTGCCTCGCAAAAGCCCTCAGTTGCATATACCAAAATGCATTCCCTTGGGGCAACCCATATTTTTCCGTCAGCGCTCCCAGACTCGCAAACGTCCCATCTACGAACAGATCTCTCAATTGTGCTACCCCTGCTCTTTGCCATGCTCCAAATCCCCCATCCATTCTCCCCGGAACAAACCTATGGTTATTTCTTATCGGGGACCGCACCGAGGCTCCCGTCTTTCCCCTGTGCCATCTCCACTGCCCCCAGATTTTCAGTGTAGCCACCACCACCGGGCTTGTGGTGTATTTCTTCGGTGAGAACGGCAACGGTGCCGTCACCATAGCTTGTAGGCTAGTCCCACTGCAGGACGCCCTCTCCAATCTCTTCCACGCCGCTCCCTCCTCTTCTCCCATCCACTTACACACCATTGAAATATTGGCGGCCCAGTAGTACTCACTTAGGCTCGGTAGTGCCAGCCCCCCCCTGTCCCTACTACGCTGCAAAAATCCCCTCCTCACTCTCGGGGTCTTCCCGGCCCACACAAAACTCATAATACTCTTCTCGATTCTTTTGAAAAAAGCCTTCGTGACCACCACCGGGAGGCACTGAAACACAAAAAGGAATCTCGGGAGGACCACCATTTTAACCGCCTGCACCCTCCCTGCCAGTGACAGGGACACCATGTCCCATCTCTTAAAGTCCTCCTCCATCTGTTCCACCAACCGCATTAAATTAAGCCTATGTAATGTACCCCAATTCTTGGCTATCTGGATCCCCAAGTACCGAAAGTCCTTTGTTACCTTCCTCAACGGTAAATCCTCTATTTCTCTGCTCTGCTCCCCTGGATGCACCACAAACAACTCACTTTTCCCCATGTTCAATTTATACCCTGAAAAGTCCCCAAACTCCCCAAGTATCCGCATTATCTCTGGCATCCCCTCCGCCGGGTCCGCCACATATAGCAACAAATCATCCGCATACAGAGATACCCGGTGTTCTTCTCCTCCCCTGAGTACTCCCCTCCACTTCCTGGAACCCCTCAATGCTATGGCCAGGGGCTCAATCGCCAGTGCAAACAATAACGGGGACAGAGGACATCCCTGCCTCGTCCCTCTATGGAGCCGAAAATAATCAGACCCCCGTCCATTCGTGACCACGCTCGCCATTGGGGCCCTATACAGCAACTGTACCCATCTGATATACCCATCTCCAAAGCCAAATCTCCTCAGCACCTCCCACAAATAATCCCACTCCACTCTATCAAATGCTTTCTCGGCATCCATCGCCACCACTATCTCCGCTTCCCCCTCTGGTGGGGGCATCATCATTACCCCTAGCAGCCTCCGTATATTTGTAATCAGCTGTCTCCCCTTCACAAACCCAGTTTGGTCCTCATGAACCACCCCCGGGACACAATCCTCTATCCTCGTTGCCATTACCTTGGCCAGAATCTTAGCATCCACATTCAGGAGGGAAATAGGCCTATAGGACCCGCATTGCAGCGGGTCTTTTTCCTTCTTTAGGAGGAACGACATCGTTGCCTCTGACATAGTCGGGGCAGCTGCCCCCTTTCCCTCGCCTCATTAAAGGTTCTCATCAGTAGCGGGGCCAGCAAGTCCATATATTTCCTATAGAATTCAACTGGGAATCCGTCTGGTCCCGGGGCCTTCCCCGCTTGCATGCTCCCAATCCCTTTCACTACTTCCTCCGTCTCAATCTGTGCTCCCAGTCCCGCCCTCTCCTGCTCCTCCACCTTAGGAAATTCCAGCTGATCCAGAAAGCACATCATTCTCTCCTTCCCATCCGGGGGCTGAGCTTCATATAATCTTTCATAAAATGCCTTGAACACTCCATTCACTCTCTCCGCTCCCCGCTCCATCTCTCCCTCCTCATCTCTCACCCCCCCTATCTCCCTCGCTGCTCCCCTTTTCCTCAGTTGGTGGGCCAGCAACCTGCTCGCAACCTCTCCCCATATTCGTACTGTACACCCTGTGCCTTCCTCCATTGTGCTTCTGCATTACCCGTAGTCAACAAGTCAAATTCTACATGTACCCTTTGCCTTTCCCTGTACAGTCCCTCCTCCGGTGCCTCCGCATATTGTCTGTCCACCCTCAGAAGTTCTTTCCCTACCCTCCTGCTTTCCTTTATGTGCCCTAATAGATATCAGCTCCCCTCTAACCACTGCCTTCAGCGCCTCCCAGACCACTCCCACCTGAACCTCCCCATTATCATTGAGTTCCAAGTACCTTTCAATACACCCCCTCACCCTTAAACACACCCCCTCATCTGCCAATAATCCCATGTCCATTCTCCAGGGTGGACGCTGTTCCTTTTGCTCCCCTATCTCCAGGTCCACCCAATGTGGAGCGTGATCCGAAATAGCTATAGCCGTGTACTCCGTCCCCGTCACCTTCGGGATCAGTGCCCTTACCAAAACAAAAAAGTCTATCCGTGAATAAACTTTGTGGACATAGGAGAAAAACGAAAACTCCTTACTCCTAGGTCTACTAAATCTCCAGGGGTCTACTCCTCCCATCTGCTCCATAAAGTCCTTAAGCACCCTAGCTGCAGCCGGCCTCCTTCCGGTCCTGGACCTCGATCTGTCCACCCCTGGGTCCAGCACCGTATTAAAATCTCCACCCATTACCAACTTCCCCACCCCTAGGTCCGGGATACGTCCTAACATACGCCTCATAAAGTTGGCATCATCCCAGTTCGGGGCATATACGTTCACTAAGACCACCGCCTCCCCTTGCAATTTGCCACTCACCATCACGTATCTGCCCCCACTATCCGCCACTATGGTCTTTGCCTCAAACATTACCCGCTTCCCCACTAGTATAGCCACCCCCCCTGTTTTTTGCGTCTAGCCCCGAATGAAACACTTGCCCCACCCATCCTTTGCGTAGTCTGACCTGGTCTTATCAGTTTCAGATGCGTCTCCTGCAGCATAACCACATCTGCCTTAAGTTTCTTTAGGTGTGCGAGTACCCGTGCCCTCTTTATCGGCCCGTTCAGCCCTCTCACATTCCACGTGATCAGCCGGGTTGGGGGGCTCTTTACCCCCCCCCCCCTTGTCGACTAGCCATCTCCTTTTTCAATCCAGCTCCTCACCCGGTTCCCACGTAGCCGTATCTCCCCCCAACGGCGCCCTCCCGCCCCGACCACCCCACCCCATACCAGCTCCCCCTTCTCCCCAGCAGCAGCAACCCAGTTAACCCCCCCCCCCCCGCTAGATCCCTCACTAGCGTAATTGCACCCCCCATGTTGCTCCCAGAAGTCAGCAAACTATGGCCGACCTCGGCTTCCCCCCGTGACCTCGGCTCCCACTGTGCGAGGCCCCTTCCTTCCTGCTTCCCTGTTCCCGCCATGATTACCATAGCGCGGGAACAAAGCCCGCACTTCCTTCTTGGCCCCGCCCCCAATGGCCGGCGCCCCCAGCTCCTCATCCTCCCTCCCCCCCTCCCCCACGACATGGGGAAGAGAGAAAAGTTACAGGGTCGCAGGATTAACAACTTGGGAAATCATCTCTTCCCCCTCTTCACCCCACATATTCGCCCCACCACTTTGTCCCAAACGTTCTTTTTCTAGCCCGCTTATTCCAGTTTCCCCTCGACAATAAATGTCCACGCCTCTTCTGCCGTTTCAAAGTAGTGGTGTTTCCCTTGATGTGTGACCCACAGTCTTGCCGGCTGCAGCATTCCAAATTTAACCTTCCTTTTGTGCAGCACCGCCTTGGCCCGATTAAAGCTTGCCCTCCTTCTCGCCACCTCCGCACTCCAATCTTGATATACGCGGATCACCGCGTTCTCCCACCTACTGCTCCGAGTTTTCTTTGCCCATCTGAGGACCATCTCTCTGTCCTTATATCGGAGAAATCTCACCACTATGGCTCGAGGAATTTCTCCAGCCCTCAATCTTCGTGCCATAACTCGATAGGCTCCCTCCACCTCCAATGGGCCCGTCGGGGCCTCCGATCCCATTAACGAGTGCAGCATTGTGCTCACATATGCCCCGACGTCCGCCCCTTCTTTGCTCCCAGATACTTAATGTTGCCGCCACCACTGGGTTCGTGGTAAACTTTTTCGGGGAGAGCGGTAGTGGCGCTGTCACCAGTGCTTTTAAGCTCGTTCCTTTGCAGGACACCATCTCCAGCCTTTTCCATGCCGCCCCCTCTCCCTCTATCATCCATTTACGGATCATCGCCACGTTGGCGGCCCAGTAGTAGTCGCCCAAATTCGGCAACGCCAGTCCCCCTCTGTCTCTGCTATGTTGTAGGAACCCCCTCCTTACCCTCGGGGCCTTCCATGCCCACATAAAACTCATGATGCTCCTATCTATTTTTTTGAAAAAGGCCTTAGTGATCAATATAGGGAGACATTGGAACACAAATAGGAACCTCAGGAGGACCATCATCTTAATCGCCTGCACACTGCCCGCCAGTGACAGCGGCTGCATGTCCCACCTTTTGAAATCCTCTTCCATTTGTTCCACCAGCCGAGTCAGATTGAGTCTGTGTAAGGTTCCCCAGCTCCTGGCTATCTGAATCCCCAGGTATCGGAAGTTTCTTTCCACTCTCCTTAGCGGCAGGCCATCTATCCCTCTACTCTGGTCCCCAGGGTGTATCACGAAAAGCTCACTCTTTCCCATGTTAAGCCTATATCCTGAGAAATCTCCAAACTCCCTCAATATCTGCATGACCTCTGTCATCCCCCCACTGGATCCGCCACATATAGCAGTAGGTCATCCGCGTAGAGTGACACTCAGTGTTCCTCTCCCCCCTCTAACCACCCCTCTCCATTTCCTGGAGTCTCTCAGCGCTATGGCCAGTGGTTCAATTGCCAGTGCGAACAGTCAGGCAAAAAAAAGACAAGTTGTTTTTTAAAAAAGAGAGGTCCCCCCCTCAAAAAAAAAGCCCCCCCCCCCCACATCTTCCTCCTCCTGTGGCCAGGTGATATCAGGATAATTTAAGGGAAGGAGGAATTTTTTTAAAAAGGGGTTTGGGGGTGGTCAAGGTGGGAGGGAGAGGGAGGGGGGGAGTGAGGGCGGGGAAGCTGGATAGTCCAGCCCGATCTAAAAGAGGCAACAAAAGGGAAATAAAGCTACAAGGTTCCGGTCCTTGCAGGAGGCATCATGTTATCCTGGCTGACGCATATTGACGTAAAAACTCTCGGGTAATGTCCATGGCAACCCTATCCACCTTTTACGTCAGTGGTAGCCACTTCTATTCTCGAGGTTGTCAGTCTTCAGAAGTCTAAATGCTGCCACCGTGCTGCTGCTGAATCATAAACACCCATTTCTTAAAGGTACTCTCACTACAGATATTTACATATACACCCATTTATAAATACCCATTTCTTAAACGTACTCTCGCATGACACTACCAATAGTGCCATGAGGCAACATGTACTCACGGTAACCTACTCACTAATTCCCAATGCAGATTCCATCAAACCATTTGGCTCCAGACTTCATCGTTCTCTGATTGCAGGCATAGATGCAAAAGCTAAATGCCAGACTGGAGAGAGAGTGTGTGAAACTGCTCGCAACATCAGCATTCAGCTTAATATGGCACAAAACTGGAAATCCTCTAACGATTGGAACTGTCACTGATCTATGAGAAAGTGGTTGTGATTGTTGGAGGAGAGTTGTCTCTGTAGGAATTCACTGGTCACCACTTTCAGCTCAGCGATCTCAAATTGCCTCTTCGATGACCTTCCCTTCATTATGATGTCAGAAGTGGGGTTGTTTGGGGACAATTACAATGTGCTTAGGTCCATTCACAGCTCCTCTGACAAATCAAACACCCCATTGCAGAACTACAGCAACACCTGGACAATATCCAAACTCGGGCTGACAAAATGTCAGACTATTTGCATGACATTGGTACTACGTAATGGTCATCTGCAGCGAGGCAAACTGCAACTACCCCTACCTTTAATAGCATCACAAAATTTCCCACTTTCCATATATTCTTTGTTATTTTGAGCTGAATTTTAACAGGGTTTACCATATTAATAAAACATTTTAACAGCAATAGGAGCAGAGGCTATGCTTTGCCAGTGTCTACAAGGCATCATGTGTTTATATGATGGCAGCCTCAACAGCAATCGAAGCTCAACATCATCCAGGACAGTGGAACGTGTTTATTGAGTGTCCTGCCACTGAATTCAATAATCCATTCCCTCCATCACTGGCACACTGTGGCTTCAGGAGTTCCAATTTACAGGATACACTGCAGCAACTCACTAAGATTATTTGAATAAATAAACGTTCCAACCCTGTGACTTTACCATTGCAAATAATGGGAGTACCATTGGCACCCCATTGTCCTGTCTTGAACATATATTATCATTCCATCATTGCTTGCGGATTAAAATCCTGCAAATCCTTGCCTCATGCCGTTGTAGGTGGGCTTTTGCCACTAGGACGACAGTGGCTAGAAATGCGCAATAAATGTTGCTGTATGAGTATCGCACACATCTTGTGAACAAATATAGAAAACCAGGACACGGACAGCAGCCGGTGCAAGTATTTAGCTGTGGACCTTTTGCATAACCTGTTGTGGGCAGTAGGAATTTAGACAAATTGGAGTTGTGAAAGCTGGGATCAGAAGGACATTCATTACTTGTAAACCTTTATATCCATTTTTCAGAAGTCTCTTGCCAAGGTTGAAAAGCTCAATACTGCCCTCCATTATCCAGAACTTTTATACTGAAGACTTAAACAACTCCCTTGGTTCTTGAATAAAAGCAACATAATGCAGATGCTGGAAATCTGAAATAAAAACTGGAAGTACAGGAAAAACTTTGGTCTGGTAACATCCGTGGAGAGAAAAGCAGAACTGGAAGTTCTAAAAAGAGTCATATTCGACTCAGTGTTTCTCTCTCCACAGATGCTGCCAGATCTGCTGAGTTTTTCGAGCATTTTCTGTTTTTTCCCTTTTTTTCTTGGCCAGCAGAACCAGGCATCGTTTTCGAACTGCAGTCTGGTCAGAGAATTGTATGGTTTAATGAGAAACTCTTCTGACCAATACTGTTATTAATATGTTGTCAATGATTTGAGTATAGTGAGTTTATGGGAGTATTATTTGCACATTTGGAACAAAGGGGAATAGATTTAAGCACCTCTCTTTACCTCCCTTTCCCCAAAATACATTTGCACTTCCTTTTCATTTGTGCTCATAAGTGGCAGCCTGATACTTGCTTTGGGCAACCTCTACATCAACTGTTGGGTAATGTAGCGAATGCGCAAGGAGATGTAAAGGCAGTGCTGAAGCATAACTTGCTATTGTACCACCCTACCAATTTCTGATGGAAGCCATAATCGTGGAATGATTTGGTTCTGCCGCTGGTCACACACCTTGGTCCCAAGAGGATGAAGCTAATATAGCAACTGATGAAAGCTTTCTGAACCGCCACAGGTCTTCCCAATGAGGTGTGAGGGGAAACCTAAAATATAATTATTAGGGAATAGGCATCAGAACTAATCTAAAAATATTTAATTTGACGGCATTTATATCAAAATTGATGTAAGCTGTTTCTTTCTATAGGTGTCTGGAACGTTTTCTAATTTTCTATCTTTCTTGGCCCTCAATCTCGTCTGTGTTCTACAGATCTTTGACACTCAATATGTCTGTCTGCATAATTTGGCATATTCTTTTCAGTAAATCCCTTTGAAGTAGCTCTTGATATCCTTGGGTCTGGAATTCCATGAGGCTGCCTGGACATATCTAATTTGCAGTTCATAGCGAAACTTCCAGAAGATGATTAACTTGCAATACCAGACATTCAGGTGACTTGTGGCTGTCTCCTTTAGCCAGTGTCTTTTCTTGTCGTTAAAAAATTAGTTTTAAACCGCTGAATATATGTTTGGTCAGCCGGCAAAATTACAGATTGATATTATTGATGAACAAACCATATCATTGTGCCAATGGGTGATTCAGCGGACTCAAGTTAAAGTCTTAATGGCGAGTTTCGCGGGGTGTGGTGCCGAGAAGGATCCCACTATTCAACGGCATTTTTAAAGTCATTTCCTGCATAGGCGAGCTCAGGAGCAGGAATAGGCCACTTGGTACTTGAGCCTTCCCAATCATTCAATAAGATTGTAGTTTATTGAAGTCTGGTCAGAGCAATGTATGGTTTAATGAGAATCTCTTCTGACCAATATTCTACTGTGGCCTCAGGACCGCCCCCCCCCCCCCACCACCACCACCACCACCACCGCCACCCCCACTTCATCCAACTTACATCTTCCGGGATCCTCGAGCCCCCATCATCGCACCTCATATGAAAAGGCACCCCCCAAGGTTCATGACTTTATGAGTAAATACCAAACAGCACTGAGGCCTGTGAATCATGGGCCCCAGATGAATTGGGAGAGCGCACATTTAAATGAGCCTAATAGATCATTAAAATATGTGCGCCTGGATCTTGCCAGCGAGAGCGTAATCCAAATCGCTAGGCACCGTGGGATTCCATTGAATCGCGCAAGACATTTTGAACTTCGCGAATGTCGACGCAGACCTCTTGTGAGATTCAATAGCCTCATCCCGCCACCAAGTCGGGTGCAACGATGCCATTGAATTGTGTCCAATGTCTTTTTTCAGAAATACTCCAGTTCTGTACTGCTAAACAATTATTTGTGTAAAAATTGTTTTTTTTTTTCTTTTACAGCAAACTTCCCAAATGTGAGATCTACATTTCGTAGCTCATTATTCCAGGCTTCTATCTCAAAAGCTCCTCGTAACAAATCCCCACAGACTACGAAATATGACCTGGATTTGGTTGTGTCCAGAAACAACATTCCGTCTTCTGGATCACCATGCATGGAGAAGCCAATGGAAGACTGTGCAAATGAGGTAAACAATTTGTAGAAGTGATCATACCTCCGCATCCCTCACACATTCCCCATGCTCCATCTATACCACCTCATGCCCCAGTGCCAAGCTATATGGCACTCCATCCATCGCGCACAGCCTCTCATGCTCCCTATGTCAAGCTCGGGCATCTATCCCAACTTAAGGCACTTCCATGCTAATTGACCCACGATACACTATAGACCAATGAACCCTATTGTGACAGTAGGATCTGTATAACAAAAAATCTTAAAGTAATTAATATATTACTTTTCGCAATGTTTAAAAAAAAAGAAGTACTTTCACTACAAGGCAGCTGTCTCAACAAAAGTAAGGATGTCTGTGCTCTCGATCAGCCATCCTCATTATGTATGCCTCATTATGATCTGTTCAGCCAGTGTAACTTTCCTGTTGGGCTCCCCTTATGTTGCTGTTTCTCTCCTCCATCAACTCACCCACCCTTCTGCTACCATTGGCATCTGCACATGCATCAAATACTCCAGTCTGCACGCTCAGTGTTCTTCCAAATGCATCAGACAAGGTCCGTCAAATAAATCCGCCAATAGGCATGCCCTTAAATGATCAATGAAAACTGTTTGAACTGACTGAAACTGAGATAAAAAGTAAAATACTGCGGAGGCTGGAAATCTGGAATAGAAACAGAAAATGCTCGAAAAACTCAGTAGGTCTGACAGCATCTTTGGAGAGAGAAACAGTTAACGTTTCAAGTTTTTTAGAGCTGGGTGACAAAAACAGTATTATTATTATTGACGCGTGGATGTGTGGTACGGGTAGGATTCAACTTAGCTGTGATATGTACTAGCCACATGACTAGTCCAAAGATGTGCAGGTTAGGTGGATTGGCCATGATAAATTGCCCTTTGTGTCCAAAGAGGTTAGGTGGGGTTACTGGGACAAGGTGGAGGCGTGGGCTTAAGTGGGGTGCTCTTTCCAAGAGCTGGTGCAGACTCGATGGGCCGAATGGCCTTCTTCTGCACTAAATTCTATGATGATTCTATGACTGAATGGTCTTCTACCACTCATCTAGCACATACATGAAGGTAACTAATTGGTTGAAGTACCAGAGACCTGCCTTTACCTGTGTAACACTGTTGATGCCTTTGAGGAGGTTGAGAGGATACTAATATATCACAGGGGAGAAAATACTATAACTGTTGAAGTTTGTTACTGTAGTAGTCACCTTATTTGATAGACACCAGGGGCTGGATTCTCCGCAGCCCCGTGCCGAAATCGCGTTTGGCGCGGATACGGAGAATCGATGTTCCCGACTGAATCGGGCCTGGTGTCGCCTTGGCTGGGGGGCCATTGCCAGATGCCCTCCCAGCAGCACTCCGATTCCGGCCGGCCGAGTTCCTGACGGCATGAAACTAATGTGGCCTGGCCGGTTGAGACTCACGCGACGGCTGCGGACTCGGTCCGTGGCCGCCCAGGTGGGGGGCAGGGGGATCAAGAACCTGGGGGGGGTGCCTTATGGGCGGCCGGGGCAGCGATCAGGCCGGCCTGATGCAGTGGTGCGCGTCCGATCAGGGGGGGCCTTGTTTCTTGGTCTTGGTCCGCTGTCCGAGTCCGCCATGGCGCTCGGCCCGGCCGCTGGAGGCCGCCACTGTGCGCATGCGTGGACTCGGAACTGGGAATGCGGGGCCCGTATCCGTAGCCAAAGCTGCGTGAAGCTCCCCTGCAGGTAGGTGAATAGCCGTTTATTTTTTGCAAGAAACTGGGGAATGAAACGTTTTTACGCTGGAGTGGGGACATCGTCCCATTTTTGGCGAATCCAGCCCCATATTTTAAGATATATTGATCAAACACGTTGGTTCTTGTGGCCTTTATAGGCAAATATCTCCGCAGTCACATTGAAAATGTACTGAGATTGCATATCTAATATAACTCTATTTTGGCAAAATAGGATGACAAAATTCCATAGTACAAAGATGATATGCAAAGTGTTGAGCAAAACAAATATATTTTTAACATTGGAGAATATTTAAAAGAAGAATGACCCTTTGACCATTGTTGTGTCTTACCTGGGTGCAGATGAAGAATGCTTGAAACTCTATCTTCTCCGATTAAAATCATTCTCCGATTTCTGTAAACTTAATTCCCATCAAACATGCCCCAATTTGAAATTTAGCGAACAACAAATCAGCAAGGTTTCTACAATGGGCAGATCCAGGGTTAGAATGTAAAGAAGACCTGATCACTGCTTTTGATAACTTAAAAAAAAAAAAAATTTTTATCAAGGGTTTTCACAAAATATCAATAACAAAATGAGAAAGAAAAAGGAACCCAACAGGGTTAAGTACAAAACACAATCTGAAAAAAGCAACCCCCCCCCCCCGTACATAAATAATAAATTAACATTAACACCCCGACTTAACACAACAGGTGTATACACCCCCTCAGACCCTCCAGTGTAAATAACACAAACAAATATAAAGTAACCCCCCCCCCCCCCCCCAAGCTGCTGCTGCCATTGACCAATGTCTATCGTTCTGCCAGAAAGTCTAAGAACGGTTGCCACTGCCTAAAGAACCCTTGTACCGACCCTCTCAAGGCGAATTTCACCCTCTCCAATTTAATGAACCCTGCCATATCGCTGATCCAGGATTCCACGCTTGGGGGCCTCGCACCTTTCCACTGAAGGAAAATCCTTCGCCGGGCTACCAGGGACGCAAAGGCCAGAATTCCGGCCTCTTTCGCCTCCTGCACTCCCGGCTCCTCTGCCATCCCAAATATTGCGAGCCCCCAGCCCGGTCTGACCCTGGATCCTACCACCCTCGACACCGTCCTCGCTACGCCCTTCCAAAATTCCTCCAGCGCTGGGCATGCCCAGACAAATGGGTGTGATTTGCTGGGCTCTCTGAGCACCTAACACAACTGTCCTCACCCCTAAAAAACCGGCTCATCCTTGTCCCGGTCATGTGTGCCCTGTGCAGCACCTGGAACTGTATGAGGCTGAGCCTCGCGCACGATGAGGAAGAGTTCACCCTCCCTAGGGCATCTGCCCACGTCCCCTCTTCGATCTCCTCTCCCAACTCCTCCTCCCACTTACCTTTCAACTCCACCACCGAGGCCTCCTCCTCCTGCATCACCTGGTAAGTTTCCGAAATCCCCCCCCCCCCCCCCGAGAGCACCCTGTCCTGTACTGTGTGCGGCAGTAGCCGCGGGAATTCCACCACCTGCCGTCTGGCAAACGCCCTTACCTGTAAGTACCTGAAGGTGTTCCCAGGGGGAGCCCGTAATTCTCCTCCAGCTCACCCAAGCTCGCGAACTTCCCGTCCACAAACAGGTCCCCCAACCTTCGTATCCCTGCCCTGTGCCACCCCGAAAACCCTCCACCTGTTCTTCCTGGGGCGAACCGATGGTTCCCCCGTAATGGGGTCCACCCCGAGGCCCCAATTTCCCCCCTATGCCGCCTCCACTGCCCCCAAACTTTGAGGGCCGCCACCACCACTGGGCTCGTGGTATACCTCCTTGGAGGGCGCGGCAGCGGCGCCGTTGCCAGCGCCCCCAGATTCGTACCCACACAGGACGCCGTCTCCAGCCTCTTCCATGCAGCCCCCTCCCCCTCCATCACCCACTTGCGCACCATCGTCGCATTGGCGGTGCAGTAGTACCCACAGAGGTTGGGCAGCGCCAGCTCCCCCCTATCTCTACTCCGCTCCAGGAACACCCTTCTCACCCTCTGAGTACCTCGCGCCCACACAAACCCCATTATACTCCTGTTAACCCGCCTGAAAAAAGCCTTCGGGATAAACAAGGGGAGGCACTGGAACAGGAACAAAAACCTTGGGGGCACCGTCATTTTGATTGACTGCACCCTACCCGCCAAGGACAGCGGCAACGTGTCCCACCTCTTGAACTCCTCCACCATTTGCTCCACCAGCCTTGTCAAGTTAAGCCTATGCAGGTCCCCCAGCTCCTGGCCACCTGGACCCCCAAATATCTGAAGCTCCTCTCCGCCCTTTTTAGTGGGAGCTCGCCAATCCCCCTCTCCTGGTCCCCTAGCTGAACTACGAACAGCTCGCTCTTCCCCATATTGAGCTTGTACCCCGAAAAGTCCCCGAATTCCCTAAGGATCCTCATTACCTGTGGCATTCCTCCCACCGGGTCCGCCACATACAGCAGCAGGTCGTCCGCATAAAGCGACACCCTATGCTCCTCCCCACCCCGCACCAACCCCTCCAGTTCCTCGACTCTCTCAGTGCCATAGCCAGCGGTTCAGTCGCCAGTGCGAAGAGCAGGGGGGACAGGGGACATCCCTGTCTCGTCCCTCGGTGCAACCGAAAGTACTCGGACCAACTCCTGTTTGTGGCCACACTCGCCATCGGGACCTCGGACAACAGCCTAACCCAATTGACAAACCCCTCCCCAAACCCGAACCAGTGTCGCCTCCATTGTCCCCAGATATTCAATGTTGCTGCCACCACCGGGTTCGTGGTAAACTTTTTAGGTGAGATCGGTAGCGGCGCCGTCACCAGCGCCTCTAAGCTCGTCCCTTTACAGGACTTTCTCTCCAGTCTTTTCCACGCCGCTCCCTCTCCCTCCATCATCCATTTACGAATCATCGCCACATTGGCGGCCCAATAGTAGTCGCCCAAATTCGGTAGCGCCAATCCTCCTCTGTCCCTGCTACGTTGTAGGAACCCCCTCCTTACCCTCGGGACTTTCCCTGCCCACACGAAGCTTGTGATGCTCCTGTCTATTTTTTTAAAAAAGGTCTTAGTGATTAGTATAGGGAGACATTGAAATACAAATAAGAACCTCGGGAGGACCATCATCTTAATTGCCTGCACTCTGCCCGCCAACGACAGAGGCTGCATGTCCCACCTCTTGAAGTCCTCCTCCATTTGTTCTATCAATCGTGTCAGATTAAGTCTGTGCAAGGTTCCCCAGCTCCTAGCGATCTGAATCCCCAGGTATCGGAAGTTTCTTTCCACTTTCCTTAGAGGCAGGCCTTCTATCTCTCTACTCTGGTCCCCTGGGTGTATCACGAATAGTTCACTCTTCCCCATGTTAAGCCTATATCCCGAGAAATCTCCGAACTCCCTCAACATCTGCATAACCTCTATCATACAACAGTAGCTCATCCGCGTATAGCGAGACTCGGTGTTCTTCTCCCCCTCTAATCACCCCTCTCCATTTCTTGGAGTCTCTCAACGCCATGGCCAGAGGTTCAATTGCCAACGCGAACAACAGTGGAGATAGCGGGCATCCCTGTCTTGTTCCCCTATATAATCGGAAATACTCCGATCTTTGCCGACCCGTGACTACACTTGCCGTTGGGGCCCCATAAAGAAGTTTGACCCAGCTAATAAACCCGTTCCCGAACCCAAACCTCCTTAACACCTCCCATAAATACTCCCACTCCACCCTATCAAATGCCTTCTCTGCATCCATTGCCGCCACTATCTCTGCCTCCCCCTCCACTGGGGGCATCATTATCACCCCTAATAGTCGTCGCACGTTGACATTCAGTTGTCTCCCCTTTACGAACCCTGTCTGGTCTTCGTACACCACCCCCGGGACACAGTCCTCTATCCTCGATGCCAGTACCTTTGCCAGCAATTTGGCGTCCACATTCAATAATGAAATAGGTCTATAGGATCCGCACTGCAACGGATCTTTATCCCTCTTCAGAATTAGCGATATCGTCGCCTCCGACATTGTCGGGGGTAAAGTCCCTCCTTCCCTGGCCTCATTGAACGTCCTCACCAACAACGGGGCCAACAAGTCCACGTATTTTCTATAAAATTCCACCGGGAACCCGTCTGGTCCCGGAGCCTTCCCTGCTTGCATGTTCCCCAGCCCCTTAATAACCTCGTCCACCCCAATCGGTGCCCCCAGGCCTTCCACCTCCTGCTCCTCCACCCTCGGGAACCTCAATTGATCCAGGAACTGCCGCATCCCCTCCTCTCCCTCTGGGGGTTGGGACCTATACAGTCCCTCATAAAAGGTCTTGAACACCTCGTTTATCTTCCCTGCTCTTCGCACCGTGGCTCCCTTTTCGTCTCTAATTCCCCCTATCTCCCTCGCCGCTGTCCTCTTTCGCAACTGATGAGCCAGCAGGCGACTAGCCTTTTCCCCATATTCATACCTCCTCCCCTGTGCCTTCCTCCACAGCACCTCCGCCTTTCTGGTGGTCAGGAGGTCAAACTCCGTCTGGAGTCGTCTCCTCTCCCTGTACAGTCCCTCCTCCGGGGTCTCTGCAAATTCCCTGTCCACCCTTAAAATCTCCCCTAGTAATCTTTCCCTTTCCTTGGCCTCTGTTTTCCCTTTGTGGGCCCCAATGGAGATCAGCTCTCCTCTGACCACCGCTTTTAGTGCTTCCCATACCACTCCCACACGGACCTCCCCGTCGTCATTGACCTCCAGGTATCTCTCAATACACCCCCGCACTCTTCCACACACTCCCTCGTCCGCCATCAATCCCACATCTAATCGCCAGAGTGCTCTCTGCTCCCTTTCCTCTCCTAGTTCCAGGTCCACCCAGTGTGGGGCATGGTCCGAAACCGCTATGGCTGAATACTCAGCTTCTTCCACCCTTGAGATCAACGACCTTCCCAGAACAAAAAAATCTATCCGGGAGTACACTTTATGGACATGGGAGAAGAAGGAGAACTCCCTGGCCCTCGGTCTAAGAAATCGCCATGGATCCACTCCCCCCATTTGGTCCATAAACCCCTTGAGCACCTTGGCCGCTGCCGGCCTTCTTCCGGTCTTTGAGCTGGATCTATCTAGCCCTGGGTCCAGCACGGTATTGAAGTCCCCTCCCAATATCAAGTTTCCTACCTCCAGGTCCGGTATACGACCCAGCATCCGTCTCATAAATCCCGCATCGTCCCAATTCGGGGCATATACATTAACCAACACAACCTCCATTCCCTCCAGCCTGCCACTCACCATTACATATCTACCTCTGCTATCTGCTACGATGTTCTTTGCTTCAAATGCTACCCGTTTCCCCACCAATATGGCCACCCCTCTATTCTTTGCATCTAGTCCTGAGTGGAACACCTGTCCCACCCATCCTTTCCTTAACCTAACTTGGTCCGCCACCTTCAGGTGCGTCTCTTGGAGCATAGCCACGTCTGCCCTTAATCCTTTCAAGTGCGCGAGCCCTTTTAATCGGTCCGTTCAGGCCTCTCACGTTCCACGTGATCAGCCTCACTAGGGGGCTACCTGCACCCCTCCCGTGTCGACTAGCCATCACCTTCTCTAGGCCAGTCCCATATCCCGCCTCCGCGCTCCCACTCGCTCCCCCGGCGTCGCATTCCATCCCCGTCCACCCACTCTTTAGCCATTTCCTTTTTGATTTCCGCAGCAGCAACCCAGTTGTTCCCCCCCCCCCCCGCTAGATCCCTTTCTAGTGCGATTGCTCCCCCCATATTACTTGCTTTTGATAACTTAAAGTACATTTAAATTCCTCCAGTTTTTTTTCACAGAAAATTAATGAAAGTAATGCTGTCCTTGAAAAATCTTGACAAAAGTAAAGAGTATCATGAATAGGGAGAATCAGCCCTCCTCTCAGTATTACTATTGGATGTGTTCAGGGAAAATGCTGCAATCCCTTAGATGCAGGACAAATTGGTCCTTAAAGTCGTGCATACTCTTTTCTATAAGAACTTCTAACAGGAGTTTTGTGATGATATACACCTTTGAAAGGACTCATTGACTAATCATCTTAATGTACTGGAATAGTGTTTATCATGTGTTATAAATAAAGTTAGGATTTGTGATATGGTATTTTTTTTTTTTCTTATTGTTAGTATTCATATACAAGTGCAATTTTTAAAATTAAATAAGCAATGGACCTGAAATTATTTTCCATGCAGACAAATTGAAATTGAAGTTTAGTTGTACTAAAATGTCCTGTCCATTTTCCTCCCTTTTCAGAATATTCAATGTCATGAAAAGCCGAAGTTTAATATTAGACGGTCTGTGATTGACTTGCAGAGTAAATTACAGGAATTGCAAACAGAAAGAGATAACCTGATGGATCTCAGGTAAGTAGTGAACTTAATTACTGTGAGAAATCTGGTAAATCAAATTTTGGGGCTTATTTAAATTCCCTCTCATTTTTGTCCCAGTATAACCTGGGGCGGGATTCTCCTTTCCAGGGAATAAGTCCCCACGCCGGCAGGAAAACCGGCGCGAACCACTCCGGTGTCAACAGCCCCCGAAAGTGCAGAATTCTCGGCACTTCTGGGGCTAGATGGACGACGGAGGGGTTGGCGCTGCGCCAGCCGGCACCGAAGGGACTGCGAGAGTTCGCGCTTGCGCCAAAGGGCCGGCGTGATCTCACCGGGGGGTTCTCTTCTCCGCGCCAGCCATGGCGGAGTCCTAAAGGGGCCGGCGCGGAAGGAAGGAGTGTCCCCACGGCACGGGCCTGCCTGCAGATCGGTGGGCTCCGATCGCGGGCCAGGCCACCGGGGGAGCCCCCCCGGGGTCGCAGCCCCCCTTCCCGAGGACTGCACCCACCGACTTACCTGCCAGGTGTCGCCATGTAGGACCATGTCTAACCCGCGCCGGCGGGACTGGCCAAAAATGGACGGCTGCTAGGCCCATCGTGGCCCAGAGAATTGGTGGGGTGGCCGCTGCCAATGGCCCCTGACCGGCATGGCGTGAACCCCGCCCGAAAAACAGCGGCGGAGAATACGGCAGCCGGCGTCGGGGAGGCAGGGCGGGATTCGCGCTGCCCCTCAGGGATTCTCCGACCCGGCGGGGGATCGGAGAATCCCGCTGCTCACCTCCAATCAAATATTTTAAAACAAAAGTCAATGCATGACAACTTTGTGGAATATTTTGATAAATGCAGTTATTATCAGCAAAGCAAAATTAACCCAAATTGGTATTCACGTTTTTCAAAGAACAGGGGCGCGATTCTCCGACCCCCCCCCGCCGGGTCTGAGAATCGCCGGGGGCTGGCGTGAATCTCGCCCCCGCCGTGTCCCGAATTCTTTGCTACTAGAGAATCGGCGGGGGCGGGAATCGCGGCGCGCCGGTCGGCGGGCTCCCCCCGGCGAATCTCCGGCCCGCAATGGGCCGAAGTCCCGCCGCTGTCAACCCTTGCCAGCCGGCGTGGATTGAACCACCTACCTTACCGGCGGGAGTAGATGGCGCGGGTGGGCTCCGGGGCCCTGGGGGGGGCGCGGGGCGATCTGGCCCCAGGGGGTGCCCTCATGGTGGCCTGGCCTGCGATCGGGGCCCACCGTTCAGCGGGCGGGCCTGTGCCGTGGGGGCACTCTTTTTCTTCCGCCTTTGCCATGGTCTTCACTATGGCAGAGGCGGAAGAGACCCCCTTCACTGTGCATGCGCAGGGATGCCGTGAGCGGCCACTGACTCTTCCGCACATGCGTCGCCCGGCGAAGTCCTTTCGGCGCCGGCTGGCATGGCGCCAAAGGCCTTTTCCGCCAGCTGGCGGGGCGGAAATCACTCCGTCGTGGGCCTAGCCCCTCAAGGTGAGGGCTTGGCCCCTAAAGGTGCGGAGAATTCCGCACCTTTGGGGCGGCCCGACGCCGCAGTGGTTCACGCCACTCCATTACTCTGGATTCCCCCGCCCCGCCGGGTAGGGGAGAATCCCGGAAGTTCTCCTGGTGTGAAGAGCCCACTAAACAAAAACCTAGGGCTGCATTTTAAATTGGTCCCGAATCAACCGGCTTTAATTAATGCTGCCTAGCGGCTCTAACAGACTTCCTGAATGAGGTAAGGATTGGACTTCTGCCCATCAATTAGAAGAAGCCCTGCCCTCGAGAGCTACCGACCAATCAAATTAGTCGACAGCTCCAGCAGTCCAAGCAGCAGTGGGTGCTACTGGGACAACAAACAAGCAACAGAAAGAAGAGGACATAGTCTCTGGATTCGGGGGGGGGGGGGGGGGGGGGGGGGGGTGCCTGCGATGTGCACTGGGCACCTCCAAAGGAACTAATCTTCTTTCTTGCCCTTTCACCAAAGCTGCTGAAAGAACAACCAGCCAACTCTACTCTGTCTTTTGCTGGCCAGTGTAATATGGTGGTGGAAGCAGATTGACAGATTTAATTATAGAACAAAGAGATCTAGGAGTACAGGTTCATAGCTCCTTGAAGGTGGAGTCGCAGGTGGACAGGGTGGTGAAGAAGGCATTCGGCATGCTTGGTTTCATTAGTCAGAACATTGAATACAGGAGTTGGGACGTCTTGTTGAAGTTGTACAAGACATTGGTACCACCACACTTGGAATACTGTGTGCAGTTCTGGTCACCCTATTATAGGAAGGATATTATTAAACTGGAAAGAGTGCAGAAAAGATTTACTAGGATGTTACCGGGACTTGATGGTTTGAGTTATAAGGAGAGGCTGAATAGACTGGGACTTTTTTCCTTGGAGCGTAGGAGGCTTAGGGGTGATCTTATAGAGGTCTATAAAATAATGAGGGGCATAGATAAGGTAGATAGTCAACATCTTTTCCCAAAGGTAGGGGAGTCTAAAACTAGAGGGCATAGGTTTAAGGTGAGAGGGGAGAGATTCAGAAGGGCCCAGAGGGGCAATTTCTTCACTCAGAGAGTAGTGAGTGTCTGGAATGGGCTGCCAGAGGTAGTAGTAGAGGGTTATGGGCCAAGTGCGGGCAACTGGGACTAGCTTAATGGTAAAAACTGGGCGGCATGGACAGGTTGGGCCGAAGGGCCTGTTTCCATGCTGTAAACTTCTTTGATTCTATAATTGGCCACATAAAGCTTCTCAATATGCTTAAGGGCACGTGTCCCAGTGGCCGCTTTACGCACCCTCGATATTATGGGGAACGGATTGGGTGTGGGCACATGTTTAACGAAAACAAAGGTTGTTTTAAGGGGTTTATATTTGTATTGGTAAACATCAGAAATAAGATACAGTTTTAACTGAGTTTAATTTAATGCGTCTGTGCATGGAAGGCACAGCTAGATTCATGCTGGACAAAGGTGTTTGTATGTGTGGGGATTTGTTTCAATTCCAACTGTGCTTCTGTTGTGCCTAGAGAGGGCTATGCTGTGTGGAGTAAATAAACCAGCAGTGTTTGGCAATCGGCCGGAGAATCCCCGTTTGCTCCGCCCCCTTCAAAACGGCGTACTCGAAGCCTTCGGGATGGCCTCAGGTGATGTCATTTTCGAAAACCCGGCGTGGCAGCTGCGGACTGAGTCCAGCGGCATCACGGTCGGGGGGGGGGGGGCGCCGTTCCGCGAGCAGGGGGGACTTTGGCAGGGGCTGGGGAGACTGGTGGGGTGGGGAGGGGGGGGGGGGGGGGTATTCCGGTGGTAATTACAGGGGGCAGTTTTCGGCAGGCCGCTGCCGTGCGCATGTACGGACACGGACCCGGCAATTCTCCGGCCCTATCCGCAGGTAAAGCCAGGGTCTTTACACCGTGTGCCTGCTAGCCCCCCCCACCAGACGGAGGATCGGTTCAGCTTTTGAGCCATTTTTCTGGTGTAAAACCCCACTGTTTCTTCACCGGCATCAGCATTTAGTCTTCAAGTCAAAGAATCCAGCCCATTATTTTGAAATAATTGAGGAAAGCGGTGGTTGGAACTTGGAGGTTACGCAAAAACCTCTGAGACAAAGGAAACCTGAAGGAGGAGGTGTAAAACCTGAAAGTGAAACCTTGATAGAGCAGCAGTGTTACTTCTGAAAGCAGATTTTGAAATCATTCATGTGGAAGCCGGAGTCCAGTGGGCTATGTCCCCATGCCCGCGTAAAAACGCACGCGAAACACTCTGGACTTAGTTGGAGAAAGTCCAGGATGATTCTCCGATTTGCAGGGGGCTAGCAGGGCCCCGGAGTGCTCCTCGCAGCTCCGGCAGCCGATACGGGGTCCTGCACTTCCGGTCGGAGGTCCGCACATGCGCACAGCGGCGGCCTCCGCGGTCGCCCCATGCGATATGGCCGACCCATGCCGCGGTCCAGCACCATAAACATTGCCCCCCCCCAGATCGCGCACGCCTGCCGATTGGTGGCCTCTGATCAGTAGCCTGGCCGTCCTGGAGGCCACCCCCCGCTCCCCACCAGGGCGGGCGTGGACTGAGTCTTCAGCCGCCAAGGCGAGTTCCTGACGGGTGGAACCATGAGAGGACCACGCCGTTGGGAACTCGGCCAGCTGCACTCGGTGAATCGCCGCGGGGTCCTCTTTCAATGGCCCCCTACCCACGCCGCGTCGATCGTGGGCGCGTTTGGCGCCGATTCTCCGGTGACCAGGGAATCGTGGGAGTGGCGCCGGACCCGATCTCGGGTTTGATGCCTATTCTCCGCCCCTGCACCGATCACGATTTCGGCGCGGAGGCTCGGAGAATCCCGCCCAAGGCGTCTCAGTATAAGAATTAGAAAGGGAATTTGAGGAGACATTCACTTGGGTTCAGAGAGAAGTGTATCTTAACATAGTTATCTTGTGTACTTAAAAGGGACTTTGTGTGCTAATGAGACCATTGTAGTTCGTGATGTACGTTGTAACATGTTAATCCTAAAAATTGTGTGTAATTAAGATAAAGGAGGAATAAAGGAGTATTATAATCCAATTCTTTCATGTTCAGTGTCTTTTTCTTACTGTTAAAACTAATTTGCGATCTTTTGGCCCTGTTCCTCCATGTTTTATTTTTTTTAAAGTAGAAGTTACAGTGCGCGATTCTCTGGCCTCGTTATACACTCACTCGAGCGAAACGAGGCCGGTGAATAGTGGGAGAGCCAAAAACGAGATCCGTGCCAGGCACCAAATAGTTTGTGATGCAACAATAGGAGGCGAAAATGGGACCACTTAAGCCCTATTTCCATACAATTAATGGGAGCCACCCCATATCCTATGGCCTACCGTAATTCTTCGGCCTCCCTCACAAGTGGTCACGCTGACGCCGATTAGTACTCCTTTTTAAAAATGTGAACCTGGCGGAAGGGTTTCTGCAGGGAGCTGAGTAAGTGAGTAACCATCTTTGCTCACAGGCAAAGAACTCGGGGGTGCTGGGCTTGCCACCCTAGTGCTCGGCGATGGGACCCTCGGTTGGAGTGGGGTAACCCTCCATGGGGGGGGCCTCCATGGGAGGGTTGGGGGGAGTCGCTGGGGGGGTGGGAGGCAACCGGGGGGGCAAACCCTAGATCTTGTCTATCCATTCCTGGGATTGGATTGGATTTGCTTATTGTCACGTGTACCGAGGTGCCGTGGTATCTCGCAGACCACAGCCCACTGGTGCATCCGACAGGTAGTGGATGCCCTGTTTGCCCGGGCGGAAAACAACGTCATATTTGACATGGACCAAGCCCAACAGTATGCCCAGGCAGCAGGTTTCTCCACCATCGCTGGGATGCCCCAGGTCCAGGGGGGTAATAGATGGCACACATGTTGCCCTGCACTCACTGGGCCATCTGGGAGTGCCCTACATTAACAGGAAGTGGTTTCACTCCCTCAACATACAGCTCATGTGCGACCACCGCATGAAGATCATGCATGCATGTGCACGCTTCCCGGGGAGCTTCCATGACAGCTACACCCTGGGGCAGTTGGTCATCCTCGGCCTCTTTGAGAAGCACCCCAGGCTGGCGACTGAATCTTGGGGGATAAGGGGTACCCACTGATGACCTGACGAATGATGTTAATACGGAAGCCGGAAACCGAAGTGGAGACCCAACACAACGAGGCCCATGTGGCCACCCGGGCTGTGATTGAGCGCTGCATCGAACTCCTCAAGCTGCATTTCCGATGCCTTGACCACTCCGGTGGTGCCCCCCAGTACACCGCCTGGAGGGCAGCCCGCTTTGTGGTGGTCTGTTGTGTCATCCACAACTTTGCACAGCAGTGGGGCAACAAGCTGGAGATTGGTGATGAGGAACAAGTGGCTATCCCCGAGGAGGAGGAGGAAGAAGTCGAGGATAATGAGGCGGCGCCGGACCAGCAGGGGCTGGAGGAGGAGCCCAGGGAGGAACTGGAGGACCAGCCGGAGGCTGCAGGACAGGCGGCAGTGGCGAAGGTCCAGTAAGCCCAAAGGGCCAGGGAGGCCCTCGTACCCGCCCAATTCACTTAGCACGTGGCCTAGTCTGTCATCGCTACGTTACCCACCCTCCCACCGTCATTTCCCACCCTCCCAGGGTATGTGTTTCATCACTCCAGGGTGCTGGGAATGTGTCGGCACTGTCAGCGGGTCACTGTCGAGGGCGGGGGGGGGGGGGGGGGGGGGGGTGGGGGGGGGGTGGGGGGGGGGGGGGGGGGGGGAGAGAGAGAGAGAGATGATAATCCGCAAAGAGCTGCGATCCAGTGCTCCTCAGTCTATGCCATAGTCGAAGTGCTTGTTCACACCCAACACCTGCATGCAGTGTGTCTGGGGAAGGAGGAATGCCTGGAGAGTTGGGCAAGGGTTCTAATGTCAGTCAGCACTGCAGAAGAAAGTGACAGAGGCATCATACTGGTTATGCGCAAGGGTGTTTATTGTGTTTTGCAATTCCCCACTCTCCCAATGGTGCCACCCCACCCCCCTCCCTCCTCACCCCCTACTTACCTTCCCACCCCCTCCTCCCTCCCCTGGTGCCTTCAGTGATCCTCAATGTGCGTTGCTTTCCTAATTCTAATTCCATCACTATGCCTAGGTGTGTCCCTGGATGCACATCAGAGGTGGAGGCAGCCAACTTCTTACCTTGTTGCGTGGCCTTCGATGCCCCTGGCAGGAGTCCTCTGGGGGCTGTGAGGCCGGAGGGCCCCGGCTCACTTGTCGGCGGCACATGCAAAGACCTGTTGCCCTGTTCTGGGTGCTGACTGTGAAACACGGCCTCATCAGAGGGGTGGAACTCGGGGGAGCTAGTAGCCACCGTCGCCACTCCATGGGACGGGTATGGGTTGCCAGCCAGCGCCCCCTCCTTCCAGTCAGCACCATGATGGCACGGTGGCACAGTGATTAGCACTGTGGCTTCACAGCGCCAGGAACCCGGGTTCGATTCCCATCTTGGGTCACTGTCTGTGCGGAGTCCACATGTTTTCCCTGTGTCTGCGTGGGTTTCCTCCGGGTGCTCTGGTTTCCTCCCACAAGTCCCGAAATACGCGTTTGTTAGGTGAATTGGACATTCTGAATTCTCCCTTTGTGTACCCGAACAGGCGCCGGGGTGTGGCAACTAGGGGATTCACACAGTAACGTCATTGCAGTGTTAACGTAAGCCTACATGTGACTCTAATAAAGATTATTATTACTTTATATGATCATTCAAAGTTGATATTACATAAGGTGCAAATAAATCATTTTCTTCCAATACTTTGTGTTATTCGTGACTTTTACATTACAGTTCTCCTTCTTCTCCCAAGTCCACAAGGTTTATTCCTGCATCGACTTCTTTGTAGTAGGCAAATTGGTGCTTCCAGGGATTGTAGGGGTCGAATATTCTACTATAGTAATCTCTGACTACGCTCCACACGATATGGGTGTGAGCTTGAAGACGAGCCATGCCCAGCACCCGCCTATAGAGGCTGGACACAGCCCTACTCATCGGCAAGGCCTTCTGTGAGAAAATATCAAGCAATACGTAATCCGCTAACAGAATGGGGAGACCTTACCCTCCACATTCTGGAAGGCACTGAAGGCAATGACGGGGGAAATAATCGCATATAGGGTGCTTAGGGACAGAAAGGCGAGGGCAGCCAGGCAACAACAGGTCGACTCCATATTGGAGGTGGACCGGCAATACTCCACGGCCCCGACAGTGGAACTACTGGTGGAGAGGAAAAAGTTACAAATGGAGTTTGACCTGGTCTCCACCGGGAAAGCAGTGAATCAGCTACGCCAGACACTGGGGACCTTCTGTGGACATGTAGACAAAACCAGCCGCCTACTTGCTCACCAGTTGAGAAAGCAGGCAGCCATAATAATAATAAGAAGAACCTTTTATTGTCACAAGTATGAAGTTACTGTGAAAAGCCCCTAGTCGCCACATTCCAGCGCCTTTTCGGGTAAACTGGTACAGGAATTTAACCCGCGCTGCTGGCCTTGTTCTGCATCGTAATCCAGCTGTCTATCCCACTGAGCTAAACCAGCCCTACATGAGGGAAATAGCACAGGTAACAGATAAAAACGGTGGACTAGCCAAGGCCCCAGACAAGATCAATGAGGCATACGTGACCTACTACCGATCTCCATCTCCGAAACCCCGGAGGGGGACTCAAAGGTGAAACGGTTCCTCAATGGATTGAACATACCAGTCGTGGGGGAGGATAGAAAAAAGAGACTGGAAGCACGACTAGCACTGGGGGAAGTCATGGAGAGCATCAACTCCATGCAATCTGGGAAGGCACCGGGTTGGGACAGTGGACTTCTGTAAAAAATTTGCGTCAGCAATGGCCCCACAGCTGCGGGAGATGTTCAATGTCTTGCAAGTGAGAGGGACCTTGCTGCCCATGCTGCCTCAATATCACTGATCCCTACGAAGGACAAAGACACAACAGGGTGCGGGGTCATACAGAACCATCTCACTCCTAAACACTGCGCTAAAATCCTGCCGAGACTATTGGAGAGTTACGTGCCAGAGTTTGTCACGGAGGATCAGACAGGACTTGTCAAGGGCAGGCAACCAACAACGAACTACAGGTGCCTGCTGAATGTGGTTATGACCCCACTTGGGGAAGAGACACCAGGCGTGATCATCTCCCTTGAGCAGACAAGGCCTTCGACAGAGTCGAACGAAGATACTTCATGGAGGTACATTAGCGGTTTGGGTTTGGCCAGGATTCACCTCATGGGTGAAGCTACTGTACAGCGCCCCCATGGCGAACATATGGACCCACGCCACCAGCTCTGGGTACTTTCAGCTACACCGAGGCAGGGGCCCCCCTTTATCCCCGCTGTTAGTATCCCTTCCGTGGGGAGGGTAATCAGAGCTGGGAAAAATGCCGTCCAAGCTGGCCCAAACCAGTTTCAGATACCCGAGGATCGAAAGAGCCCACAACTGGACATGTTCCACAAATGGAACCTTCCAGTCTAATGGAAGAGGTAAAGAGGGATCTGCTGAGGTGGGACGCACACCCACTCTCCATGGCGGGGATAAACCTGACTATCAAAATTAACGTATTGCTCAGGTTCCTCTTCCTGTTCAGATCCTCCCGATCTTCATTCCCAAGGCCTTCTCCACCAACTTAGACAAATCCATCATGGCATTTGTGTGGGGGGGAAGAAAAGCCCTAGTATCCGAAAGAGTGCCCTACAAAGAATGAGAGGCATGGGGGTGGGTGGTAGACCTCCCGAACCTCCAGCTCTACCACTGGGCAGCCACTGCAGAGAGAGTACGAGGCTGGGTCAAAGACCCGGGAGCAGAATGGGTAAAAATGGAAGAAAGCTCCGCACGGGGACATCCTCGAGCACTGGCTATGGCTGCGGTTCCATTCACCCCAGCCAAGTACTTGAAAATACCAAAGGTGGTGCACAGAACGCACTTGACATACGCACAGAGGTGGAGGACAAATGCGAACGGTGGTCCGCCAGGGAGGTCCGGCCTACCGCGCCCACATGTTCTGGTCATATCCCAGACTTGTTGGATACTGGACCGCCAAATTTGAGGCCAGGGGTGTGGGGGTGACGGTGGTGCTCATGCTCTAAAATAGCAGTCTTCGGGTAATCGGAACAGAACAGCCAGAACTCTTCAGTGGGACACGGGCAGATGCCCGAGGCTTTGCCTCTCTAGTCGTCCGCCGGAGAATCCTGCTCAGCTGGAGATAGTCAGTGCCACCTAAGGCCGCAACTGGCTGTCCACCTAGCCGAATTCCTCAAATTGGAAAAAAATTAATTCGCCATTAGAGGATCAAACAAGGGCTTCCACAAAACATGGAAGCAATTTACCAACTTGTTTGAAGATCTGTTTGCAACCTGCAACCAATAATGTGGAGATGCCGGCGTTGGACTGGGGTGAGCACAGTACGAAGTCTTACAACACCAGGTTAAAGTCCAACAGGTTTGTTTCGATGTCACTAGCTTTTGGAGCGCTGCTCCTTCCTCAGGTGAATGAAGAGGTCTGTTCCAGAAACACATATATAGACAAATTCAAAGATGCCAAACAATGCTTGGAATGTGAGCAATAGCAGGTGATTAAATCTTTACAGATCCAGAGATGGGGTAACCCCAGGTTAAAGAGGTGTAAATTACATCAAGCCAGGACAGTTGGTAGGATTTCACAGGCCAGATGGTGGGGGATGAATGTAATGTGACATGAATCCCAGGTCCCGGTTGAGGCCGCACTCGTGTGCGAAACTTGGCTATAAGTTTCTGCTCGGCGATTCTGTGTTGTTGCGCGTCCTGAAGGCCGCCTTGGAGAACGCTTACCCGGAGATCAGAGGCTGAATGCCCTTGACTGCTGAAGTGTTCTCCGACTGGAAGGGAACATTCCTGCCTGGTGATTGTTGCGCGATGTCTGTTCATTCGTTGTCGCAGCGTCTGCATGGTCTCGCCAATGTATCAAGCTTCGGGACATCCTTTCCTGCAGCGTATGAGGTAGACAACGTTGGCCGAGTCAAGTCAAGTTCCGCACACATGAAATCCTACCAACTGTCCTGGCTTGATGTAATTTACACCTCTTTAACCTGGGGTTACCCCATCTCTGGATCTGTAAAGATTTAATCACCTGCTAATGGTCGCATTCCAAGCATTGTTTGGCATCTTTGAATTTGTATATATATGTGTTTCTGGAACATGCCTCTTCATTCACCTGAGGAAGGAGCAGCGCTCCGAAAGCTAGTGACATCAAAACAAACCTGTTGGACTTTAACCTGGTGTTGTAAGACTTTGTACTGTGCAGCAACCAATAAGGGGAGAGAGGGGACCAAAATAGACAAAGAAGGAGTGGGGGGGGGGGGGGGGGGGGGGGGGTGGAAGGAGACACAACCCAGAACACAGGGGAACTCGGGTAGGGGGGCCAAAAGTGCACAGGGGAAGGTAGAACAGCCCAGGAAGGATGCCCAGAACAGCAACAGGAAGAGAACACCTGGGGGATAGCAAGCATGCCCCTGAAATGTTTCAATACCAGGGAGCCAGACATAAATGGTAGAACAGAGAGTTTGGGTACCTGATCACCGAGGGCCTAAGGCAAACAGACCCCCCACCCCCCAAAAAAACCTGCAACCTGCACACACAATCTCCAGGCATTGGCAGCAAACCACATTAACTCCCAGCTTGCACGATAGTTTGTACTACACATTCTCAATAGATCCCTTGTATGTTTAAGGACTAATATACCAATGCTTCTACCGGCCAAATGTAAATAACCAATAGAAAACAATATGTAAACAGGGGGGAGGGGAAGAAGGGAAGGGAAGGGCTAAGCTGAGGGTAGGCTATGTTTGGGATTTTATGCTTGTATAGGGGTTAACTTTGTCTTGTTGTTTTGCACTATTGTATCTTTCACTCTGACCTGGAGGGTGACATGACCAGCTGAATTCAAAGGACACAGAGAAACCTCTAGCTTAAGTAAATGGCTGTTTATTTTTGAATTGTAACTCTGTCCAATTTTCATATATTTCTCTTTAAGACTTTGACCACCTGTAAAGGTGCATTTTCTGCCTTACTGGCCCCTCTGTTCTCTTGTACAGTCAACCATTCATTATGGCAACTGTGAGTGCCATTTGCATTTTCCATCTTCTCTTGCAGTCCAGTGGAAATGATCAGGTGTGAGAAATCCTGCCCCCTGCCTACCTCATCTTTACACAAAGCTACTAAGGGCAGTGGTGGAACACTGAAGCAAAGTAGCTGTAAATCAGTTAATTTGGCAGAGACCAGGCATTGCACCCGGAGGATTCCTTGTGTGCGTGGCTTAGCAGCAAACCAGGTGGCTCATTTTATCCAGTAAGATGAATCTTGTGTAAAAGGATTGTGGCCTGTCCGTTCTCCATTTTTCCCCAGCTCTCCAGGAGTCTCAATGTATTTTTTTTAACTTAAATTTAGAGTGCCCAATTGTTTTTTTTCCCAATTAAATGGCAATTTAGCGTGGCCAATTCATCGGCCCTGCACATCTTTTTGGGTTGCGGGGTGAGACCCACGCAGACATGGGGCGAATTTGCAAACTTCGCCTGCTCATTTGACCTGGGGCCAGGATTGAATCCATCCTCGGCACCGTGAGGCAGCAATGGTAACCACTGCACCACCGCGCTGCACCGTCTCAATGTATTTAGATGCTACTCTATAGACTTCCGGTGGCGCGATGTGAGATGAGGACACGCATGAGGTGGCTCTCACTGGAAAACTGATAGTTTTGCCCTTTTTTATGGTGCCACGGTCCTTTTACTTTTCAGGAACTCTGGTAATTTAGCAGGAAGAGTTTTCCCTTCTCGGAGATACCCAGGAGAGACAAGGCCCAGAAGAATTTGAACCAAAATCCATCGTCTGATTCTGAAGCCTCTCCGGGATCACCTGGAGGTAAGATGGTGAGGGTGGCCTCCTCCTCTCCGACCACACCACTGATGGCCGAGGCTCTCCCCAGCATTTTGACAAGCGAGCAAGATAAACACTGACAAAACTAGTTGGTGGATCTCAAAAGATCAATTGAAGAGGCTATGGCTCCCATTCGTTTGGCTCTAACACAAATAAGACCATCACAGCTCATGGAGGTACAATTAAGAGCATTGGGATGGCATTATCTGATCACAGTGATCAGATGGCCTCTTCGAAGGCCGATCTTACTTTGGTGATTGAATCTAACAAATCATTGAAAACTAAACTGAATGGCCTGGAAAATAGATCCAGGAGGCAGAACATTCGTAATTTGGGTTTACCGGAGGGAACTGAGGGCCTCACCCCTACTGAACATTTGTCAGTTATGTTGTACAAGGTGGTGGATGAGGGTGTATTTACAGCCCCCCCACCTTCCAGAATTAGATCTGGCCCATTGCTCACTTCGACCGAAGCCTCGATCTGGAGATCTGCCTCGTGTGGTGATCGTACGATTTCATACTTTTAAAGAAAAAGAATGGGTTCTTCAAAGGGGGGGGACGTCGAGATCTCAAGTGGGAAGGCCACTTAGACTGTACCAAGATATAAGTGCGGATCTAGCAAGAAGAAAAGCTGCTTTTAATGGAATGAAAGACATCTTGTACAAGAATGGAGTCAAGTTTGGGATGGTTTATCCATCTCGCCTTCGAGTGAAGATTGGGGGAAAAAGACCACTTTTTTGACCTGTTGGGAGCTCCGCATTCCTTTATTTGAAAGCTCAGGTTGACAACTTTGTAATCTGTTTCATGGCTCTGTGAACAGGCACTTGGTTTTTCATGTCTTTTCATGTTCATTGTTTGGGTTTGCTCTTAATAACTTTGGTTAGATTGGAGGAATCTCTGCTATTTGTCTTTTTTAGGTCAATCTATTGTTCTCTTCCTCTTTTCCTCGTTGTCGTTAAGTGCAGTAGTTAAGCGCTAGTGTGGCACTGGACGGTTTTGTATTCCAGTTGGGAGTCTCCCTGCTTACAAGGGTGTTAGTTATTGGGAATGGTGTTAGATGGCCTTCTGCAGCTCATTACAATCGTTTTAAACAATGAGCTTAGAGCTTGTGTTGAGTTTAGTTTTATTAACCGTAGGCTTTAGGTTAAGGTATTGTTTGCTGTTTCAATATGGCATATTTGGGGTGGGAGGGGTGAGTTTTAGTGTTATTTTGCTATCATTGTCTGGTGCTTTTCCTTTGTTGAGACATCTGCCTTGGCTTGGTGGCTATCTTGGGTGGATCTTTTCACTTTATCTTTTCAGTATCCCTTGTATGATATTTCTCTATGGGAAGGGCTGAATCCAGATTAAGGTGTGGTGGGAAACCTCCAATCCGTTTGGTTACCTGGAATGTTAGGGGTTTGAATGGCCCAGTGAAATGGTCAACGGCATTCGCCCATCTTAAGTGTTTAAACTCTGCTTGTTTCCTTGCAGGAAAACCACTTGCATGTCAAAGATCAGACCAGGTTATGCAAGGGTTGGGTTGGGCAGATTTTTCACTTCAGTTTCAATGGCAGGACCAGGGATATGGCAATTTTTATTAACAAGAAAGTCACTTCACCTCCTCTCAGATTATAGCTGACCCCAGTGGTCGATATGTTATTGTCTGTGGCTCCCTGTCAAACACCCCAGTAGTCATTGTCAGTGTTTATGCCCCTAACTGGGATGACACAAATTTTAACAACTCTCATTTAGCTTCTCTACCCAACCTTGACTCGCACCAGCTGATTTTAAGAGGTGACCTGATCTGTGTTTTGGACCCTAAAATGGATCATTCCAAACCTAAATCTCTTGTACCATCTGGAATGGCTAAGGCTTTGTTTTCTGTTATGGCACAAATTGCGTGGGGGAGGAGAGGCGGCGGAGGCGGCGGAATCCCTGGCACTTTCTTTTTGCACCCGAACAACAGGTATTTATCCTTTTTTTCACATGTCTATTCACATGCCCATCTTGGGTATTCATTTTGGATAAGGCTGTCCTCCCTTTGGTAGTGGCGGCTGAGTACTCGGCAATGGGCGGCACGGTAACACAGTGGTTAGCACTGTTGCTTCACAGCGCCAAGGTCCCAGGTACGATTCCCGGCTCGGGTCACTACGGTGTTTCCACTTTTTCCCTGTGTCTTCATTGGTTTCTTCCGGGTGCTCCGGTTTCCACCCACCAGTCCCGAAAGACGTGCTGTTAGGTAATTTGGACATTCTGAATTCTCCCTCTGTGTACCCGAACAGATGCCGGAATGTGGCGACTAGGGGCTTTTCACAGTAAGTTCATCACAGTGTTAATGTAAGCCTACTTGTGACAATAAAAGATTATTATTGTCATTTCTGATCACGCCCCACATTTTATCTATTGCTGGAATTTGGACCCACCCAATGCCCACCCTGGAGATCGGACACTACTCTGCTGGCAGATAAAACATTTTGTGAGTGTTTATTTACTTCTTAATGCACTATCAATTACCACAAAGACGAGAGTAGTGGAATAATCAAGGCTTTATTGAGCAAAGATGTTGTGCCTCCTGTAGCTTGAACCAGAATGGCTGCAGCACAGGTGAGCACACACATTTATATGCCACCTACTGGGCGGAGCCAGCAGGCAGGGATTTACCCACGTTCCTTTACTATACGGGCAGTGCCGTAATACATGTAATATACTACTCGTGGTAACTACCACACTTCCATAGATGATTATACTAAATGACACAAGTCCAACTCAATCTCTCCCTCCACGCTATGGAAGGCTCTTAAGGCTGTCCTTTGGGGGACAGTGTGTGTATGCTGATCATTTCTTACAGAGTGTTAATGCTGAGGACAACGAAGTTTGAGCAACAGAAGCTGGTGGATTCCATCTTGGTGGATTACCATTACTCGCTCAATCCTACTCCAGAGCTGTTGGCAAGCAGGAAAGAATTACAGATCCAGTTTGCGCTACTGTCCACTGATGAGGCTGTACGTCAGCATTCCAGGGGTACTTTTTATGAGTACGGGGAGAAGGCCTGTCGTCTTATGGCTCACCAACGCAACTAACAAGTGGCTTCCCATCAGATCCTTCAGATACTCAATTCGGGCAGCAACCTTATTTTCACCCCTCACCAGGTCAACGTGGCTTTTAAATCCTATTATTGCGACCTGTATAAATCAGAGGCTCTGAAAATACATCGCTCATGTCTGACTTTCTGAATGGTCTGCCCATCCAAAAGGTCGAGGCGGGCAAGAGCTGTGATTTGGACTCCTCATTATGCCCTGATGCGATCTTAAAGTATATTGGGCTGATGCAATCTGGCAACGCCCTGGGCCTCGTTGGCTTTCCGATCGAGGTTTACAAGAAATTCAACTATTGGCCAATATATGTCGCCTTTAAATGTCATTCTTTTCCCCTCCCCTCACCCGAACCTGAGGTGTTAGTATCTCTTGATGCTGAAAAAGCATTTGATAGGGTGGAATGGGACTATTTATTTGCGATTCTCGGGAGATTAGGATTCGGCCATAAATTTTCCTCTTGGATCCGCTAATGACCCTCCGCTAATGGCCCTCCGGCCAGCGTTCGCATGGACATTGTACACTTAGATTACTCCCTCTTGAATAGGGGCCCTCTTTCCCCACTTCATTCACCTTGGAAATAGAAACGCTTTCTATAGCGTTGAGGATCTCTAGTCAATGGAGGGGTATTTGTCGTGATGGGGTGGAGCATCAGGTATCGCTTTTTGCAGATGACCTACTTCTGCATATTACAGACCCAACTTCCTCCATAGACGGCATAATTAAGACGCTTAATACCGTTGGCTCCTTCTCAGGCTATAAACTAAATCTAGGCAAGAGTGAATGTATTCCAGTTAAACCCCCTGGAAGATGAGCTCAATTAGGCTTTCTGCATGTCTCATACAAGATTTTTCTATTTGGGGTCTGAGTGGCCCACAATTGGGCCTCATTTCATAAGTTAAATTACTCCCCCCGTGTTTGAGTAGGTCGCACCCCCACAACCCAAAGATGTGCAGGGTAGGTGAATTGACCACACTAAATTGCCCCTTAATTGGAATTTTTAAAAAAAATTAGTTAAATTATTCAAGCCGGATGAGCAATGGTAAAGTGGACCTACAGAGGTGGAACAACCTTCTTCTGGGCGCGATTGAACGGCATTGTCGCATCACCAAGTCGGGCGCGACGAGGCCATCGAATCCTGCGAGAGGACTCTCGTGAGATTTGCGATGCTTGGAACGCCTAACTCGGATAGAAGAGCAGGGATCTCCTTCTGAGGTTGTATAAGGCTCTGGTCAGACTCAATTTAGAGTAATGTGAGCAGTTGTGGGCCCTGTATCCAAAGAAGAATGCTGGCCTGTGAAAGGGTCCAGAGGGGGTTCACAAGAATGATCCCTGGAATGAAGAACTTGTCGTATGAGGAGCGGTTGGGGACTCTGGATCTGTACTCGTTGGAGTTTAGAAGGATGAGAGGAGATCTTATTGAAACTTACAGAATACTGAGAGGCCTGGATAGAGTGGACGTGGAGAGGATGTTTCCACTAGTACGAAAAACTAGAACCCAAGCTGGGCCAGAGGGCCTGTTTCCATGCTGTAAACATCTATGACTCTATGACAGATGCGATTGCTGTTCACTTGCCCCAGCTAACCATACGCATATGTTTTGGTCGTGCCCCACGCTTGCCGTCTTCTGGGCATCCTTTTTTTTTAGCACTATGTCGGAGATACTCGGTGGATTTAAATCCATGTCCATTGGTAGCCATATTTGGGGTTTCAGATTCGGCGGTGTTTCACTCTGGGGCGGGGGACAGACATTGTCGCCTTTGCCTCAGTGATAGCCCGGGATGAATATTGCTTAGTTGAAGGCCTTCCATTCCACCCAGTGTTTCCGCCTGGTTGGGCGACTTAATGTAATTCCTACAATTAGAGAACATTAAATACACCAATACACATCAGGGAGTCAGTGTGGCTGTTCTACCTGAGATGGCAATCACTTATTTCGTTTTTTAAGGATTTAGACACCGTCAGCAGTTAGGGGGTTTAGTTATAGTGTTTACATGTTTTTGTTTTATATTTGCGAGTGATTTTTAATTTTTGTCTTTGCACCCTGGCATTCTCGTTGGGTGTTTGTTTGTTATTCTGTTATTGTGTAAAACTTCAATAATAACGATGCTATTCCAGAGCTGAAACTTGTTGACACCGCAGAAGATCCTGCTATTATGTTAGACCGCCAGATTTTATGCACTGGTGGCACTGGGCAAGTAAGCCAACTATTATTTTTCCCCATCACAATGCTTCTATGGTGCTCCCAGCAGCATTTTTCTACTTTAATGCAAAAATTGTATTTTATTGGTCCAGGTTGATTTAAAGGTGCTTAACCAGCTGTGGAAGCCTAAAAAAAATCTTTTCAACATCCGTAGAAAAATGGAAGTAACAGGACAAGAATTAATGAAACTTTGAAACAGCAATTGTTGAAATCAATTAATTTGTATTATATTTCAGATTTAAAGAGAGTCAGGACCAAGGAGAATTGATTTGCAAGCTGCACAACACTGTGCAAGACCTTGAAACAGTTAATCATATGCAAGATGAGACTGTTCGAGATGCCAATATTCAGATTGAACAACTGAGGAAAAAGGTATATGTCTACGATACTGTGCTAAATGAAATACGTCAAGCACTGATGCATTACGAAGAGCGCACTGGCAAGAGAATATATGACAATGAAAATATCTGCAACATTCTTGCCCAGAAAATGGGTACAGCAGTCGATAAAATCCTGAGAGACACAGATGCTGACATTTCCTACCTCAAAGAAAGACTTGCTCCGGTAAGTGATTGTCAAATTTAGTTGGGGAGGAATTTCCTGGCTGTAGGGTGGTGGACTGGGAGCTAGGGGGAGCTGTGCACCGTGGACAGTGTTGTAGGGTTCTGCCGGGGAAATAGTGGGTGCTGCGTTGGGACAGTTTTCTGATGCAGTTCTGCTGCCAGGAATGTTACAGCGACAGGAGTGGACGCAAAGTTGCTGTCTGCAAAATGGAGGCAGGCAGCCGATTTAACTATTTAAGGACCCTGCTGGGGTCTGTTCATTAGGCCATGATGGCATCTGTGCTGGGTGATCGCCAGCTTCATGCAGGGCCTATCCATGAGGACACTGGATGGCTGGTGACTTCATGACTTAAAGAGGGGTAAAATTGCTGAGCAGGACCCACTGCTGGAAAATGTGGGCTCTCGACCCCAAAGGGGCTGTTTAGCACAGGGCTAAATCGCTGGCTTTGAAAGCAGACCAAAGCAGGCCAGCAGCACGGTATAATTCCCGTAACAGCCTCCCCAAACAGGCGTCGGAGTGTGGCGACTAGGGGCTTTTCACAGTAACTTCATTTGAAGCCTACTTGTGACAATAAGCGATTTTCATTTCATTTCATTTAGTCTCAATATTGGGGTTCCAAAGCTTATGGTATGAACATTCTTTTCTCAACATTTCTGATGGAACTAGGATTTTTCTAGGATACTGGTTACTGAAACAGACTCATTTGCACCTTTGTTGTCCTCACCCCCAGCAAGAACTCACTCATCTCATTCATTTTCCCAGGATAGCTTTGCTCCTTCAAGCCTGAAGAGTGTAGGCTTGAGCTCATCTCGTGCACAACTGTTTTAGTCATCTACTATAGGGTCTAGCTATAATATGTCGTGTCCCATTGGGTTTCCTCTCCTGCTGCCAAAACCACCCACTGATCCAGGATTATCAGGGGAGCAAATATTACCCCTGGCTTCTGCTTTGCTTTACCAATGCTCTCCCTCCTCCATCATCACCTTCAAGCGCTAGTGCATAAAGATGTTTCTGTTGCTGCCTTTTTCCTGGTTGAACTCTGAGCACATCTCTGATTTCTGTCGTGTTTCTTTCTGATCTCTCATTGTGCCCTCTCTGAGCATCCCTTGGCGATGAGATTTAATTCCTTTTTAAAAATTCATTTTACGGGATGTGAGCGTCGCTGGTTAGGCCAAGTTTATTGCCCATTCCTAGTTCCCGTTAGAAGGTGGTGGTGAGTCACCTTCTGGAACTGCTGCAGTCCCTGAGGTGTAGGTACACCCACTGTGCTGTTAAGGAGAGTGTTCCAGAACTTTGACCCAGCGACAGTGAAGGAACAATGAAGGAACGGCGATATATTGTGGAATGGGGAGTAATTAGGCGGGCTGCCATGTCCTGGATGGTGTTGAGTTTCTTGAGTGTTGTTGGGGCTGCACTCATCCAGGCAAGTGGAAAGTATTCCATTACACTCCTGAGTTGTGCCTTGTAGATGGTGGACAGGCTTTGGGGGGTCAGGAGGTGAGTTACTTGCCGTAACATTGCTAGCCTTTGACCTGCCCTGGTAGCTGCAGTATTAATGTGGCTAGTCCTGTTCAGTTTCTGATCAATGGTAACCCCCAGGTTCCTGCTCCCTTGACTCCAGTCCTTTTGAAGTGCTAATCATACAAATATCCATGAGTAAATGACTCCCTTCCTTGAGCATAAGTCTCACCTTAGAAAATGTTGTCAACCCCATTCCTCAAAAAATCCACTCTTAACCTTAGGCCCTTGTGGAAGTACCTGCTCAAGCTTCAACAAGATGGAAATTCATCAACCTGAAATGTTAACTTGCTTCTCTCTTCACAGATGTTGCCAGAACTGAAGTATATTTCCAGCATTTCTCTGGTGTTTTATGCCAGAGCTTCACTATCCCCCTTTTCTCCAGTCCTTATTACTTCCATATCTATGTCCATCTTTCTGACATCTCGTTTGAATCTCTGCAATCAGGTTCCTGCCATATCACAACACTGAATCAACCCTAATCAGGGTAACAAGTGACAACTTCTGTTACTGTTTGCAGTGCATCATTCTTTCTCATTCTTCTCCATATCTCCGCAACCAGTGACACAGTTGGCAACATCATCTCTCTTAAAGCTTCTCCATTATCCAACCCAGTACACTTGCAATACATTCTTTCCACTCTTGTCATTCTAATTGTAGTTAGAGCATCTTCAGCACTGGCTATTTTTCCTGTGATGCGCCAGTATTTCGAGACTGTCTCAAGAATTTACCCTTGGCCCACTCACCTGCCTCAAAACTGTTGCCTCTTGATGGTGACACCCGCAATAGGATCAGTTTCCACATTTACACTGACAACATCTTCTGTAATGCTCTCAACACCTCTCTTGACCCCTTCATTTCCTATTCCATGCCTCAACTCCTCTGTCCCATTGTTATTGACTGATATTGGCTCCAGGTACCCTCCCATCGTCGTCTTTCTGCCAAATGTTTCATTTTGCTTGATGTCCATATTTCCATGTGCCTTTGTGAAGTGCTCTGGAATGTCTTAGACTGCATATAAATGCAAGTTTTGCAACTATCTTGCATGTTGTCTAGAAACAGTCCAAATGAATCATGAGATAACCAACTAATATTAAGTTAGCGGTCAGCAGTATTATCTGAAGAATCATGAGTAGCAAACAAGGAGGGCACCCCTGTGTTAATTTCACATCTTATCATTTTCCAAGCAAAAAATGTATTTTTGATATAATTTGCCAGGTTTGAAGTTCGAGTCTTTTTCTGAATTAATTTACGATAATATTTGTTGTCCTAAATACATAACAGAACTAGAATATAGAATTAGCCTTAATCCTGTCAGGAAAAGCTATTTTTTGTGTTTTTAAAATAATAGTCTGATTTTTGCTTGCATTTTCTGGCAGAGTGTTTTGTGGGTCTGGGAAAATTAGCAAACTTTCCATTGCCCCTGCCTAAGGACACTGAGACAGATATAGTTTCTGATAAATATAGTTTACCACAGCAGCCACAGCTGACATCATTTATTTCAGCACATTCCATACATCAAGTTTGTGACACTCCTGATCTGTATGGCACATTGCCACATAGTCGTCCTATTAATAGCTATCTGCGGACAATTTGAAGTAATTCTATTTGTTTATGCAGCCTTATTTCTGCCCATGTGTCTGTGTGATGATTTCCAATTGCGCCCTGCCAACAAAATGACTATATTAATGTATCTCTCTCAGGGAATAATGAAATGGTTATAGATAGAGCTTGATCAGATGCTGATTAGGACGTTACTTATTTTTATGCCATTGTCGTTTTAACAGTGGTTGACTGCTAGATTTCAGTCATCAGCCAGGTTTCTTCCTAACCGTTGATCTGGCTTTTGGCCTGGCTCACTACTAATTTTCCTCGCATTGTCCCACTTCTCACTTCAGTTGGCCTCTGAATTTTCCTTGGGGACTGACCTTGAATTTTTCTCTTCCGCCATGATGTAATGCCATATGAAGTTGAAGCTTCGGGTCTACTGCACAAGTGACTGGAAGATGATCCAACCTGGAGGAATTGGTGTAGTGATATTACACTGACTTGTAATCCAGGATAATACTCTGGGGAGCTGGGTTTGAATCCCACCATGGCAGATAGTGGAATTTGAATTAAATTCTGGATCACAAGGCAAAGATTAACATATTACCACAAAGTGTAATATAACAATGAGTAGCAGCCAAAGCAAACTGTATGTGACCACCACAGAGATGCAGTGTAAGGAAGAGAAATTACCAATGAAAGACCGGCCGGCTTTGCATTGGCTGGGAATCGAACCACTGAACCCCAATGCTGCTCCGGCATGGAGCAAGCAAATAAGCAAGAAGAGTCCAGAAGGGAGTGACTGCATTCTAGATTTTAGAAATTAGAAAATAGTTCCAGGATATTCCAACTTTCTTTTTTTTTAAATTTCCATGTTTATGCATTATTTCTGAGAAACAGTTCAGCAGTGTTATGTAATTATCTGGTTGCTAGTTGAATTAGATATTCAAAACTATTATCTTGAAACATGTTGTTTGGGTTTAGATGGAAGAACAGCTGGAAAACCTGAAAACTGAATCTCAAAGCAAAGCTGAAGCTTTATTTAAGCAACAAGAAGACCGGTAAATCTGCTTAATTGTATCCTATAAGTTAAATTGTAGTTATTGTTATCTCAGATACGGTGGGGTGAAACTGAGGTGGAACAAAAAAGACAGAGAATAGTGGTGGAAGGGAGTGTCTCAAAATAGAGAAAGGTGACTAGTGGTGTTCCACAGGGATCCGTGCTCGGACCACTGTTGTTTGTGATATACATAAATGATCTGGACGAAGGTATAGGTGGTCTGATTACCAAGTTTTCAGATGATACTAAGATTGGTGGAGTTGCAGATAGTGAGGAGGACTGTCAGAGAATACAGCAAAATATAGATAGATTGGAGAGTTGGGCAGAGAAATGGCAGATGGAATTCAATCCAGGCAAATGCAAGGTGATGCATTTTGGAAGATCTAATTCAAGAGCGGTCTATACGGTCAATGGAAGGGTCCTGGGGAAAATTGATGTACAGCGAGATCTGGGAGTTCAGGTCCATTGTACCCTGAAGGTGGCAACGCAGGTCGATAGAGTGGTCAAGAAGGCATACAGCATGCTTGCCTTCATCGGACGGGGTATTGAGTACAAGAGCCGGCAGGTCATGTTACAGTTGTATAGGACTTTGGTTAGGCCACATTTGGAATACTGTGTGCAGTTCTGGTCGCCACATTACCAGAAGGATGTGGATGCTTTAGCGAGGGTGCCGAGAAGGTTCACCAGTATGTTGCCTGGTATGGAGGGTGCTAGCTATGAAGAAAGGTTGAGTAGATTAGGATTGTTTTCATTGGAAAGACAGAGTGTACCTGATTGAGGTCTACAAAATTATGAGAGGTATAGACAGGGTGGATAGCAACAAGCTTTTTCCAAGGGTGGGGGTGTCAATTACAAGGGGTCATGATTTCAAGGTGAGAGGGGGAAAGTTTAAGGGAGTTGTGCGTAGAAAGTGTTTTATGCAGAGGGTGGTTGGTGCCTGGAATGCTTTGCCAGCGGAGGTGGTAGAGGAGGGCACGATAGCATCATTTAAGATGCATCTAGACAGATATATGAACGGGCGGGGAACAGAGGGAAGTAGATCCTTGGAAAATAGAAGACAGGTTTAGATGAAGGATCTGGATCGGTGCAGGCTGGGAGGGCCGAAGGGCCTGTTCCTGTGCTGTAATTTTCTTTGTTCTTTGTTCTTTGCTGAGCGACTGTTTTACTCCCATGATTTATACATTTTGCTGTTGAACTAAATGTTACCTGGTGAGTTTTTAAACATCCTTTTCCTTTCTTTTGGAAATGATCGAACCTTGATTCAGCATATCTCCCTGTACCGCAGGTTAGAAATCTCAGGTGCAAACATACACTATGCATAGAAATACAAAAGCACTTTGCCATCATAATTAAAAAATACACACTTTTATTGAGGCATTTATATATATAATATATACATCAATCACAACCATACAAAAAAGCAAGCAAACAGGAATACAAATAACCAAAGAAAGTAATATCTAACAACCCCCACCCCCACCACCGTCTCCCGCTCTCCATCTCCTACCTCCTTTTTAAATCCCCCCCAAAACCAATGCTGACATCTTAACTATTTTCGAAATAGCCGATAAACGGCTGTCATCTCCGGGCAAACCCCTCCACAGACCCCTCAAGGTGAACCTAATTACTTCCATCCTGAGGAATTCTGCTGGGCCACTCACCATAACTTTCCGGTTTCGGTGGCCACAAGTCCCACCATTCCAGTAAGATAAGTCGCTGGGCTACCAGGGAGGCAAAGGCCAAGTCGTCGGCCTCTCTCGCCTCCCGGACTCCCAGGTCTTCTGACACTCCAAAGATTGCTACTCCTGGACTCGGGACCACCTTCACCCTCAAGACCTCCGACATAACGTCAGCGAATCCCCGCCAGAATCCCTCAAGTTTCGGACAGGCCCAATCCATTAGCGCTTTATAGATTTCCGACACTCTGCCCTCACCCACCCCTGTTTTTGACACCACCTTGTCCTGTAGCCCTGGGGGCGGCATATGGGGAAAGGACGGCACCTGCTTCCTAACAAATCCCTCCTCTGCAAATACCGGAACCCCATTCCGGCCCCCCCGGAACAAACCAATGATTCCCGCTGATGGGTGCCGAAACCGAGGCCCCTCCAGCTTCAGGTGCTGCTGCCACTGTCCCCACACCCTCAGGACCGCCACCACTACCGGGCATGTGGAGTACCTGGCCGGCGAGAATTGTAGACGTGCCGTCAACAGTGTCTTTAAGCGCGAGTCCTTACAAGAGACTGCCTCTATCTGCTCCCAAATCGACCCCTCCCCCACTACACACTTCCTAACCATGGCTATATTCGCCGCCCAATAATAATTCATCAAGTTTGGAAGAGCCAATCACCCCCCCGTACCCCGTCCCCGCTCAAGTAGCACCTTCTTGACCCGCCCAGACATACCCCCAAATTAGTGCATTAACCCGCCTAATAAAAGCCTTTGGAATAAAAGATTCTGGAACACAGATAAGAACCTCGGGAGAACCGTCATCACCCGTACCACCAAAGACAGTGGGAGCATATCCCACCTCCTAAAATTCCCCTTCATTTGCTCCATCAACCAAGCCAAATTCAGCTTGTGCAGCTGCTCCCACCCCTGCGCCACCTGAATTCCCAAATACCTGAAGCTTGCCCCCACTACTCTAAATGGCAACTCCCCCAACTTCCACTCCCGCCCCCTTGCTTGGATCGGAAAAACCTCACTCTTCCCTGTATTCAATTTGTACTCCGAGAACCGGCCGAATTCCTCCCATGTACCCATAATCCCACCCAATACCTTCCAAAGGGTTTGATATATCAAGCAATAGATCGCCCGCATACAGCAAGTTACTTTCCCAGAATATAAAAATCTTTCCTGTTGTTCTTATGCCCACTACTTTTGGATAAAAATAAACTTAATAACTTTGTTTTATTTCTTCATGATCTTTGCAGTTGTAAGCTTCATTTTATTTCTCTTTGATATTCAACAGATAAACACATACAAACCTCTGTTATCTCCTCATGCAGATTTCTATCAATATTACTTACTTTTATCCCACCTTAGCTTTGCTAATCTTCACTTCAAATACCTGCTTTTACCCCAAACTCTTTAGATTAGTTAAACCTGTGGTCTAACTATCTTCAGTTTAATTAAGTTAGACACACGCAGCCCTCACAAGCCTGCTACCTAGTATACCTCAGTAATTTTGGAAAAATACATATTTTCTTTACAATTTCTCTTTGTGCTTGTCCAATTGTAGTAATGGGCTTATCCCACTCTTTACAGGCCGGATGAACTCTGGGTGCGTCTCTATAGTGTTTTTTCCCCTTCTTTGTGCAGCTCGCCTCGACACACAGAAGATATCTATTCCTATTGTGAAGGTGTGACTTGGCAATTAGCTCACCTTTACATTTGGCAATGTGACATGCTGTGATCAGTGGATAGATGCTACTCTGTTCCAGCATTGTCTGTGGCACTTCAATGCTGGCTGGGGGTTGCAGCATCACCTTTGTGGTCATCGGGTTTACCTCACCAACAGACATCAGAGTCGGGGTTTGAGGCTACTCTCATAGCTGGTTCCTCCCTTGACTATCATCTACTCGAGGTGTTGTGGGAACCATTTGAGTGGGAGGCTGATCTGACCATTGAGCGACTTCTGGCACCTGTAAAGAAAGTGGACCCGCCTGCTCTGCAAAGAGAAAAGACAATTCCGAGCTGAAATTCAAATTGAGAAAATCTTTCTCGTTGCTGTTCTTGGGAACTTGCAGTTTTGTATAATTTATGTTTGACACCATTTGCCATTTTAAATGGATTTAGGGCGACACAGGCATCTCTGCTCAAGAGGGAAAAAGACTGGTTATGGATGGCATACATCAGTTCAAAAATTTGGTTTGCCTCCGTACTTTAATGTTTCCAGACACATGCCAATGACTGGGCGTCAGGTCCTCTGGATCCATAAAGTGCAGTGTCGGTTGTTTGTTGTCAGCGGTCTCTCAGCCATGGTTTTCTGTCCAATAGGACCATAAAACTGGCTCCTGTATTTAACTTAGTTTGTGAGATGGCCATTATCAAGATGAAGGAAAGCCCGGGGGCGCAATTCTCCCATCGGGAGACTAAGTCCCGACGCCGGAGTGGAAACCGGAGTGTTTCACTCCGGCGTCGGAGGCTGTTCCCAGCCCCCTATTCTCCCACCCCCGGGGGGCTAGGAAAGGCGCCGCGTCATTTACGCGCACCGGGCCTTGGTGCCGCATAAAAGCGGCGCCGCGTAAATGATGCATCCAGCGCTGCGTAAATGACATCACCCGTGCATGAAGGATTGGCCGGCGCCAACCCGCGCATGCGCGGTTGCCGTCCTCCCCGCGGCCGCCTCGCAAGAAGATGGCGGGGCAGCAGAGGAAAGGAGGTCCTCCTTCAGAGAGGCCGGCCCGCCGATCAGTGGGCACCGATCGCGGGCCAGACCCCTTTTGAGCCCCCTCCCGGTGCAGGAACCCCCCTCGCCCCCCCACAGGCCACCCCCCAGCGTTCCCGCGCTGTTCCCGCCGGCAGCGACCAGGTGTGGATGACGCCGGCGGGAACCTGTCGTGTTGGGCAGGCCGCTCTCCCACCAGGCGTAGGGGGGGAGAATTCCGCCCCGGATCTTTGACTTCACCCAAGAAGCATGGTTGGGTGTCCTTCTGGTGTGCTGTCTACATCTCATGGATTATCTTAGAATCTTCTTCTTCTCTGTGTTTTGAAGTTTGACTTTGAACAGCTTCCGGAAGTGTCTTATTCTGGGCGTCATTCTCCGACCCCCCGCCGGGGGGGACGGAGTGGCGTGAACCACTCTGGCGTCGGGCCGCCCCAAAGGGAATTCTCTGCACCTTCAGGGGCTAGGTCCGCCCCGGAGTGGTTTGCGCCCCGCTGGCCGGCGGGAAAGGGGCTTAGCACCACGCCAACCGGCGCCGAAGGGCCTCCGCCGGCAGTGGCGATTTGGCGCATGCGCGGGATCGCCAGCGTGCGCTGGCGTCATCCCCGCGCATGCGCAGAGGGCTTCATTTCCACACTGGGAATGGTGGATTGGTACAGCCTCCGGTGCGGAAGGATAGAGTGCCCCCACGGCACAGGCCAGCCCGCGGATCGGAGGGCCCCGATCGCGGGCCAGGCCACCGGGGGGGGGGGCACCTCCCGGGGCCAGATCCCCCCGCGCCCCCCCAAGAACCCCGGAGCCCGCCCGCGCCGCCAGGTCCCGCCGATAAGGACCTACTCCAATTTACGCCGGCGGGACTGGCAAAAGACGGGCGGGACTTTAGCCCATCGCAGGCCGGAGAATTCGGGCAGCCCTGGGGCCCATTGAGTCGCGCAGGACCTCGCCATTTTCCGAGGCGTGTGGCGCGACTTGCGCCAGGCCGATTTTTGGGGGGCCGGAGAATTCGGAGGGCGGCAGGCGTGGGATTCATGCCGACCCGTGGCGATTCTCTGACCCGGCGGGGGTCGGAGAATCCTGCCCATTAAATTTGGCCCTTTCCAAGGATTTTGTTGAGACTAAAATGAGCGTCAAATAATTCTAAAACCTCATCAAATTTTGTAGATGACTCATTGATTCCTTGTTTACCTATTATATCGTTCACAATTGGGACCAAATGAGTAAAGCAGTCTGTAAACTTCTCCACCTTTTGTCTTTTCATCCAGACCTGAAGCAATCATGTATCTAAGGAATCTCTTTATCCAGATTCCCTAATTTTATGATTGATCTGGGCCTTGGATAAGTCCAAATTGATCTGGAAGAGTGGATTTCTGATTCATGGTTGAAATTCTTAAATTGCCGTTCGGTTTTAAGAGATTTTCAAAAATCCATGATATTGCCACGGTATGTTTCTGCACAAATGGTTTTCCTGTGCTGATTGGTTTTGGCAGGCTCCTGCATTCATAATCTCAGCATTTACATTTTTTCAGCAGTGGCTGCCTGGATTAACTCATTAGAGTCTTCCCTGTTTTAACACAATGTTCTGAGATCTGTGAAGCACCAAATCATGGCTTTTTCTGAGTTTTTCAAAGCTGCCTAGTCAGTTGTGATTCAGATTTTTTTATTCTACTTCGTTCGGAGCGAGTTTGGCTGCCATGTGTTCAGGTGCCGACTCGAGTATCGGGGTTCTCAGATGTCCATTTAAATGGCAATTTCTGACCATTACTGTATTTGACTTTTCTCAGGACTTATGTTGTCCAAGAATTTAAATCTTGAGCTCACCCCTGTTAGGTGTTGGGGCTGATTTAGTACAGTGTGCTAAATAGCTGGCTTACAATGCAGAACAATGCCAGCAGTGCAGGTTCAATTCCCGTACCAGCCTCCCTGAACAGGCACCGGAATGTGGTGACTAGGGGCTTTTCACGGTAACTTCATTGAAGCCTAGTTATGACAATAAGCGATTATTATTATTTTATTATTATTAGGCATTCTAACCCTGGGTATCCAATAAATCATGCATCTAAGGATGCATCTATTTAACGGGGACTTCAGGTAATGGCTATGGAGTGATTGGTCTCACAATTGGTGGCTCCCACTCAAAGCAGATTTGTTTGGTCGCTTTTCACTCGATTTAGGGGGTGTTTGCTCATGTGAGGTGCATAAGCACTGAGAGACAGAAGTGCTCCCCCGGCGGGGCTACTTTATGGCTAATCAGATGAGTGTAATGAGCAAGAAGCAGCAGTCTGGCCGGGAGGTTTTTCGAAGTGCAACAAGAGAGAAAGATGGCCAAGGATCCTGGAGCATCATTGCCCACCCAATGGTTTACTGAGCAACTGGTGGACTTCTTGAATGCTAAGTTCCAGCAGCAGAGGCAGAAGACCTCAGAGGACCTGGCTAAGGTGATGGAGCCACTCAGGGCAACCATTGATAGAGTGGAGCAGAGGCTGGAGATGAAGAGTTTGGCGCTCCAGAAAGTAGAGGAGACGGTGGTGGATCATGAGGACTGGCTGGCCTCGTTGGAGACCGAGATGGTGCTCGTGGCGGAGGGCCAGAGCAGCTGAGGGAAAAGGTTGGTGGAGGACCTGAAGAATTGCTCCAGGAGGCAGAATCTCCAGATGTGGGGCTGCCTGAAGGGATTGAGGGAACGCAGGCCACAAATACGTAACAAACATATTGGAGATGTTCGTAGTGGAGGGGTCTTTGACCGTATCCCTGAGGTGGATCGAGCACACAGAGCATTGAGGAAGAGGCCGAAGGCGAGGGAGCAGCCGAGGGCGATGATGGTGTGGTTGTATCATTTTCTCGATAAGAAAATTCAGAGGTGGGCGAAGAAGACTAGAAAGTGCACTTGGGAAGGAAACGTGTTGTGGATCTACCAGGACTTGAGTACAGAGTTGGCCAAATGGTGGGATGGGTTAATTTGGATCAAGGAGCCCTCTGCAAAGAAGGAGTGAAGTTTGGGGCGTTGAATCCTGCTCGTCTGTGAGTCATGCACCAGAATCGAGAATTCTGGGCGTCATTCTCCGACCCCCCGCCGGGTCGGAGAATCGCCGTGGGCTGCCGTGAATCCCGCCCCCGCCGGTTGCCGAAGTCTCCGGTACCGGATATTCGGCGGGGGCGGGAATCGGGCCGCGCCGGTTGGCGGGCCCCCCCGCTGGATTCTCCGGGCCGGATGGGCCGAAGTTCCGCCGATAAATTGCCTGTCCCGCCGGCGTGGATTAAACCACCTTTTGAACGGCGGGACAAGGTGGCGTGGGCGGGCTCCGGGGTCCTGGGGGGGGCGCGGGGCGATCTGGCCCCGGGGGGTGCCCCCACGGTGGCCTGACCCGCGATCGGGGCCCACCGATCCGCGGGCGGGCCTGTGCCGTGGGGGCACTCGTTCCCTTCCGCCTTTGCCACGGTCTCCACCATGGCGGAGGCGGAAGAGACTCCCTCCACTGCGCATGCGCGGGAAACTGTCAGCGGCCGCTGACGCTCCCGCGCATGCGCCGCCCCGAAATGTCATTTCCGCGCCAGCTGGCGGGGCAACAAAGGCCGTTTCCGCCAGCTGGCGGGGCGGAAATCCCTCTGGCGTCGGCCTAGCCCCTCAATGTTGGGGTTCGGCCCCCAAAGATGCGGAGCATTCCGCACCTTTGGGGCGGCGTGATGCCCGTCTGATTGACGCCGTTTTGGGCGCCAGTCGGCGGACATCGCACCGTTTGGGGAGAATTTCGCCCTCTATTTTGATACGCTGGAGGAGGCGAGTGAATTCATGAGAGGCCGTGGACTGGGAGGTGTGTGAGGACACTGAACTTTGAACATGCTAATGTGGGGAAAGTTGATGTATATGCTGGGTGGTTTGTTGTATTTATTGTGTTTAGGTGCAGAATGGGTAAGTGTGTTTTACTATTCTTGGGAACAGGTTGCGGGATTCTCCGACTCCCCGCTGGGTCGGAGAATTGCCGGGGGTCGGCGTGAATCCTGCCCCCGCCGTCCTCCGAATTCTCCGGCCTCCCCAAAATCGCCCCGTCGTGAATCGCGCCGTCCGCCTCGGAGAATGACGGAAACCGGTGCGACTCAATGGGCCCCGGGGCAACCCGAATTCTCCGGCCCGCGATGGGCCAAAGCCCCATTCGTTTTTTGCCAGTCCCGCTGGCGTAAATTGGAATAGGTCCTTACCGGCAGGACCTGGCGGCGCGTGCGGCCTCCGGGGTTCTTGGGGGGGCGGGGGGGGGGCGCGGGGGGATCTGGCCCCGGGAGGTGCCCCCACGGAGGCCTGGCCCGTGATCGGTGCCCACCAATCCGCGGGTGGGCCTGTGCCGTGGGGGCACTCTATTCCTCCGCATCGGCCGCTGTGGTCCTCCGCGATCGCCGATAATCTGATGAACCCTCCCTCACATGCGCTGGGATGACACCAGTACACGCTGCTGCTCCCGCGCATGCGCCAACTCACGCCGGCCGGCGGAGGCCCTTCGGCGCCGGTTGGCATGGCGCCAAGCCCCTTCCCCGCCGACCGGCGTGGCGAAAACCACTCCAGGGCGGGCCTAGCCCCTGAAGGTGCGGAGGATTCCTCACCTTTGCGGCGGCCTGACGCCGGAGTGGTTCACGCCACTCTTCGGCGCCAGGGCCCCCGCCCCGCCATAAAGGGGAGAATCCCGCTTCTTGGGTGGGATTCTCCGACCCCCCGCCGGGTCAGAGAATCGCCGGGGTTCAACGTGAATCCCGCCCCCGCCGTCCTCCAAATTCTCCGCCCCCCAAAAAAACATCGGCCCGGCGTGAGTCGCGCCGCCCGCCTCGGAGAATGGCGGGGTCCGGCGCGACTCAATGGGCCCTGGGGCTGCCCGAATTCTCCGGCCCGCGATGGGCCGAACTCCCGCCTGTCTTTTGCCAGTCCCGCCGGCGTAAATTGGAGTAGGTACTTACCGGCGGGACATGGTGGCGCGAGCTGCCTCTGGAGTTCTTGGGGGGGTTTGCGGGGGGATCTGGCCCCGGGAGGTGCCCCCGCGGTGGCCTGGATCGTGATCGGGGCCCACCGATCCGCGGGCGGGCCTGTGCCATGGGGGCACTTTATCCTTCCGCACTGGAGGCTGTACCGGTCCGCCATTCCCGGTGCGGAAACTAAGCCCTCTGCGCATGCGCTGGGATGACGCCAGCACACGCGGGTGCTCTCGCGCAGGCGCCAACTCGCGCCAGCCGGCAGAGGCCTTTTGGCGCCGGTTGGCATGTCGCCAAGTCCCTTTCCCGCCGGCTGGCTGGGCGCAAACCACTCCTTGGCGGGCCTAGCCCCTGAAGGTGCAGAGGTTTCCGCACCTTTGGGGCGGCCCGACGCCGGAGTGGTTCACGCCACTCTGTCCCACCAGAGTTGCCCGCCCCGCCGATTGCGGAAGAATCCCACGAGGGGGGTAGGCGGTGGCCTCAAGTGGGGGGCAGTTGGTTGGCTAGTTAACAGTAGTGAAGTGGGGGATCGATCTGTGGAGGGGGTTGGGTTTTCTTTTTCTTTGCTTATGAGAGGGGAGTGGGGGGATGCTGATGTGGGTGGAGTTGGTGTGGCGTCATTTGTTAAGAGGAGATGGCAGCAGACATCTGGGAGCGAGGCAAGGACCTGGGGGAGCTGGTTAAAAAGGAGCTATGGCTGATTGGCGAAGGGGAGGAGGGGGGTTGGGGGAGGTGGAGCTCCCTCTCTCTTCCCCGACCCGGTTGATTTCGTGGAATGGTCAGCGTTTGAATGGCCCAGTTAAAAGTTCTCGCCTTTTTGCACATTTAAGGGGTTTGAAGGCGGTCATTTCTTTTCTTCAGGAGGTGCATCTGAAGTTAGAGGACCAGGCGAGGCTGAAGAAGGGCTGGGTGGGGCAGGTGTTCCATTCTGGGTTGGATATGAAGATGAGGGTGGCTTTTGAGGTGGGAGTATTGTGCCTGACCCGGGGGTTAGGATTGTGATGGTGACTGGGAAGTAGATAGAGACTCTTTGGTACTGGTGAACTAATATGCCCCAAATTTGGACGATATGTGGAATTTCTGAGGTGTTTTTTTTACCATTCCGGACCTGGACTCGCACCAGCTGATGATGGGGGGGGATTTTAATGCGGTGGACCGGTCGTGCCCTAGGTCCCTGAAGGTTTTGACCATGGCAAAGGAGCTACTGGGATTTATGGAATGCATGGCTGGGGGGGGGGGGCACCTGTGGCGCTTTGAGGGGCCGAGGGCGAAACAGTTTTCGTATTTTTCGCATGTACACTGGGTGTACTCCTGGATTGATTTCTTTGTCTTAGATAAGGCGGGGTGGCTGCATAGTGTACGGCGATTGTGGTGTCGGACCACGCGCCGCATTGCATGGAATTGTGGGTGGTGCAGGGGGATGCCCAGCGGCTGCAGTGGAGGCTAAATGTGGGACTATTGGCGAATAAGGGGGTTTGTGAAAGGGTGACCATCCGGGTGGCCATCTGGAACTATGTGGAGCAGAATAAGAGGGGGGAGGTTTCCGACTCCATGCCGTGTGAGGCGCTGAAGGCAGTGGTAACGGGGGAGCTTATCTCGATTCGGGCGCACAGGAAGCAGGCTGAGAGCTGGAGGCCATTTTGAGGGTTGATTGGAGAGACTCAGTGGCGCCTGAGGAGGCACTGCTAAAGGAGAGGCAGAGGCTTATAGAATTTACAGTGCAGAAGGAGGCCATTCAGCCCAGCGATTCTTTAGCGACCCTTGAAAGCGCACCCATTCCTCCAACCCATCCCCATAACCCAGTAACCCCACCTAACCTTTGGACACTACGGGGCAATTTAGCGTGGCCAATCCACCTAACCTGCACGCCTTTGGACTGTGGGAAGAAACAGGAGCACCTGGAGGAAACCCACACAGACATGGGGAAAACATGCAGACTCCGCACAGACAGTGACCCAAGCCGGGAAACGAACCCGGGTCCCTGGTGCTATGAAGCAACAGTGCTAACCACTGTGCTACCGTGTTGATGTGTTAAGTGAGTCGGTTCAACGTTGACTGCAACTGGATGTAGTGAAACTAGAAACAGGCTTCCGACACAGGAGATGGTCCAACACTGTTTTATTGAATTTTCTGATTGCTGTACATAATCTGTTGTGGGTTGACACTCTATTAATCCAACTGATAACCTTCTACTGGCTTGACCAGACTCGCTCTCTACCACATGGAGATGGTGCTCACTGGCTTGTGCACTCTTACTATCTCAGTAGCTGTGTCCTGTGAGAGAGAGAGAGAGTCTTAATGCCCTGTGGGCTTTATAGTGGTGGTGTCCTGTCTGGTGATTGGTTGTTCTATGTCGTGTGTGTTCATTGGTTATCCTGTGTGTCGATCACTGCCTGTCTGCATCTCATTACATACATGAGTGGATATTATGAAATCCCCTTTTTTAAAATAAATTTTGGAACGTGGCGGCATATACATGCATGACTATGTACAAGTGGTGAATGAATGAACATATGTACGTGGGAAGGTGTCTATCGTGCAGATACAGAGCAAACTGAACAAAATTTACAAGATTTAAGTCTATAGATTCAGTCTATGTGGCGGGCGCCGAATTCTTGTTGATCGCCTCAGAGGTGGAGGGGGGGGACGCCGGCACCTGGACAGGCGGGATTGCTGCCATTTCAGTGGCCTCGTGGACAGGCGGGATTGCTGCCAGATCGGTGGCCACGTGGGGCGAGATGTCCTGAAGTGGCATGATGACATGTGGAGAAGTGCGGTCAGGTGGTGGGCAGGGAACTTTGCCCAGCGCCCTCCTGTTGCGCCGTAGAATGGAGCCATCAGCCATTTGAACAATTGAAAGACCTGGGAGCAGCCTGTCTGACGACAACAGCTGGGATTGACCAGCCTTCCTCAGGCAACTGGATGCGAACAACATCTTCTGGAGCCAGCGCAGGCAGATCTGTGGCATGAGCATCATACGTGATCGTCTGCTGGTCCCTGGATCACTGCACTTTCTGCAGCACCGTGAGGCAGTCAAGGTCTGGAACATGGATGTCTAGAACAGTCGTCCTCAGGTTGCGGTTCATGAGCAACTGCGCCGGAGATAAACCAGTCGACAGAGAGGTTGCCCTGTATGCCAACAGCGCCAGGTTGAAGTCCGAGGCTGAGTCTGCAGCCTTGCACAGCAACTGCTTGACAATATGGACCCCTTTTTCGGCCTTCCCGTTTGATTGCGGGTAATGGGGACTGGATGTGATATGCCTGAAGTGGTAGGATCGTGCAAAGTCGGACCACTCTTGGCTGTAGAAACATGGACCGTTGTCACTCATTACTGTGAGTGGTATCCCGTGCCTGGCAAACGTCTCTTTGCAGGCTTTGATGACTGACTTGGACGTGAGGTCCGACAGTTTCACCACTTCCGGGTAGCTGGAGAAGTAGTCAACCAAGAGCACGTAATCACGCCCATTTGCGTGAAAGAGGTCTATCCCCACCTTGGACCATGGAGAAGTCACGATCTCGTGCTGTTGCAGTGTTTCTTTGGGCTGAGCTGGTTGAAATTTCTGGCATGTTGTGCAGTTGAGGACCGTGCTGGCAATGTCCTGGCTGATGCCAGGCTAGTAAACTGCCTGCCGAGCTCTGCGTCGACATTTCTCGACCCCAAGGTGACCCTCATGGTTCTGCACCATGGTTTGCATGCTTTTGGGAATGACGATTCTATCTAGTTTAAGAAGGATCCCCTCAACAACCGTTAACTCGTCCTTAACGTTGAAGAACTGGGGGCACTGCCCCTTTTGCCAGCCATGGGTGAGGTGTTGCATCACGCGCTGCAGTAGAGGACCTTTGGCAGTTTCTTCGTGTATTTGGACAACTCGTTCATCAGTGGCTGGGAGGTTGCTGGCACACGACTGCACCTGTGCCTCAAGGTGGCGAATGAAGTCGCCCTGTTCACACGGCGTGGTGATGGATCGGGATAGGGCATCCGCGATGATCAGCTCCCTACCCGGTGTGTAGACGAGTTCAAAGTCATATCGGTGGAGACGAAGAAGAATTCGCTGCAGCCGAGGTGTCATGTCATTTAAATCCTTCTGGATTATGTAGACTAAAGGCCTGTGGTCTGTTTCCACCGTGAACTTTGGCAGACCGTATACGTAGTCATGAAACTTGACTATTCCTGTCAGGAGACCCAAGCACTCCTTTTCGTTCTGGGCATACCGTTGTCCGGTCGGAGTCATGGTCCTGGATGCATATGCCACTGGAGCCCAGGACGAGGAGTCGTCTCGCTGGAGGAGCACAGCCACAATGCCATCCTGGCTTGCATCTGTGGGTATCTTGGTATCCTTGGTTGGGTCAAAGAACGCCAGTACTGGGACTGTGGTGAGCTTCGCCTTCAGCTCAAGCCAATCCGCTTGATGTGCGGGAAGCCACTGGAACACGGTCGACCTTTTAACGAGATGCCGGAGGGCCATGGTATGGGATGCCATGTTGGGAATGAATTTTCCGAGAAAATTTACCATCCTGAGGAAACGGTCCTCTGGTGTCTTCATGGCATTGATTGCCAGCACCTTGTCGCCGTCAGGTTGCACACCTTGCTGTGAAATGTGGTCACCTAAAAACTTGATAGCGGACGGCCCAAACGAGCATTTGGCCCTGTTGAGCTGGAGGCCATTTTCATGAATCCTCTGGAAAACCTGTTTGAGGCGATCAATGTGATCCTCGGGCATCGTGGACCAGATGATCACGTCGTCCACATAGACTCGCACCCCCTCGATGCCCTCCATCATTTGCTCCATTATGCAATGAAATACTTCAGAAGCTGAGATGATACCAAAAGGTTGTAGCAATACCTGCCGAACGGAGTGTTAAACGTGCACAGCTTCCGACTGGACTCGTCCAGCTATATCTGCCAGAAACCGCGGGAGGCGTCCACCATGGTAAAGAATTTGGCATGAACCATCTCACAGGTTAATTCTTCACGCCTCGGGAACGGGTAGTGCTCTCGCATTATGTTGCGATTCAGGTCTTTGGAATCAATGCAAAGGCGGAGTTCACCAGAGGGTTTCTTGACGCAGACCATGGAGCTGACCCAGTCTGTTGGTTCCGTGATCTTTGAGATGATGCCCTGGTCTTGGAGCTCTCGTAGCTCCGTTTTCAGACGATCCTTGAGGGGAGCCCGCACCCGGCGTGGTGCATGGATGACTGGGGTGGCATTCGGCTTGAGCAATATCTTGTAGCGATATGGGAGCGTGCCCATCCCATCAAACACATTGTCGTATTGCGTGAGAATGTCGTCTATCTCAGCCTGGAGATTTGCATTGGGCGAGGCAGTCGCCGGTGTCGAGGACATGGCATGGACTCGCTGGACCAGATTTAGGAGTTTGCATGCGCGAGCACTGAGCAGGGATGCCTTGTCAGGCCGGATGATCTCGAATCTTAACGTCGCCTTGATTGGCTTGTGAGATACACCTAGCTGACACGATCCACTGGCAGCTATGGCATTGCCATTGCAGTCAAGGAGCTGGCAGGCTGGTGGATGAATGCTAGGTTGGTCTCGGATGCTGTCGAGGTCCGACTGTGATATGAGGTTTGCAGACGCGCCAGTGTCCAATTTAAACCGGATGCGAGATTGGTTGACCGTGATGACAGCACACCGCTCGTCGTCAGGATCCACACTCAGGATTGAAAGGCGGTTTGCAGGCGCGGTGGAGACCAGCTTGCGTGTGGTGATGATGCCCACCCGATATGGAGACTCGAGGCAGTCAGCATCGGGGTCCGTTGGGCTGTCAGGATCAGAATCCTGCATGCCTTGTTGTACGTAGCGGACACGTCTGCGCTGCAGCTGAGATCGCTGACTGCTGCTCGGTGGAGCGGACCTGCAGAAGGCCGCGCAATGCCCAGGCTTTCCACACTGCAGACATCGCCTTCCTTTGAAAATGAAAATCGCTTATTGTCACAAGTAGGGGCCATTGCCGCTTTAAATGGGCGGAGCCACAATTTGGACACATCATGACGCTGACGTCAGCACGTTCTGTGCACCATCACGCATGCGCAGTGCGGTCGGCCGACATTCGCATTAGGGTCTTCGGCCTCATCGTCCACCCGGTCGTGGCGCGCATGCGTAGGGACGCGGGAAAAGCACACGAAGCGGCCACTCTCCTTGATGCTCAGGTCTTGCATTTGTGCGATGGCCTGCACCCTTTCTGCCTCGTGGGAGGCCAGTTTTGCAGTTTCTGCCGCCCTGATGCGATTTCTGGCATGCTCATGGACAACGCACATTTCGATGGCGACGGAGAGGGTAAACTGTTTGATTTTGAGGAGCTGCTCTCGCAGGGAGTCTGACTGGACCCTGTAAATGATCTGATCCCGGATCATGGAATCAGTTGTCGAGTCATAATTACATGACTGCGCTAGGATGCGGAGATGGGTCAAGAAGGACTGAAAAGGTTCATCCTTACCCTAAAGCCTCTGTTGGAAGATGTACCATTCAAAGCTCTCATTCACCTCAATTTCGCAGCGGCTATCGAATTTCATCAGAATTGTCTTGAACTTCATCTTGTCTTCGCCATCGGCAATCGTGAGCGAGTTATAGATGTGGATGGCTTGATCCCCTGCAGTCGACAGGAACAGCGGGATCTTTCTGGCATCCGATGCTGCCTCGAGGTCGGAGGCCTCGATATACAGGAGGAACTTCTGTTTGAAGACTTTCCAGTTGCACCGAGGTTGCTGGAGATTCGGAGTTGCGGAGGAGGCTGGATCTTTTCCATGCCGCTGGATGGCTGCCTGCTGGTTGTTGCAGATTCACTCGAGGTAGGTTTGTTAGAATTAATAGCTCCCTGGTACCATGATGTGTTAAGTGAGTTGGTTCAACGTTGACTGCAACTGGATGTAGTGAAACTAGAAACAGGCTTCCGACACATGAGATGGTCCAACACTGTTTTATTGAACTTGCTGATTACTGGACATAATCTGCTGTGGGTTGACACTCTATTAACCTAACTGATAACCTCCTACTGGCTTGACCAGACTAGCTCTCTACCACATGGAGATGATGCTCACTGGCTTGTGCACTCTAACTATCTCAGTAGCTGTGTCCTGTGAGAGAGAGTCTTAATGCCCTGTGGGCTTTCTAGTGGTGGTGTCCTGTCTGGTGATTGGTTGTTCTATGTCATGTGTGTTCTTTGGTTATCCTGTGTGTCAATCACTGCCTGTCTGCATCTCATTATATACATGAGTGGATATTATGACACGTGTCGGCCCTTACACGAGGCCGCCTCCATCCGTTCCCAAACCGACTGCTCGAGATGGAGTTTGGCCTGGTGTCCATGGGAAAGATGGTGGGGCAATTGCGTAGAACCAGAGGGGTGGTATATGAGTGCGGGGAGAAAGCGAGCAGGATGCTTGCACACCAGCAGGCAGCGGCGAGGAAGATTGATCGGACAAAAGATGATAGGGGTTCGGTGGTATCAGTGCCAGAGGGGGTGAACAAGGTTTTTGAGACTTTTTACCGGAAATTGTAAAGCTCTGAGCCTCCGGTGGGAGATGAAGGGCTGAGGCGGTTTTTAAATGGGCTTCCAAGTTTTCAAAGGTGGAAGAGGCGAAGGTGCAGGGACTGGGACCGGGATCAGGTTGAGGGAGATGATGGACTGTGTGGGATCGTTGCAGGCTGGGAAGGACCCGGGTCCGAATAGGTTTCCAGTCACGTTCTATAAGAAATTTGGGTTGGAGCTGGGGCCTTTGCTAGTTGTGATGTATAATAAATCGAGGAGAGGGGAGAGCTTCCCCCCCTGGCTGTGTCAGGTTTCGATATCACTTATTTTCAAGACAGACAAGGACCCAGAGCATTGCGGATCGTACTACCCGGTCTCGCTGTTGAATCTAGATGCAAAGTTGTTGACGAAGGTGCTGGCAACATGGATAGAGGAGTGTATGCAGGGGGTGATAGGTGAGAACAGGATTTGTGAAGGGGTGACGGCTGTTGCCGAATGTACAGAGGTTACTCAATGTAATTATGATGCCCTTGGAAGGCAGGGAAGTCGAAGTGGGTGTGGCGATGAATGCAGAGAAAGCTTTCGATCGAGTAGAGTGGGCGTACTTATTCAAGGTTCTGGGTTTGGGCAGGGATTTGTGTACTTGGTTCGGCTGCTGAGTAAGGCACCGAAGGCGAGTGTTCGGACTAACAAGCTCAGCTTGGAGTACTTGGGTTGCACCGAGGGACAAGGCAGGGGTGCACTCTCTCCCCTTTGCTCTTTGGCTTTTTACCCTGCGGAGTGAACTATTGGTAATGGTGCTTAAGGGCTCAAAGATGTGGAGGGGTATTGATCAGGGGAGAAGTTTATTTTTTTAATTATAATTTTTATTGTCACAAGTAGGCTTACATTAACATTGCAATAAAGTTACTGTGAAAAGCCCCTAATCGCTACATTCCGGCACCTGTTCGGGTACACAGAGGGAGAATTCAGAATGTCCAAATTACTTAACAGCACGTCTTTCAGGACTTATGGGAGGAAACCGGAGCACCCAGAGGAAACCCACGCAGACACAGGGAGAAAGTGCAGACTACACGCAGACAGTAACCCAAGCTCGGAATCGAACCTGGGACCCTGGAGCTGTGAAGCAACAGTGCTAACCACTGTGCTACCATGCTGCCCCACGGATGATCTCCTGCTGTACATTTCGGACCTGATCGGGAGCACAGGATCATGGGAATTTTGAGCGGAGTTTCGCCAGTTTTTGGGAAACAAGCTTAACATGGGTAAAAGTTAGGTAGTCCTAATTAATGCTTGGGGACAGGAGAGGCGATTGGGGGAACTGCTGCTCTGGTTTGTAGGGGTGAGTTTTTGTTACCTTGGGATACAGGTGGGGGAGGGTGGACCCAGCTGCAGAAATTGAACCTGGCGCAGCTGGTGAAGGGAATGAAGGCGGACTTTGAGAGGTTGAATGTGCTGCCATTGTCATTGGCTGGTCAGCCCCAGGCAGTAAAGATGACAAAGTTTTTGTTTGTGTGCCAGAACCTCTCGATTTTTGTGCCAAGTCCTTTTTTAGGAAGATTAACGGAATGATTTTGAGGTTTGTGTGGGTGGGGAAGGCTCCGCGGGTTAGGAGGGTGTTCTTGGAGAGAGCTTGACGGGGGGTGGAGGGGGGTTAGTGTTGCTGAGCTTGCTAGACTACTATTGGGCATCAAACATTGCAATGGTTAGGAAATGGGCGGTGGAGAAGCGGTTTGCCATGCTTGCGTGTTGAGTGGAGTGAGTGGTGAGGGAGCGTTTAAAAGCAGCGTCCCTCTTGTTAGCAGCGAGATGCTGAGGCGCGAGTCTGGTGAGACAGCCGGTAATGGCGATAAACTTGTGGGGACTCATTTACGGCACCATTAAATACAGGCCGTGATCTTACCAATGCGGCTGTCGAGCAACATCCTGCCAATCGCACCCAAAATTACATTTCAAAATGTTTCCATTAAATCGCGACCACTGTTTCATGTTGGTCCAAAGATTGGAATCAAAGTCTAATAAGGTATTCATAGAATTTACAATGCAGAAGGAGGCCATTCAGCCCATCGAGTCTGCACCGGCTCTTTGAAAGAGCACCCTACCCAAGCCCACACCTCCACCCTATCCCCATAACCCAGTAACCCGACCCAACACTAAGGGAAATTTCGGACACTAAGGGCATAACTAATCCACCTAACCTGCACATCTTTGGACTGTGGGAGGAAACCGGAGCACCCGTAGGAAACCCATGCACACACGGGGAGAACGTGCAGACTCCACACAGACAGTGAACCAAGCCGGGAATCGAACCTGGAACCCTGGAGCTATGAAGCAATCGTGCTAACCACCATGCTACCGTGCTGCCCCCTTCAAGGAGATCAACAGGTTGAAAACCAATGCTGTATAATTCATTTTTCTGGTGGAGTTGACGTCCTGTAATAAGGTAGGCTTGCAGAGATGAATCAATCTTTAACGCGATGGGACAGAAATTCCAGCAGAAAGCAGTGTAGATGGGGATGGGGGGATTTGACCTGGCCAGAGACGCTTTTCTGTGAAGCTGCTTCTATTACAGTAAAATGTCAGACTGAGATTTTGCAAGGCAATATAACCCGTTTCGCCAGCTAGGGGTCCATGTCACATGACTCCCATCTCTCTACACTGCCTTTGGCAAAGGTCATGTATCCCTCATCTGAGTCCTCAAAATTGTTAAATGTTCATTAAAAATTGAAAGGAAATCTATGGGGCCTTTGTCCTGGAAGATGAGTAAACTCTGTTTGACCAGCCTGGGTTCTGAAATGCAGATGATCTTTGTATTTGGTCTGTGCAGCCCACAGCGGGTGTTGTTAGTCTCTTCAGGGCTAACAAGGTGCAAATGTCTTCATTGCTGCCAGGTAGTTACTTTTTTCCCAAGTGTCACAGGCAGACATGGATTTAACCATTTTAAAAGGTCTTTGTCCAGTTTAGTAAATTCTAGAAATAGCCATGCGGATATACATATGTGGCCATGAGCTGAGCGGTCGCATGAAAGGTGGCTCTTGCCTCGAAACGTCTTTTTGGACCTTTTGGACCGAAGGAACTAGCACTTAACCTGCAAAAGGCCGAACCAACGGCCCCCCATCAACAAGTCACCTGATTTGGGATGCCGGCGAACCAATGTCAACCCGCAAGGAGAGCCGCAGAGAGAGAAAGACCGCAACCTTGGAACTGGGGCAACACAAATTTCAACGTTGGGGACCCAGCAGGGTTGCCGACGTCGACAGAAAAGCTGATGGAGTTCACCTTGACAGATCTCCAAAACCATGGGGAGGTAGTAAAGGAGAATCTCATGTTGGCCATGAAGTTGGCAATCGAGACCGCACTGACCCCCATATGGGGAACGATGGACAGGGTTGAGCAACAACTAGAGTCCCAAGGACAGACAATCTGGGAAGTGGAGAAAATGGCCACTGAGCTGAGTGAAGAGATCGCCTCGCTCAACGCCGAGATAACGAAATTGGCGACAACCCAAAAGACAATGAAGGCCAAGATAGATGAATAGAAGAACAGGTCCTGGTGTCAAAACCTTCAGATCGTCGGACTACCAGAAGGCACAAAAGGTAGGAGCCCAACCAAATTCGTATCAAAGATGCTCAGAAAACTGGTCGGGGAGGAGGGCTTCACCAAATCCCCAGTGGTAGACCGGGCCTACAGGTCACTCCGCCAAAAGCCGAGTTTGGGGGAACCACAACGGGCAATAATCATAAGACTGCACAAGCACCATGATAAAGAGTGAGTCCCGTGTTGGGCGAGGAACACGTGAAAATGTGAAGGACACACCATTCATGTCTGTTAGGACAATGGAGCTGACCTGGCCAAACGCTGAGCGGAGTTCAGTGGAGCCAGCGCTGCACTCTTTAAGAATATTGTGAGATTTGGCATGCTATACCTGGTGAGATTTTGGGTCTGATACAAAGACAGGGACCATTTCTTCAACACGCTTGAAGAAACAAATGATTTTGTGCAGAGAAACGGAATTGGGAAGAAGTAATCAGGAAGGCACAAAACTATGGACCTTTATGAACGGTGGGGAAGGTGTACATTGTATGTGGCAGTGATTCCTTTTCGTTTTGTCTATTTCTATTTCTATGGGTTAGTTTTGTGTCGTGTTTGGCTTCTTGCTTGGTCTTGCTCTTCCATATCCTTTGGGCCGTTTCTATCTCTGTGACCTTATGCCCCGGCGTTGGCCATCACATTTTGCTCACGATTGCTGAGCAGGAAAGCACATAGGTATGATCACTGTGAACTAGCGCACAGAGCTTGCAGAACACCGGGAGGTAGAACCATGCTGCAGGACCCCACAAGCAACAGGGTCAGGCCAGAAGGGCAAGGAGGGGACTGGCGGCCACTAGACCATCGCTCTGCAAGCCCCAGTCAGAGTAAAGCTAGAGAGGGAGAGCGAAGGGCCAGGGCTGGGGGCGTGAAATCAGGCGGGTCGGGATCATAGGGCTCCTTTTCCAGGATGGAGGGGGGCATTACACCAGTGAACATGCTGATGAACAGGTGTAATGCGAGGCTGGGTTGGGGGGGGTGAAGGTTGGCTATGGCGAGTCTCCCAAGAGGGAGGGAGCGTCTGGCAGACGGGGGGGGGGGGCTCAAGTCAGCAAGCTGGGAGGGGCAGAGTTCGAAGGGGTAAGGGGAGATTGTATGATCAGAGGGGTGGAAGCTATGTAGCTTAGAATCATAGAATCATATAATTTACAGTGCAGAAGGAGGCCATTCAGCCCATCGAGTCTGCACCGGCCCTTGGAAAGAGCATCCTACTCCAGCCCCACGCCTCCACCCTATCCCCCTTTATCCCTGTTATCCAGTAACCCCACCTAATCTTTTTTGGACACTAAGGGCAATTTAGCATGGCCAATCCACCTAACCTGCAGATCTTTGGACTGTGGGAGTAAACCGGAGCAGCCGGAGGAAACCCACGCACACACGGGGAAAACGTGCAGACTCCACACAGACAGTGACCCAAGCCGGGAATCGACCCTGGAGCTGTGAAGCAACTGTGCTAACCACTATGCTACCATGTTGCCTTTAGGGGAGGGGGCAGGGTAGAATGCTGCTCACAGGTCACACATGGAAAGGGGTGGGGGGTGGGGGGGGGTGGGGGGGGGGGAGGTAGCGGTGGCCATTTTTGACGACCCAGGAACAAAGGCTAACATGGCATGTCCACAAAGTAAATATGCCTTACCCCATTTTTTTTTTGGGGGTGGGATGGGGGATAGTCACCTGGAACTTGAGGGGCTTAATGGCTCAGTCAATAGATCCAAGGCACACCTTAGAGCAAAGGACCAAATGAGGGTAAGGGAAAGCTAGGTGGGACAGACATAGCAGGCATGCTTTGACAGAGGGGGGTGGCAATATTGTTCAATAAAAGGGTAACCTTCACAGCGACGACAATGGTGACAGACTAGGGGGCGGTACGTCTCGGTAAGTGGGGTCCTAGAAGGGGCACCAGTGGTATTAGTAAACGTGTACGCCCCAAACTGGGATGACGGCAAGTTCGTCACAAAGATAATGACAGAGATCCTCAACCTCAATGATCACCAACTGATCTGGGAACGCTGCCGATCAAACAAGTTCAGATACCTGGGAGCCAGATAGTCCACAACTGGACAAGTGGAACCTGTCCAGTCTGGTGGAGGAGGTGAATGGGACCTGGGGAGGTGGGACGCACTCCCACTCTCCCAACCGGGGAACATGCAGGCAATAAAAATGAACCTCCTGCCCAGATACCTCTTCATATTTAGATTGTTTCCGATCTTCATCCCCAAATCCTACTCCACTACGGTGGATCAAATCCCGGCCTTCGTTTGGGTTGGGACAGAACCCCAGGGTCCGCAAAACTGACCTACAGATAGGGTGACACTCAAGGGCTTAGCACTGTCGAACTCCCTGTTCTACTGCTGGGCAGCAAATGTAGAGAGGGTGTGGGGTTGGCTGGGGGAGCTGAGGGCAGAATGGGTACAGATGGAAGAGACCTCCTGGATTGGGATGTCCCTGTGGGCACTGGCCACTGCTCCACTCCCATTTTCCCAGCCAAGTACTTGATGAGCCCGGTGGTGGTAGCCACACTAAGAGCCTGGAACCAGCTCAGACACCACTTTAAACTCAAACACATGTCCATTGCAACCCCGACATGCAAAAACCATAAGTTCATCCCAGCCAAAATGGACACAATGTATAAAACCTGGAGAAGGGAGGAAGGGGGTGTTGAGAATCAGAGATGTATACATAGACGGCAGAGTGGCAACCTTGGGGGAACTAACGGAGAACCTCCAGCTCCCGAAAGGGAATGAGCTCTGGTATCTTCAAATGCGGGACTTCTTCCGCAAGAAGGCTCCATCGCTCCCCCAGCTACCCGGACACTGCTGGACAGATTGTTAGCACAGGACGAATTAGGGGAGGGAAAGTGCGTGGAAATATACAGACAAATGCTGGAGCAGAGGTAAGAGTCCGACTGGAGAAAACGATAGAGAGGTGGGAGGAAGAACTGGGCATCGAGGTTAAGGGAGAGGACTCTGGGCGAGATGCTACACAGGGTGAATGCCACCTCCTTGTGCGTGAGGCTGAACCTGACACAGCTGAAGGTGGTACACAGGGCACACCTGACCAGGACACACATGAGTTGGTTCTTCCAGGAGATAGAAGACAGACACGAACGGTACTGGGGGGACCCGGCCAACCACTCCCACAAGCTAGGAGAGGAGGGGTAGAGACTGGGGGCGTAGCATCCACAATACAACAATAAAAAGGGCGGGATTCTCTGATTCCCGACGCTGAAATTGCATTCGCCGATTGGCCGGAGAATCTGTTTTTACGCTGAAATCTGGGTTTTTCGGATGCTCCGCCCCCTCAAAAAAGGAGTAATCGCTGAGTACGCTGCACGCCATTGGGACGGCCTCAGGACGTCACCTGAGACCCTCCCCCGATGCTCCTCCCCCGATGGGCTAACTTCCCGATGGAGTCGGTCGTGTGTCCTCTCAGTTTTTGGGGACCTCATGTGGCGGCTGCGGACTGTGTCCAGCACGGTGGGGGGGAGCCGTTCCACTGGCCTGGGGGTCTTCGGCGGAAGCTGGGGAGACTGGTGGGGGGGTGGTCCGGGGGTGGCGAGGTGGGTTACAGGAGGGCAGCTTTTGGCAGGCTGGATCCGCACGCGGCCAGCGCCATGTTGTATGGCTCAGATGCCGCCGTGCGCATGTGCGGCCACGGACCCGGCCATTCTCCCTCCGTATCTGCAGGTAAGGCTTTACGTTGCGCAGCTGCTAGCACCCCGCCGGGCGGAGCATTGGTGCGGGGGCAGCGCCTACCTTTTGGTCATAAGACCAGACTCTTCCTCCAGACATAGCCACAAAATCGGAGAATGCAGCCCAAAGTGTTTGCACTTCACCCGTGGCACGGGTGCATGCATACAAGCGGTATTAATGTGATGTTGTCCTGCATCTTGTTGAATTTCTGTTTTTTTTCTCTTCTAATACTATACATTGTGAATATCCATTTTTAAAATATTGTATTGTGTATTTTGTTTATTCTCATAATAATAGCTTATTGTCACAAGTAGGCTTCAATGAAGTTATAGTGAAAAGCCCCTAGTCGCCACATTCCGGCGCCTGTTCGGGAAGGCCGGTACGGGAATTGAACCTGCACTGCTGGCCTTGCTGTGCATTACAAGCCAGTTGTTTAGCCCACTGTGCTAAACCAGCCCCTAAAATAAGTTTTAAAAATATATATATAAATAAATCTACAGGGTGAGGTCTTTGTTCCCTCACGCTATACATATTTAGAGTAAAGGTCCAAGCTAGATGTCTCCACGCTTGCTTCTATGCATGGCTCTGTCCAAAGCTACACTGACGGACCTGCCCAGCGCTTACGGAATTTTGGAAGGGCTTCACAAAGGCTATGCCCAAGGTCTTAGATACTCGGGTAAAACCGAGCTGGAGGATAGCGATATTTGGGGTATCGGACGATCCGCGAGTGCAGGAGTCGAAAGAGGCCGGAATTCTGGCCTTTGCCTCCTTGGTAGCCTGGAGAAGGCCCTTGTTAATGTGGAGGGACGCGAAGCCCCCAAATGCAGAGGCTTGGGTCAGCGACATGGCGGGGTTTCTCAGGTTGGAGAGGATAAAGTTTGCCTTGCGAGGGTCCTGCAGGGGTTCTCTGGGTGGTGGCAACCGTTCCTTGACTTTCTCGCGGAACGTTAGATGGCGGTCAGCAGCAGCAGCAACCCGGAGTGGGGGCAGGGGGCGGGGGGGGGGGGGAAGAGAGGATGGGGGGGGGGGGTGGGAAGAGAGGATGGGGGGGGGCGGGCTGATTTCTTTCTCTTTTTGTAAGCGGCGCATGCCCCACTTTGCTTTGAGATGGGTGTTAAATTGTTAATCGTTTAGAGGGTTAAGTTGTTTTGTTTTGTTGGCATATTGCCCTGTTTTCTTTGTATTATTTTCCTTTTTGGAGTGTTTTGTAAAAATTATTGAAAAACTTTGAATAAAAACATTTTAAACAAAAAAGCTACACTGACCCCGAGGTGTGGATCATGCGTTCTCTTACATCGCTGTACTGATGGTATTGTACATGGTCCCACATTTACCCGATATGTGCCTGACATTTATTTATTTTTTATTCCTTTATCAGAGTTACAAAGCCAGAGCTCAGAGTGTGGACAGGAGCAAATCCTAATCCAGCTCCTTGCCTGCTCCAAAAAAAATTCAAATTGAATAAAATTCATGGTCCCCACGTGAGAGACATACCTGATCCAGGCATTACACCTGATCTCACGCTCATCTTAGCCAAAAGACCGAGAAGCGATGTACCTGACATTTATAACACAAATTTGGTCTTTACTCTCTCGAATTTAGAAGAATAAGAGGGTAATTGTACTTAATTTTATGTCCAGTATACTTCAATCGCCCTAATATACGGGTGCCGGGGCTTGTTGCAAACCGGGGAAACCGAAATTTAGTCTACCCACTTCATTTCCATGACTGTAGTATCGAAGGTGCAGCCTCTTTGTAGTCCCCATGTCTAGCACAGTGCAGGGATCCTCGACAACCCCAGGGGGGGCAAGTAACTTTCAGTTCGAAAGCGTGTGTTCCAGGCAGCCTCCTTGAAAGGCAACACTCCAGGCTGCTGGTAATTGTTTTTGGGCACTCATAGAGAAACAATGTTGAAACAAGGGATGGAGAAAGTGTCCAGACTCACCATGCTATTCCGGGAGTCAGGGTGGAAGCCCGGTTACGGACACGGGAGGGTTGTGGGTGCCGCAGTGGTGATGGGGTAAGAAGCCCTGCAGACTGACCATGAACCAGGAATGCGAGCAGGTGGTGAAGGTTGTCAGTGTCCAGAACATGACATCAATGAATCTGGAAGGTAAAGTTTAATGACCTCATTTGAGTGGCCAAAGTGTGTGGCTGCATCAGTAAGACCCCTCACCGACATATTTGAAAACTGCAGTGGGAGTCGTAAAATAAAGTGGATGACCCTCCCACTGTCTTCCTGACCGTTCTGATTTGTCTCCCATATTGTATGTGTCCTTTGTGGATATGCCAGCCATATAATTCATTCTTATTGATCCTCTTAATAAAATGATCAATCAACAGTTTCTTTAAACAGATTTTTGAACTAAAAGGGAGTCAAGTATTATGCAGGCATCCAAAAAAGTGGAGTTCAGGCCACAATTTGTTCGGCCCTGATGGTAATGAATGGCAGAGCAGGTTCGATGGGATGAAAAACTATTCCTGTTCCTATTTCTTATGATCTTGGCCGGGATTCTTGAGTTTGGAAACTAAGTGTTGACACCGGGAATGAATACCCTGCGGTTCACATTCCTGTTAGGCGTGCTACTGTGGAGCAACTCAGGACATGCTAATGGGCCAGCACTCTGCCCATGTGAATCTAGAACAATTCCCATTCTCGCCGGCGGATGATTAGCTGGGGCCGGAATTGGTGCTGGAGAGTTTGATGACCTGGAGCTGCTTTTAAGCACGCCACTCCACACACACTCTCATTCCAGCCAAGGTGATGGCAGCGAGGAGACCAGGCACACGGTTCCTGGACCTGGACTTTGACAGCATGCTGGATGCAATGGAGGAGAGGCGGGACATTCTCTTCCCCAGGGTGGGCACGAGGCTCCAGCCCGCTATTGTTAATCGGGCCTCGGTGGAGGTGGCTGAGGTGGTCAGTGCTGCCAGCCTCACCAGGCAGACCGTCACACAGTGCAGGAACAAAGAACAAAGAAAAGTACAGCGCAGGAACAGGCCCTTCGGCCCTCCGAGCCTGTGCCGACCATGCTGCCTCTCTCAACTAAAATCTTCTACACTTCCTGGGTCCGTATCCCTCTATTCCCATCCTATTCATGTATTTGTCAAGATGCCCCTTAATGTCACTATAGTCCCTGCTTCCACTACCTCCTCCGGCAGTGAGTTCCAGGCACCCACTACCCTCTGTGTAAAAAAAACTTGCCTCGTACATCTCCTCTAAACCTTGCCCCTCGCACCTTAAACCTATGCCCCCTAGTAATTGAACCCTCTACACTGGGAAAAAGCCTCTGTCTATGCCCCTCATAATTTTGTAGACCTCTATCAGGTCACCCCTCAACCTCCGTCGTTCCAGTGAGAACAAACCGAGTTTATTCAACCGCTCCTCATAGGTAATGTCCTCCATACCAGGCAATATCCTGGTAAATCTCTTCTGCACCCTCTCTAAAGCCTCCACATCCTTCTGGTAGTGTGGCGACCAGAATTGAACACTATACTCCAAGTGTGGCCTAACTAAGGTTCTATATAGCTGCAACATGACTTGCCAATTCTTATACTCAATGCCCCGGCCAATGAAGGCAAGCATGCCGTATGCTTTCTTGACTACCTTCTCCACCTGTGTTGCCCCTTTCACTGACCTGTGGACCTGTACACCTAGGAAGAAAATGAATGACCTCCTTAGGGCAGCTCGGGTGAGACACCACCTCTGTTCCCTGGCATCACTCTGTCCCTCACAGTAAGAAGTCTTACAACACCAGGTTAAAGTCCAACAGGTTTGTTTCGATGTCACTAGCTTTCGGAGCGCTGCTCCTTCCTCAGGTGAATGAAGAGGTATGTTCCAGAAACATATATATAGACAGATTCAAAGATGCCAGACAATGCTTGGAATGCGAGCATTAGCAGGTGATTAAATCATTACAGATCCAGAGATGGGGTAACACCAGGTTAAAGAGGTGTGAATTGTGTCAAGCCAGGACAGTTGGTAGGATTTTGCAGGCCAGATGGTGGGGGATGAATGTAATGCGACATGAATCCCAGGTCCCGGGTGAGGCCGCACTCGTGTGCGTAACTTGGCTGTAAGCTTCTGCTCGGCGATTCTGCATTGTCGCGCGTCCTGAAGGCCGCCTTGGAGAACGCTTACCCGGAGATCAGAGGCTGAATGCCCTGGACTGCTGAAGTGTTCCCCGACTGGAAGGGAACATTCCTGCCTGGTGATTGTTGCGCGATATCCGTTCATTCGTTGTCGCAGCGTCTGTATGGTCTCGCCAATGTACCACACTTCGGGACATCCTTTCTTGCAGCGTATGAGGTAGACAACGTTGGCCGAGTCGCACGAGTATGTACCGCGTACCTGGTGGGTGGTGTTCTCACGTGTAATGGTGGTATCCATGTCGATGATCTGGCACGTCTTGCAGAGATTGCCATGGCAGGGTTGTGTGGTGTCGTGGTCACTGCTCTGAAGGTTGGGTAGTTTGCTGCAAACAATGGTTTGTTTGAGGTTGCGCAGTCGTTTGAAGGCAAGTAGTGGGGGGGTGGGGGGGGGGGGGGTGGTGGTGGGGGAATGACCGTGGCAAGATGTTCATCTTCATCGATGACGTGTTGAAGGCTGTGAAGAAGATTTCGTAGTTTCTCCGCTCCGGGAAAGTATTGGACGACGAAGGGTATTCTGTCGCATGTTTGTCTTCTGAGGAGGTCGGTGCGGTTTTTTGCTGTGGCGCGTTGGAACTGTCGATCGATGAGTCGAGCACCATATCCCGTTCGTACGAGGGCATCTTTCAACGTCCGTAGGTGTCTGTTACGCTCCTCCTCGTCTGAGCAGATCCTGTGTATACGGAGAGCTTGTCCATAGGGGATGACGTCTTTAAACTCTAACCACATTAAAGAAGCCATATGTTTTTGGGAAAAGGCAGCTCATAACAGGCGAGAGCAAGAGAAGACTGGAAGGGGCGACCCAGGGCTCTCACCCCTGCAGAGCTGGAGCTAGCCGGGGAGGTGCAGGAGAGGGCAATCGCAGCTGCGGAAATCAGCATGAGACAACCAAGCGAGGTCCCAATGCAAAATAATGCCACTACAGCAAGTGAGTCACCCCTCTCCCCCAGACCACTGCTTCCCAAGATCTCACTGTCTCTTGTCTTTTGTCTTGCAAGATCACCATCAGTCCATGCTGGCCCGTCTGGGGGACCTCTTCCCCAGCCAGAATCCCAGCACACCCCAGAGCGGCAGTCTGGGGAAGACACCAGCTTTTCATCAGTGCTGTCACCTGCCCCCTCATCCATCGCAGCGACCATCACCTCGGTGGGATATTTTAGTGATGACGCTCCTGGGTCACCTTCTGGTGTGCATTTCACACATGTTGCAGCACATCAGGTGGAGGTAGAGACACCCGAGGGAGCAGACAGTCGGAGGGCTGTCCGACCCCAGAAAGCAGTCCAGACTTCAGGAATCACGCTTCTGGAAAGTATAATCACATCACTGGTGGAGTTGCAGACGCAGAGCCAGTATTTACAGGAGCGCGTGTCAGCAACGTTCCAGTGCCTGCAGGTGCAGCTGGAGGAGTCCTACCTCCGGTGCAGGTGATCGTCCCGATAATATGTGATACCCAGGCCAACACTGAATGGATGGTGTCCACGGTGGAAGCCTTGGATCAAGAATTCCGATCTCTAGGTTGCCATTAATGGTTGAGGCTCAGGACAAGGGAACCCAGTCACAGTCAGACATGTGGAGGGCCCACATGGACATTGCTGCTGCGCTGCAGAGCTTGGCGCATTCACAATGGGTTATGGCTGAGGGCATCGAGGGTATTGACCGGGCACTGAGTGACCTGGGCAACGGGCGCAGCGGCCAACTTTTTAAAATGCCATCTGCGACCGGCTTTAAAAATGACGGTTGCGACTGACTTTTAGAATGCGGGTGTGCTGTGCATGTGTGCCTGCTCATCACTGCGCATGCCCGGAGTCCAGCAAGAAACACCGCCTCCTCCAGACATCTGCCCGTTGACCCAGGAGGAGATTTTTTTTTAATTCAATGCAGTCTTCCTGCCTGAAATGGATGGCAGAGAGCAGGTCACGCGCCCTGAACACTGCCGTCACGTGCTCTGGTCATGATTGCGGTTCCTCCATTTTGTCAGCAGCAAACTAGCAACAGGACTGTAAAATATAAAATAGATCGTTTTGTAATAAGTTAGAGAGGGCCAGAGACACAAGCTGGCCAGGATCTCACAATTAAACCTGCTGAAGAGAGGGGCTCAGGAGAGTCCTCAGCAGGACAAAGCAGTGGTGGTGAGAGCTGTACAGGAGAGTCCGCAACAGGACAAAGCAGTGCTGGTGTGAACTCTAGGACCTCTGATGAACAACCCACATAGAAATGTAACATTGAATGACAAAGCAAGTGAGATCATGAGGACCAAGCAGCTCACCTGTCAAATTAAAGGGAAGTGAAAATGGTGGGTCGCGACGGTCGTCCGGTTGGTAAAAATGGTCCCCCGGGAAAAAGTTTTGAAACTGGTTTAGAGGGTGTGCGGGGCGGGGGCTGTGGCGGTTGATGGTAGAGGGTGTGGGTGTTGGAGGATGGCACGGGACAGGGCCCCCCGGACACTTTCACGTTCCATCTGGGGTCACCCTCAGAGGTGGCAGGGAGCGAGGCCAGAGGTGTGAGGCTGCCTTGTCGCCGGGCGGGCAGTGGGATCGTGATGGCAGAAGTCAAACTTTGTAAACGATGAGGAGCACCAGAGCTCCTCTCACAGCGAGTCGCCATCATCTTCTGTCCTGTAGACAAGACCCGCTAATACAACCTGCCCAGGGCCACACCCTGTGGTGATGCTGGGAGAACCCTTTGAGGAAGGACGGGAATTTGGGGTGGTGGGATAGAGTGAAGGGAGGAGGGGCAGGGGTGGTGCAGTGATGGGAGGAGGGACAGAGGAGGATGTGAGGAGCTATGGGAAAGGGGGCACCACTTGAAAGGGAGGGGCTGTATGTAGAGGTGGGACAGGGTGGCGGAGCTGCCAGTGGCCAGGCCTCCTATCTGATAAATCAGGAGGTGATCAGGTTGTCCTGTGGGCAGTGGCACTGTGCCAGCCTGGGCTCCATGACTGGTTCTTCCTGGCAACTTTCCTCGTCAGATGAGGTCTGGCATTCTTCCTCCTCCTCCAGCATATCCCGCCTCTGCTGTGCAATGTGTGCAGGATGCAGCAAGCCATTACTAAGATGGAGACCCTCCTGGGGCTATATTGGAGCACCTCACTGGAGCGGTCCAGGCATCGGAAGGGCATCTTGAGGATGCGGATGCACCAGTCAGTGATGCTCCTGGTTGCTGCATGGGTGTCGTTATAAAGGGTCTCCACGTCATTCTCGGGCCTCTGGACATGTGTCATTAGCCAAGACCTCAGCGGGTAACGCTTGGCGCCCAAGAGCCAACGATTTTGCCAGGATGTATGCGTTGTGCAGGCTGCCTAAGTATTGTGCGCATCAACTGCAAATTCAGGGATTTGAACCTCTTCTGCTTGATGATAAGCACCCCCAGATGAGCCAGTGCTTGTCGGGGAACATGTATTCCATCGATCACCCCCTGGAACTGGGGCCAGCCAGCGATGGCAGTGAATCCTGCAGCCTGGGCATCCTGGTATGCCTGTTCCACACTGAAATCTATGTAGTCCACTGCCTGTGTGAATAGGGCATCCGTCACAGCATGGGTGCACCTGTGTACAGATGTCTGAGAGATCCCATATAGATCCCCCTCGGCCCCTGGAAAAACCCCAGAGGCATCAGGTTTCAGAGCGACTGTCATCTTGACGGCCACCGAGCACGGGTATCCTCCTCCATACCCCTCGTGATGCCAGATGTGACACCATCTGGCACAGGTAGCACATGACCTTCCTGGTTAGCCGAAGTCTTCGGCTGCACACATGGTCCGGCAGCACCTCAAACGACATATGCCGATGTATACACATGCCCTCATGCACCTTCTTTGCACCTCCTTCTAGACCATTTGGATGGCCAATACTCAAGCCTCACCAGCTGGTCCCTGTTCTTCTGGGGCAGGCTCCTCTTTTGCTTGCTTCTCCCCAAGCAGGCCCTGTGCCTCTGGCCTCCGTAACGGAAGCTGTGGCCAGGTAGATAGGCATTGCTGGGTGTACTCTGAAATTCATTCTCTGCAGGGGGAGAAAACAGAAGACATGTCAGCAAGGTGAGTATTCGCTTGACCATCGAAATCCACAGGCTACATGATGACCCTGAGTTGCAGGGTCAGTTCCACCCTCCACATGTCCCTGTCTCCATCAGTGAGTGGCACCGGACCTGTGATGTGGGGAGCCTCTATCCGCACCACCCATCCCTATCAATGAGTACTGGTGGCTGAGTCTCAGACGCCTACAAGGAACTAATGGGAGCTGAGGATACGCAGACCGAGGACCTGAAGCTTAAGTGGGAAGAGGAGCTCGGTGGGGAGATGGAGGACGGTGTCTGGGCAGAAGCCCTGAGCAGAGTAAACACGACTGCAACATGCGCCAGGCTCGGCCTGATCCAGTTTAAGGTCGTGCACTGGGCCCACATGACGGTGGCCCGGATGAGCAAATTCTTCGGGCTGGAGGACAAGTGTGTTAGATGCGCCAGAGTGCCGGCAAACCATGTACACATGTTCTGGTCGTGCCCTAAACTCAGGGGGTATTGGCAGGGATTCGCAGATGTCATGTCCCGGGTATTGAAAACTGGGGTGGTAATGAGTCCTGAGGTGGCAATTTGGGGGGTTTCGGAGGACCCGGGAGTCCAGGAAGAGAGAGAGGCCGACATTCTGGCCTTTGCTTCCCTGGTAGCCCGGCGACGAATACTGTTAGCATGGAGGGACTCAAAGCCCCCGAGGGCTAAGGTATGGCTATCGGACATGGTGAGCTTTCTTGACCTAGAGAAAGTCAAGTTCGTCTTGAGAGGTTCGCTACTAGGGTTTGCATGAAGGTGGCAGCCATTTATTGACTTCTTTGCAGAGGAGTAAGCGTCAGCAGCGGGGGTGGGGGGGGGGGGGCTAGGGTAGGGTAGAGTAGAGTGTGGGGGGGTATTGAGGCTGGTCCTTGCGTGAACAGAGCCGTGGTTTGCACTACGTTTAATTTGTGTCTTGACTTTTTTTTTTGTTCTGTACAATGTCACTTTTTTTATGTGCCTAAAGTACCTCAATAAAATTGTTTATTAAAAAAAAGAGTACTGGTGGCTGCCGCAACACGTGTCAGCAATTAAGCTCTGCGTGGCCCCTGTCCTGGTTCCCCAGGGGTCAACTGTTGGTGTCCACATTGGGTGGGCTGTGAGTTACCCTGCCAGCATGGTGGCATCTGGTTGTGCGGTGAGAGGTTCAATGTGTGCCACCAATCTCCTCCATACTTAGAGGCAGGGTGGATGGGAGCAGGGTGGGCAGGCAGGGCTCGGAGACAGCTAGCTGATAGTCTCACTGAGGCATCTGCCCTGAAATGGGCAGTGTGTCAAGGATGGTGCTAAAGGCCACGGTGCATGTGTCCTTTGTTTGGGGTGAGCTCTGCTGTTCCCCTGCAGTGGGGCTGCGTTTCTGATGAGTGCACTGAGTGGCAGCACCTGCTGTTCCACTGATTGAGCTTGGCCACATCCATCCCATTGATGGGTCAGCTGGCGTATGAGGGTTTCCTGAGGGGCGGCCTAGGTGGGCTCCCAATTGACTAGAGGCTCTCTGAACATTTACAAGACACAGTGAGCAGTCAGTAGAGTGTGCAGCCCAGGGCCTGTAACATGTACCAAATGGGTGTATTTAAAGCAAATCCTGCAGCAATGGCAGTCTGAGCCAGGCCATCCCGATCCTGAGGGGGACACCGTGAATCCACAGAGCTGTTAGCAAGTCGCTCCACGCTACTCCCTCGGCCCTGGCAGCCACCCCCCAACAAGCGGTACAATTTGTAACAGTTTTAAAACTTTGCTTGCCGTCTCTCTCTCCCCCTCAGCAGCCATGGCGCTCAGTCCCCGCTTGTAAATACCTGTAGTAAATCGCATCCGCGAGACTTCCGACAGAGAGTTAGAGCATCGTGGAGAAATGGAGCATACTGGGTCGAACGCGCTAAATACATTTAAACGTATGCAAATGTCAGTTTTGCTTGCCCTCACTAGTGCAGGACACAAACCACCAGGGAGGGACCAGAGCATGGCGCCCGAATTGGCCCCGGGCGCAGACTTCGATTTTGGCCCAACGCCTGATCGCGATTCGCGTTTCCGGTGTAATGAGATGGAGAATCCAGCCCTTTGTGACTCAAGAATCTGTGTTCCCACAGTAAAGTGTTCCAGAGAACTTTCCCTTCATCAGCTACAATTTTAATAAGGTCTACTGAATTTGACTTCAATTTGAGGTTCTGTTGTCTTTGGCACCAATCCTATTATTCCACACCAGAGCGATAAAACATCTTTTAACTTGCTATTTACGTGCTCATTTCTTCTAGTTTCAGAAATGTAATTAATCTGGAAAAAATACATTTAAATAAATGCTTGAAAAACGTTGTGGGAGAGGCCCCGCAAACCACGTTCATATGTTTTGGTCCTGTCCAAAGATGGAGGATTACTGGAAGGAGGTGTTTAGGGTAATCTCTAAAGCGGTGCACGTGAAACTGGACCCGAGCCCTCGGGAGGCCATATTCGGGGTGTTGGACCAGCCGGGGTTGGAAACGGGCGCGGAGGCAGATGTTGTAGCCTTCGCCTCATTGATCGCCCGAAGGCGGATCCTGTTAGGGTGGAGATCAACCTCTCCACCCTGTGCCCTGGCGTGGCGGGGGGACCTGCTGGAATTCTTAATGCTTGAAAAGGTCAAATTTGAACTAAGGGGAAGGATGGAGGGGTTCTACAAGTCATGGGTGTTATTCATTATGCACTTTCGAGAATTTGATCACATCGAACATTAGTGGGGTTGGGGGCTGGGAGGGTTGGATGGAGGGGGACTGTATGTGTTAATGGCGACTATGGGTGATTCCTTTTTGTCATTTGTTTATGTTAACATGCGGGCCAATGTCTGGGGTTTGGTGGGAGGGTGGGATCATTGTTATTGATATAGGGATTGACATTACATTTGTTACTGATGATTGTTTATTGTGTCATATGAGAGTACCTTTAAGAAATGGGTGTTTATAAATGGGTGTGTATATAAATATCTGTCGTGAGAGTACCTTTAAGAAATGGGTGTTTACTACTGCAGTTATGTCAGAGAGTGGGTGGAGCTGGGCTGTCTCAGCTTTTTACTTTCGTTTTTGAGCAGGCTGCAGGGTGTCTTTTAGTTTCGTTTTCAGTGTTGGAGCTGAAGCCAGGCCAAGCAGGTGTAATGCTGATCTCTCTGCCATCAAAAGACTATCTCTTGATCATTTGGTGAATTCAGAGTTATAAATGTTCTCAGTCGTGAATGTAAACCTAATGTGCTTCTGTTACAAGGTATTTCTTTTGTCTGGATGTTGTTTGGGAAGTTATTAAGCATTACTTAGTGTTGTATTCTTTGAGGGTTGTATTTGAATTAATGGTTGCTAAGATGTTCACTGCATGTTTTAAAAAGGTTAACTTGAGTTCATAGAACAAACATTGTTTTGCTTTAAAAAATATTTTTCCATTTCTGCCGTGTGCTCCCCATACCACAATTTATTAAAAGTTGTGGGTCAGGTGAACTCCATGCTACATGGAGTTGGGTTGGGGGCGGTTGTTGGTTTGCGTGGGTGGGGGGGGAGGTGGGGGCTTGGGGGGGTCGGTGCACACTCAATGGGCTGAGTGACCTCCTTCTTCCCTGTATGTTCTATACACTATGGGGTTCTCTAAACCCTGGCCCATAACAAATGTTGGGTATAAATTTTGGGAAGAATGGTGAGAAAGGAGGAGAATAAAAAAATATTTTGAAAAATAAATAAATAAAAATAAATGCTTGAAAGTGTTTTTGTTTAGTTGGTATGTCATAGAGGCCTACAGCACAAAAAAGACCTTTAGGCCCATCGCATCTGCGCCACTCAAAAACAACCACCTTGAGTTCATAGAATAAACATTGTTTTGCTTTAAAAAATATTTTTCCATTTCTGCCGTACCTCACCTGTCGAGTGGGCCGTGTGCTCCCCATACCACAATCTATTAAAAGTTGTGGGTCAGGTGAACTCCATGCTACATGGAGTTGGGTTGGGGGCGGTTGTTTTCCAGTACTTGCATATCTAAATACTAAATGTCGTGAGGGAGCCCAGTTTAGCTCAGTTGGCTAGACAGCTGGTCTGTGATGCAGAGCAAGGCCAGCAGTGCGGGTTCAATTCCTTTGCCAGCTGAGGGCATTCATGAAGGCCTTCTTAACTTTACCCCTTGCCTGAGGTGTGGTGATCCTCAGATTAAACCACCATCAATCAGCTCTGCCATTCAAAGGGGACCTATGGCAACTTTACCTTTACCTACCTTTACAAGTTGCGAGGGTCACTTCCTCCACCACCCTTTCAGGTAGTGAGTTCTAGACTCCCTCTGATTAAAAACATTTTTCCTCACATTTTTCCCCACATTCTCTCTCCCTTACCTTACCTGTGGCACCTGGCCATTGATTCCTCCACCAAGAGGAAAAGATTATTCCTGTCTAAGGTCCCACATGGGAGACTGACAGTGAAGATACCTTAAGGCTTAAGGGACCAGTGTACATGCACATCCCTCTGATCTTCGGTGCTCCTCACAGTCCTGCCGTTCATCATGTATTTCCTTACCTTGTTTTTCCTGCCCTCACATTTATCCGGATTGAATTCCATCTGCCACTGATCAACCCATCTGACCAGCCGGTCTATATCCTGTAATCTTCCTCACTATCCCCCATCCCACCAATTTTCGTATCATCTGGGAACTTACTAATCAAGCCCACTACATTGAATTCTAAATCATTTAAATAAACCACAAACAGCATGGGCCCCAATACTGATCCATGCGGGGACCCCACTGGACATAGACTTCCAGTCAGAAAAACACCCCTTGATCACCATCCTCTGCTTCCTGTCACTCAAATCAATTTTGGATCCAATTTTCCAAATTTATTTGGATACCATGGGCTCTTTCCTTCGTTATCAGTCTTCCATGTGGGACTTATCAAAAGCCTTGCTGAAGTTCAAGTAGACTACGTCAAATGCATTTCCTTCATCTATACACCTGGTCACCTCTTTGTAAAATTCAATCAAGTTGGTCAGACGTGAAACTTCTCTTAATAAAACCATTGCTGACTGTTCTTGATGAATCCCTCTCACTCCAAATGCAGTTTAATTCTGTCTCTCAGAATTGCTTCCAATAGTTTCCCCGCCACTGAGGTTAGACCAACTCGCCTGTAGTTTCCTGGTTTATCTCTTCCTCCCTTCCTTCTTGAATAGTGGAACCACATGCCTATCCTCCAGTCCTCCAGCGTCTCTCCTGTGGTCCGAGAGCAATGGAAAATTATTGCCTGTGCCCCTGCTATTTCCTCCCTCACCTCACTCAACAGCCTGGGATACATTTCATCTGGCCCTGGAGATTTATCTACTTTTAAGCCTGCCAGAACATTCAGAACCTCCTCTCTGTCTATGTTAATTTATTTAATTTTATCAAAGTCCTTCTCCCTGAGTCCTGTCCTCACATTGTCCCTCTCACTAGTGAACCAACATAAAGTATTCATTTAGATCCCTATGTATGCATCCCGGCGCCACACACACATTGGCAGAGTGGTCCTTAAGGTGGCCCTACTCTTTCCCTCGGTATCCTTTTGCCCTTAATGCACTTGTAAAACAACTTAAAATGTTCCTTTATTTTTCTGCTAATTTCCTTTTTTAGTTCCCTCTTGCACTCCTCTGAGGTTTCTGCTGTTTTGAACCCTTGATACCTGCCATAAGTCTCCCTTTTTGTGTGAGTCCCCCACTCACACACAAGGAGGGCCTGCTGAAAGCAACTCCTTGCTTTGCTTCCGATTTCCGCCCCCCCCCCCCTCCAACATCTCATCGGTGACCCTCTTGCTGGTGACACCCTCACTGTGACCCTTACCCTGTGCTCACCCATCGCTGTCCAGGGATCCAACACTGATCCCTCCTGCAGGCCTGCATGTAGTACTTGCAGTGACCACCTGTTCCTGGTGGTGCTGCCAGTACCGAAGAGCAGTCGGCCTCGAATGGAGACTTAATCGGGTGGGAGGCCTGATGCTGTCTGAGTAAGTGCCTAATTACCTGGTCATAGTGTCAGACCTTCTGGAGAGAAACGATACAGAGCTCCCACTGGTTTTGCAATCAGTAAGCGAGACCCCATCGCACGCATTAAATTCCACCCTCTTTCCAGAGAACAATGGTTAGGATTCTTAATTTGAAGTGTGTCATTTAGTGTGACATCTGCTGACCCATTATGACTACATCAAAGTTGTTGTTAACATTAGAGATTAACTTTAGTAATAATGATACCAACAAATGTTGCCTACATTGAGCAGTGCATTTAAGTCCTAAGCTTGCTTCAAGACTCCTAATGGACTTGAGTGCAAGGTGATCCGAGAGGATGGAATGATATTTGGGATCCTCCGTACTTGCCCATCTCCTCTAGCTCAGACATGTTTTCTCCCATGGTGTAACTGGAACCTTGCCCAACAAATGGACTAAAACCAACTTTAACCATGGGGATAGATATTGCAAAAGGCTTTGAGGAAGGATCCTCATCTAACCATCAAAGAAGCCATCCTCAAATCAGCAACTGATGTGTCGGTCTTTAGTTATGGCCCTGATTTATGGGAAGCAGTGATAGGAATGGAGAAGGATGAAATTGCTTCTAATAATGGGTTGTTCAACATAGTTCCACACCAACAGCCCTTGACTGATGCTTGTCCATTTACCTTGACACCTGGTCTGGCTGAGATAATGGGTATTTATTGTCCTTTGGATATACCCAGGAGTTTGGGTGAGTTATTAGAATATCGGATATTTTAGATAGCCATTGGGCTTAGGCAAATACAAATCAAATATGGATGAATAGTTGAGGAATATTATGCCCGCACAGCAGTTGTACTTGGTGTTGCTTTGTTCACATTGTGAATTCTACCAATGGGAACAGATATCTTGTACCAGAAGGTAATTTAGACTTTTCATTTCACGTTTTCCATGCTGAATTCCACCAAAATAGTGTGGGAGGCTTTATCTCTGCATTCCTTGGCAATTAAAAAGAGACTGTGAATACAGTAGATCTATTGTACCTTTTTTACTTGCCGGTGACCACTTCTATAATTCCACTTACGGCAATGCAAGAGTGTTGGACAGACTGCTTTGCCCACAGAGCCAATACGATGAGGTTCTACTTCAGACCCAAATATTTAATCCTACCCCCAGTGCCAGGTCTGGAGTATTGAGCTAAGGGCAAAGACAAACAAAGTCACTAAAGGGTGATAGTACTTTGAGCACCAGCTGGTAAAAATCACTCTGTTTGTATCGTGGTGGTGCCCTTATTTGGCGAACTTGAAACTCCTAAGAATTGAGAGCTTCTTTATTTTGTTTAGATTAAAGATAGGTGTTGAGTTGCACAATCAGATGGTTGAGGTGTATCTGGGATTACTTTTGGTGAAACCGTTCAGTATCTCCAACTTCTCATGAGAGAAATCCTCCTGTTGAAAAAGACTGGAAGGCTCATCTGACTATTTTGGGTGATGTCGTGTTGGGTGTTCTGATGCACAAATGATCCAACACGGCTGTAGATGGTACAACTCTGTTTTATTGTCTAATCAACGGTAACAACTAACTACTGGCTTGGGTACGTGCTTCACCAGCTAACCTGTGGACCCAGCCCTATCACTATCTTAGTGAGGCACTCAGCACATGGTCTATGTCTGAGTGGCGCGCTGTCAGCTCTGTGCTCTGAGCTATCTCCTGGTAGAATGAGCGGGAACTGTGGTGTTCCCTGTTTTATAGTGCGTGTGCTCTCACTGGTGATTGGCTGCGATGCTATGTGTGTGCTGGTTGGTCCAACTGCCTGTCCATCAGTGTGTGTGTGATTGCACCATGATATGCTGATCTGGATATCATGACAGGTGAGGACTTGTGAACATGCCTGCCCTGTGGAGCAAGGTATCATCCTGAGCTGCATCATCCACCACCACCACTAATGAGGTCATCAATTGTGGATTGTTGCAGTAGCTTAGCAGTCTGCAAAAACAACGTAACAAATCAGCTGTCCCTGACAATGGCATGAGGTTAGTTAATGCCATCATTAATTTGAGGCACTTCGGAAATAAATGTAACTTATTTGGAGAGTGACATGGGCACATATAGTTTTAGCACAGAGACCCCAATTTTTAAATGATTTCTTATTTTCCATACCCTTTTGATAAAATCCTCAGACTTCGGGGGCTAGGTTTCTTCGGACAATCAACCCATTACCATGGAGGTTTTGGCTTCAGAGGTAAAGATTCAATGGTTATTTTTTTCAGACTGATGTACAGTTGTATCACGCAGGCTTGGTGTTTGGACCACTTCTCTCTTTGATAAGTATTAATGACCTGGACTTGGATATACATGATGCTATTTCAAAGTTTGCAGATGGCACAAAATGTTGTAATGTAATAAACCATGAGGAGGATACCGACAGACTTCAGGAGGATATAGACAGACTTGTGTAATGGGCATACATATGGTAGATGAAATTTAATGCAGAGGTGTGTGAAGTGATTTATTTTGGCAGGAAGAGGAAAGCCATTATAAACATTATATACAATTAAAAGGAGGTACAGGAACAGCAACACAAATCTTTCAAGGTTTAAAAAAATTCATTTACGGGATGTGGGCGTCGCTGGTTAGGCCAGCCTTTATTGCCCATCACTAGTTGCCCTTCAGAAGGTGTTGATGAGTTGCCTTCTTGAACCAGATATAGGTACACCCACGGTGCTGTTAAGGAGGAAATTCCAGGATTTTGACCCAGCGACAGTGAAGGAACAGCAATATATTTCCAAGTCTGGGTGGTGAGTGATTTGGAGGGGAACCTCCAAGGGGTGGGGTTGCCAGGTATCTGATGCTCTTGTCCTTCTAGATGGTAGTGGTCGTGGGTTTGGAAGGTGCTGCCTGAGGAACCTTTGTGAGTTCCTGTAGTGCATCTTGTAGATGGTACACAGGGCTGCCACTGTTCATCGGTGGTGGAGAGATTGAATGTTTGTGGAAGGGGGAGCAATCAAGGGGGCTGCTTTGTCCTGGATGGTGTTGAGCTTCATAAGTGTTGTTGGAGCTGCACTCATCCAGGCAGGTGGAGAGTATTTCATTACACTCAGGACTTGTGCCTTGTAGATAGTGGACGTGCTTTGGGGGTCGGGAGGTGAGTTACTCGGCATAGGATTCCTAACCTTTGACTTACTCTAGCAGACACAGTATTAAATGGCTAGACCAGCATAGTTTCCGATCAATAGTGACCCACAGGATGTTTATTGCGGGGGATTTAGCGATGGCAATGCCATAGAATGTCATGGGACAATGGTTAGACATTCTCTTGTAGGAGATGGTCAATGCCTGACACTTTTGTGGGGCGAATGTAACTTGCCACTTGTCAGCCCAGGCCTGGATATTGTCCAGGTCTTGCTGCATTTGGACATGGATTGCTTTGGATATAGACTGCTTAATTATCTGAGGAGCCATGAACGGTGCTGAACATTGCGCAGTCATCTGCGAACATCCTCACTTCTGACCTGATGATGGAAGGGAGGTCATTAATGAAGCAGCTGAAGATAGTTGGGACTAGGGACACTACCCTGAGGAACTCCTGCAGTGATGTCCTGGAGCTGAGATGATTGACCTCCAACCACCACAACCATTTTCCTTTATGCCAGGAATGACTCCAACCAATGGAGATTTTCCCCCTGATTCCCATTGACTCCAGTTAGGCTGGGGCTCCTTGATGCCATACTCGGTCAAATGCTGCCTTGATGTCAAGGGCAGTCACTCTCACCTTACCTCTGGCATTCAGCTCTTTTGTCCATATTTGATCCAAGGCTGTAATGAGGTCAGGAGTTGAGTGATCCTGGCGGAAACCAAACAGAGCGTCAGTGAGCCGGTTATTGCTGAGTAAGTGCCGCTTGATAGCAGTGTTGATGACTCCTTTCATCACTTTGCTGATGATGGAGAGTAGACTGATAGGGTGGTAATTGGCCGGGGATTTGTCCTGTTTCTTGTTTACAACACACACCTAGAATCATAGAATCCCTGCAGTGCAGAAAGAGGCCAATCGGCCCATCAAGTCTGCATTAACCCTTCGAAAGAACACCCAACTAGGTCCAATCCTCCACCCTATGCCTGTAACCCCACCCAACATTTGAACACTTGGGGGCAATTGAGCCTGGCCAATCCACCTAACTTGCGCATCTTTGGTCTGTGTGAGGAAACTGGAGGGAATCCTATTACACGGGGGGAATGTGCACAGACAGTAACCCAAGGTTGGAAGTGAACCCATGTGCCTGGCGCTGTGAGGCAGCAATTTACCACATTGCCAGGTAGATGCCAGTGTTGCATTTGTACTGGGACAAATTGGCTAGGGGTGCGACAATTTCTGGAGCATAGGTCTTTAGTACTATTGCCAGAATATTGTCAGGGCCCATAGCCTTTGCAGCATCCAGTGCCTTCAGCCATTTCTTGATATCATGTAGAGTGAACCGAAGTGGCTGAAGACTGACATATGTGATGCTGGGGACCTCCGGAGGAGACCAAGATAGATCATCCACTCGGCACTTCTGGCTGAAGATTGTTGCGAATGCCTCAGCTTATCTTTTGCACAGATGTGCTCTGCTCTTCCAACATTGAGGATCGGGATATTTGTGGAGCCTCCTTCTCCAGTGAATTGTTTAATTGTCCACCACCATTCACGGCTGGATGTGGCAGCACTGCAGAGCTTAGATCTGATGTGGAATCGCTTAACTGTCTATTACTTGCTGCTTATGCTGTTTGGCACATAGGTAGTCCTGTGCTGTAGCTTCACTGCGTTGACACCTCATTTTTAGGTATGCCTGGTGTTGCGCCTGGCTTGTTCTCCTGCACTTATCATTGAACCAGGGCCATGAGGTTGCAGATTGTGCTGGAGTACAATTCTGCTGCACCAGATGGGTTTTCACAACAATCAACAATGGTTTAATGGTCATCATTAGACTTTTAATTCCAGATATCTTAAATCCTACCACCCGCTGTGGTGGGATTCGAACCCAGGTCCCCAGATATTTATCCTGTTTCTCTGGCTTACTAGCCCAGCAGCAATACTATTATGCCACCACTTCCCAAGTGGCAGAGCGAATTGAGAAGGCTATTTTAAAAAGGCATGTGGAATCCTTGGCCCTACTAATAGAGACATTAGAATACAAAAGCAACAAAGTTATGCTGAACCTTAGTTGAACACAGTTCAGGTCCCCAACTGGAATGTTGTGGCCAATTGGGAATAATGCGTCTAGAAATTATTTATTGAATGGTACCAGATGTGAACTATTTCAGCTACGTGGAGGGACTAAAAAAAACTGGGCTTCTACTCCTAAGAGCAGAGAAGATGCGAAGGTTTGATGGAGGTATTCAAAATCGTGAAGGGTTGTAATAGGTTAAGTAAGGAGAAATGGTTTCCTGCGGCAGAAGAGTCAGTCCACAGATTTAAGGTAATTGGCAAAAGAACCAGGGATGAAATGAGGAATCAAGACTTTTCACAATATTCTAGAATAGACTACCTGAAATGGTATTGTAAGGAGATTCAACAATAATTTTCTGCAGAGAATTGGATAAATACTTAAAAGCAAACAATTTGCAAGTCAGTGGGAAAAGCAGGAATATTGGGCTAATTAAATAACTTATTTAAAAACCAGTACAGGCATTGTGGGCCAAATTATGGACTTCCTTCTGTGCTGTAAATGCCTATGAAGCCTCATCTTCAGCTAAATAGATGCCTTCTTTGTAAGTCACAGGACTTACTCTTGTTGTTTGGTCTCTCTGAGAAAGATTAGCGTTCTCTGAAATGCAATTAATGTAAGAATCTTAAATTATTTTACCCTCAAGATGTTCAAAATATTAATGCTACTTCAGATCATTTTTGGAGTAGACCCCTGTCTAACAGCCTTAAAGATAAGTTTGTGATAATCAAGGTAAATCCAGTCTCAAAGCAAACTATCAATATAATGTTCTCCCATTCAGTGTGGTGTCAGCATTTCCAAAGTTCTTGATGGCTGTGGTAGCTTCGTGTCTCAAGTTGCTTAAAAACTGAGTCAGCTGTCTCATTTTCAGAACAATCAGACTATATTCATGGAAAACTGTTATTCCTCCTAAATGAAAAAACATGAACTGGAATCAGCAAGTAATCTGCCCTTCATAGCTGCTTCATTTAAAACAGATCTGCTCAAAGTCTTGACATAATTTTGTACACCATGAACTAGAAAGCAGAATTCAGTAAAACTGCTCGTAGGCATAACAGGACAGCATTGTCGTGTCAAATACAGACGAATTTGCAAGAGAATTGTTGCCACATCTTCTCTTGCAGTGTGCCCTGAAGCATCCCCTGTTGCTCTAGCAAGTATACGTAAGCAATGAAACAACTGGGCCGGATTCTCCCGCGATCGGCGGGGCGACCCATACCGGCGCCAAAGAGTGGCGTGAACCACTTTGACGTCGGGCCGCCCGGAAGGTGCGGAATAGGCCGGCCCCGGCGGGGTTGGCGCCGCGCCAACTGGCGGCGAAGGGCCTCCACCGGCCGGCGTGAGTTGGCGCATGCACAGGACCGCTGGCGTGTTTCTTGCATGGAGAGCCTTATAGAGGCCGGCGCGGAGGGAAAGAGTGCCCCCACGGCACAGGCCCGCTCGCAGATCGGTGGGCCCCGATCCCGGGTCAGGCCACCGTGGAGGCCCCTCCCCGCGGCCGGATCCCCCGCGCACCCCCGAGAACCCCGCTAACAGCCTTCCAAGCCAGGTCCCGCCAGTATGGACCTTGCCTATTTCACGCCAGCGGGACTGGCCGAAAACGGGTGGCCACTCGACCCATTGGGGCCCGGAGAATTGCCGGGGCGGGGGGGCGCTGCCAACGACCCCCGACCGGCGCGGCGCGGTCCCTGCCTGAAAACCGGTGCCGGAGAATTCGGCAGCCGGTGTCGTAGCGGCGGGGCGGGATTCGCGCCGCTCCCCAGCGATTCTCCCACCCAGCAGGGGGTCGGAGAATCCCACCCCTGCTACCTCAATCTTGGGAGAGAGGTGGGACCGGTGGCTGGGGGAGGCAAGGGGATGTGACAAAGCAAGCATTTCATCACTGTAGGTTCAGCTGTCCACTTGCTCTGATGATTGACATTTTCTTGTTGACTGGGCACCAAATCTTTAGATGCTTGGACCTGAGGTGTCTGAATACAACATCCTTCCACTTAATGTTTAATACTTTCTTTATTCAAGAGTTTATTCAACAATTGAAGAATCTCTGGTTTTATCAACCTATGATACTGAATGAATCCCAGTCAGACTTGCTCTTTCTTGCTGTGTTTTAGGTGAGGTGACCAAAAACTTGTCACCCACTCTGTTTTCCAATCTGCTGAATCTGATCGCAACCTAAAGGCAGGAACTGTTCTTTCAAACAAAGCTCTGGATACTCATAGCTTTCCCCGGAATGGCCGTTTATTTAATGTGACTCTTGGGAGGAAAATGTTTTTGAGGCAATGTTTCTTTTCTCATGTGGCAATTATTTAGCATTCAGAAAAAAACTCCACTCCAAAATCATAAAATGTTAAATTAATTTCAATTTCTTGAATGTTTGGTATCCAATACCCCAGCTCAGCTTGAATTCTTTTGGAATTTTCTGGTCCATTTGGTAATTTGTTAGAGTTTCGGCTTTCATGTTTCCTGGTTCACGTAAAGCAGGTGAACACTTAAACTTTCCATTTTCTTATTACATTTATCTGAAACATGATCCTTGCTTTTTCTACAAGCTCATAACTGGGGCGAAATTCTCCGTTATCGGCGGAAAGTCCGCCGATCGGCGCAAAAAATGGCGCAAATCCCACTTGCGTCACGTCATAAAAATGGGACGATAGTCTCCGGCCCGAAATGGGCTAGCAGCGACGTAACGGGATCCGCGCTTGCGCAGTGGTTCACGCCGTGCAGCGTCATACGCGCTGCACGGCGTGACGGCTCACAAGGCCGCGCAGCTCCCCCCCACCCGACCGGAACACCCGACCGCAACACCCGACTGGATGGCTGGCCGTCGTTCAGCCCCGAGGTTCGAGTCACGCGATGTGGAGGCGCTTCTGGACGCGGTGGAGCAGAGGAGGGACGCCCTGTATCCCGGGCACGGCCGCAGAGTTGCCCCACGCCGCAGCCGGCGTCTGTGGAGGGAAGTGGCAGAGGCCGTCACCACTGTGGCCCTGACACCACGGACAGGCACCCAGTGCCACAAGAAGGTGAACGACCTCGTCAGAGCAGGCAGGGTGAGCCTCCCCCATATCCCCCCTCCCACATATCCCCCCTCCCCCATATTCCCCCCTCCCCCATATCCACATATCCCCCCTCCCCCATATCCCCCCTCCCCATATCCCCCCTCCCCCATATCCCCCCTCCCCATATCCCCCCTCCCCATATCTCCCCCATATCCCATATCCCCCCTCCCCCATATCCCCCCTCTCCCATATCCCCCATATCTCCCCTCCCCCATATCCCCCATATCCTCCCTCCCCCATATCCCCCCTCCCCCATATCCCCCCTCCCCATATCCCCCTCCCCCATATCCCCATATCCCCCCTCCCCCATATCCCCCATATCCTCCCTCCCCCATATCCCCCATATCCCCCCTCCCCATATCCCCCATATCCCCCCTCCCCATATCCCCCTCCCCCATATCCCCCATATCCCCCCTCCCCCATATCCCCCTCCCCCATATCCCCCCTCCCCCATAACCCCCATATCCCCCCTCCCCATATCCCCCCTCCCCATATCCCCCATATCCCCCCTCCCCCATATCCCCCCTCCCCCATATCCCCCCTCCCCCATATCCCCCTCCCCCATAACCCCCTCCCCATATCCCCCCTCCCCCATATCCCCCCTCCCCATATCCCCCATATCCCCCCTCCCCCATATCCCCCCTCCCACATATCCCCCCCTCCCCCATATTCCCCCCCTCCCCCATATCCCCCATATCCCCCTCCCCATATCCACATATCCCCCTCCCCCATATCCACATATCCCCCTCCCCCATATCCCCCATATCCCCCCTCCCCATATCCGCCCTCCCCCATATCCCCCCTCCCCCATATCCCCCATATCCCCCCTCCCCCATATCCCCCCTCCCCCATATCCCCCATATCCCCCCCTCCCCCATATCCCCCCTCCCCCATATCCCCCATATCCCCCCTCCCCCATATCCCCCATATCCTCCCTCCCCCATATCCCCCCTCCCCCATATCCCCCCTCCCCCATATCCCCCCTCCCCCATATCCCCCCTCCCCCATATCCCCCCTCCCCATATCCCCCCTCCCCATATCCCCCATATCCCCCCTCCCCATATCCCCCATATCCCCATATCCCCCCTCCCCCATATCCCCCATATCCCCCCTCCCCCATATCCCCCCTCCCCCATATCCCCCCTCCCCCATATCCCCCCTCCCCCATATCCCCCATACCCCCCCTCCCTCATATCCCCCCTCCCCATATCCCCCCCATATCCCCCTCCCCCATATCCCCCCTCCCCCATATCCCCCCTCCTCATATCCCCCATATCCCCCCTCCCCCATATCCCCCCCTCCCCCATATCCCGCCTCCCCATATCCCCCCTCCCCCATATCCCCCCTCCCCCAGATCCCCAAGTGAAACGAGCCCTAACCTTAACCTCTGCAATGCACGCGCAACCGATGGCGTGCATTCATATACCTGCCTAACACTGTTGCCTTTTACCCCTGCCACCACCCCCCCCCCCCCCCACAGGAGAAGCACGCACACAACAATAGGGAGCATGTGAGGACTGGAGGAGTGCCCGCTGATGAGAGGCCACTGACCGTACACGAGGAAAGGGCCCTGGAACTGGCTGGCGGACCTGAGGACCGGGAGGTTGCTGATGCAGAGGTCGGGGGCCCACCAGCAAGTGAGCCACCGACAGCCTATCCCCCCTCCCCTATATCCCCCTCCCCCGTATCACCTGATCACTGCCTGATGTCGAACCATGCATGCTTCATTGTGTATCGCAGGACCAAACGTCCAGGCACCCATCCCCGCAGATGCACACCGCCCGCAGGATGCCCCTCGGAGACCACAGGAGACGGAGAGACCCGCGCCCTCCAGCATGCGACGCCCGCAGGATGCCCCTCGCACACCACGGGAGACGGAGAGACCCGGACCCTCCAGCATGCGACGCCCGCAGGATGCCCCTCGGAGACCACGGGAGACGGAGAGACCCGGACCCTCCAGCATGCGACGCCCGCAGGATGCCCCTCGCACACCACGGGAGACGGAGAGACCTGGAGCAACAGGGAGACGACACCCCCGTCACGTGCGGGAGCGACCACCCAGCGATGAGGGGGGCAGCCACAGGCCCCCGTCACATCCGAGCCAGGACACCACTACCCAGGACACCACTACCCTGGACACCACTACCCAGGACACCCCTACCCGGGACACCACTACCCAGGACACCCCTACCCGGGACAGCACTACCCAGGACACCCCTACCCGGGACAGCACTACTCAGGACACCCCTACCCGGGAAGATGAAATACCGGACAGTGACTCAGAGTGGATGGGTGGAGACGAACCCCCACCCCAAAGTGCCATGGAGTCAGAGTGGGACGAAGAGCACGACACAACGCCACTGCTGTCACCAACACCCTCCACCATCGCAGAAACACTCACCATGGTTGGGCACTTTAGTGATGAGGCGTCTGGTACACTCACTGGTGCGCACAACACAGCCGTCCTGGTACAGCAGGTGGAGGTAGGAGCAACAGAGGGACCGGGCGGTCGGAGGGCAGCCCAGGCCAAGCGAACATCTGCCGCCCAGATGGATCCCGGGTTCCTGCAGTTACCACACCCACACATAGATCCGATGCAACCACCGACCCGGAGACGAGCGAAGAGGGTGACGGGCGGCTTGCGGCGGCTGTGGTCGCAGGTGGAGGAGTCCACCCGCGTCCAGGAGCTGGGAGTGGTCCCGGTCATGCGTGCCACCCAGGCTGACACCGCACGGGTGGCGTCCGCGGTGGAGGCAATGGTTGCGACGGTGTCAGACATGGGGAACGGTTTGCGAGGCCTGGGGCCTTCCGTGCAGGCGGCGTCTGTGGCCCAGGAAATGGCTGCCCTCTCACAGGAGGCCATGAGCCAGTGCCAGCGCCAGATGGCAGAGGCGCTCAACGCCATAGCCCAGTCTCTGCAGGCCATGGCCCAGTCTCAGCAGGCCATGGCCCAGTCTCTGCAGGCCATGGCCCAGTCTCAGCAGGCCATCGCTGAGGGCATCGGCGCCAGTGGCCATGTGCGAGCCGGCGTCGCACTGTCACAGACAGGGTTGGCCAACACCCTGGGCTCCATGGCTGCAAACCTGCAGACCCCTGTCGATACCAGCACGGGCCTCCAGGACTGGCAGCGCCAGATGTCGGGGGGCGTCGGATGGCCAGTCCGTTCGCATCCCCCACCCATGTAGAGACCTGGGGGCCATCGGGCACCCCGAGGGAGGAGGAGGTGGTGTGGTCCGTCCCGGCTCCCTCTGTAGGGGAGGTCCCGGTACACCGCGACACCTCGGACTCCCCCCCTTCCGTCCCAGGTGCATCGGGTGGGCAACGGGCAGGACAGGCTGGCAGCTCGCCATCCCAGTCGCCCGGGCCGCAGCCTGGCCCATCTAGGCCAGGACGCCCCAGGAAACGGCCGCCAAAGGGATCCAGTGTCAGAGGGCAGGAATCACAGGAGTCCACCTCCAGTTCTGCTGTACCGTCTGGGGAACCACGTAGACGTAGTCAAAGGGCCCGTAAGGCCAAACAATTAGACACTGAGTACGTTGGCACGGGTGCAGGGCACAGATGAGTTTTAGGGGCTAGGGCACATGCATGAACTCCTTTGGTTATTAAACTCAATGTTACACCTACCGAAGCTGCCTTTGTGCTCTGTCCAAAGTGTGCGGGCGTGTCATGTACGTTGAGCGCAAGTGTGTGTGTGAGGGGTGGTCTTACCTCAGCCCCAGGTGAGTCTGCCCCCTTCCCCCTGGGCCGCCATCAACATCCCCCGGGCAGAGGACGGGACCGTGCGCTGCAGTGTCACAGCCGCATGCAGGGATGGTCCGGGTGGATGGTGGTACTGTGGCCATGGGTCAGACATAGTCCAACGATGTAGAGCCAGGAGCTCATCGCAGGGCGGGTTGTCATCATCCTCCATGGCCTGCGATAGACACGCGTCCACCCGCAACTGTGTGAGCCCGGCCCGTTGTGCCGCCGGTGGATCGGCAATGGGGGGGGTGGGGTGGTGTGCATGCGGGTGGGGTGGGTGGGGTTGGGGAGGGGGGTGAGGGTGCTGGGTGGGTGGATGGGTGGGGGGTGTGGGTGGTCGGCTGTTGCCTTGGTGTGCGGTCTGTGGCCATACTACCCGATTCCCACGCCCATCTAGTCAGTGAAGCGGGCGGCTATCAGTCTGTCCCGTGCCCGCTGGGCCAGCCGGTAACGGTGGACAGCCACCCGCCTGTGTCTACCCCGTCTGCCCTGACCATTGCCCCCATCCCCCTCATCTGGGGAGGACTGCGCCTCTTCCTGCTGCTCCTCCACTCCGCCCTCCTCTGCCTGCGGCACATCGCCCCTCTGCTGGGCTATGTTGTGCAGGACGCAGCACACCACAATGATGCGGCCGACCCTATCTGACCGATACTGGAGGGCGCCCCCAGAGAGGTCCAGGCACCTGAAACGCATCTTCAGCACGCCAAAGCACCTCTCGATCACTCCCCTTGTCGCTACATGGGCATCATTGTAGCGGTTCTCCGCCTCATTGCGTGGCCTCCGTATAGGCGTCATCAGCCACGATCGCAATGGGTAGCCCCTGTCGCCCAGCAACCAGCCCCTCAGCCGGGGATGGCGTCCCTCGTACATGCCGGGGATGGATGACCGCGACAACACGAATGAGTCGTGTACACTGCCTGGGTGACGGGCGCAGACGTGCAGGATCATCATGCGATGGTCACAGACCACCTGTACGTTCATCGAATAGGTCCCCTTCCGATTAGTGAACACGGCCCTGTTATCTGCAGGTGGCCGCACGGCGACGTGCATCCCATCGATCGCGCCCTGGACCATGGGGAACCCGGCCACGGCAGAGAAGCCCACGGCCCGGGCATCTTGGCTGGCCCGGTCCACGGGGAAGCGGATGTAGCGGTGCGCCATGGCATAAAGGGCATCTGTCACTGCCCGGATGCACCGGTGCACCGATGTCTGCGATATGCCGGACAGGTCCCCACTCGGTGCCTGGAATGACCCCGTTGCATAAAGGTTCAGGGCCACCGTGACGGACACGGGGAGAGGGTGTCCCCCGCCAGTGCCACGCGGTGACAGGTGTGCCAGCAGGTGGCAGATGTGTGCCACGGTTTCCCGGCTCATCCGGAGTCTCCTCCTGCATTCCCGGTCCGTGAGGTCCTGGTATGACTGCCGGGGCCGGTACACACGGGGCGCCCTCGGGTGCCTCCGTTGCCGTGGGGCCGCGACGTCCTCCTCCCCCTCCTCGTCCTGTCGGTCAGGTGTCCCTTCAGCCTGGGCGGCTGCCGCCTGCCCCTCTGCGGCAGCCTGCGCCGCCTCTCTGGCACGCTCCTCCTCCTCCTCCTCCTCATCCAGGGCAACATAGACATGAGCGGCTGCCACCACGGCGGCCAACATCGCTGGATGATCTGAAAACATGACGGCCTGGTGGGGGGGAGGGGAACGACGACATGTCATCATTGCCCATATCCCCTCCTCCCCCCAGCCAGGTGGCATGGACCGCATGGGTCCAACTGTTGGAGGCTGGCACCTGGCCATGTGGACCAACTCATTTGCCCTCCCATCACCCTCCTCGGCACGGACCCCCTCCCCAACCTCCACCCCAGCACCGACCCCCTCCCCAACCTCCACCCCAGCACGGACCCCCCCAACCCCCAACCTCCACCCCAGCACGGACCCCCCCCAACCTCCACCCCAGCACGGATCCCCTCCCCAACCTCCACCCCAGCACGGACCCCCCCCAACCTCCACCCCGGCACGGACCCCCCCCCCCCAACCCCCAACTTCCACCCCAGCACGGACCCCCTCCCCAACCTCCACCCCAGCACGGACCCCCTCCCCAACCTCCACCCCAGCACGGACCCCCCCCAACCCCCAACCTCCACCCCGGCACGGACCCCCCCCAACCCCCAACCTCCACCCCAACACGGACCCCCTCCCCAACCTCCACCCCAGCACGGACCCCCCCCCAACCTCCACCCCAGCACTGACCCCCCCCCAACCCCCAACCTCCACCCCAGCACGGACCCCCTCCCCAACCTCCACCCCAGCATGGACCCCCCCCAACCCCCAACCTCCACCCCGGCACGGACCCCCCCCAACCCCCAACCTCCACCCCAGCACGGACCCCCCCCAACCCCCAACCTCCACCCCAGCACGGACCCCCTCCCCAACCTCCACCCCGGCACGGACCCCCCCCCGACCCCCAACCTCCACCCCAGCACGGACCCCCTCCCCAACCTCCACCCCAGCACGGACTCCCCCCCAACCTCCACCCCAGCACGGACCCCCCCCCAACCCCCAACCTCCACCCCAGCACGGACCCCCTCCCCAACCTCCACCCCAGCACGGACCCCCCCAACCCCCAACCTCCACCCCGGCACGGACCCCCCCCAACCTCCATCCCGGCACGGACCCCGTCCCGGCACTCCCCCGGAGCCCAGCCTACTCTAACCACCCCCCCCCCCCCCCTGCCGCACACACAAGCCGAGACACACCTCTCCTCACGCAATCAGTCTGCGGCCACGCTATTTCCTGCCCAGAGCCAACCCCCCAGGCCGTCACTCACCTCCTCGCTGGTCAGCGTGAGCCTGGAGCACCGGGTCACACCGATGAAAAGGAGGTTTGATTCACGTCGACGTGAACGGTCACCACGTCGACGGGACTTCGGCCCATCCGGAAGGGAGAATATCGGCAGGCCGAAAATCGGCTGCCTTGCGCAGACCCGTGACATTCTCCGCGGCAGCGGCGCCATTAACGCCCCGCCGACTTTTCTCCCTTCGGAGACTTTGGCGGGGGCGGGGGCGGGATTCACGGCGGCCAACGGCCATTCTCCGACCCTCTGGGGGGGCGGAGAATGACGCCCCTGATCTTTTTGAACTTTTGGTCTTGTGTGGCTATCATACTTCATGTAGTTGCATATGAAGCCGGCCAGCAGTATTCTTTGGTGGTTTCCCCCACACTATTGAGGCAATTAAATAGACTCCTATTTTGTTCAGGTGTAAAAGTTGTTGTGTTTTACATGGAATAATCAAGCATTTATTGGCAGCCAGTGAAAGCTATAAAAGAACAATGTTTGGCTGGCTGGGTGGGAGAATACATCTTCCCTCATTAGCTAAAATTAACAGCTTGGGGTTGTTCTGCTTGTGCCATGGGCCAGAATATAAATAGTCTATCTTGGTGAGCTTGTGTCAGCTACATGGAATAGTTTGCAAGTACTATTGTGTGAATTGGCTGCTCAAGTTAATATCTAATTGAAGCTTGCCTCAAAATTAAGACCTGGAGATTCACCTCTCCATTTTTCGCTGGTATACATACCACTTCTATTTGAAGAATAAATATATTTTGAAGAATGTTTAAGAATTTAACTTTAATACGTTTTCCCTGGTTCTTTGAATACAGTTCAGCCTTCATATTCAAAGGTCCTGCCGTGCAATTACCTCTCAGTGCTTTTCAGATTTGATCTACTTTGTGATCCTTATTCTTTATGTGTGCATTTATTTAGTCATCAATTGTTCTATGAAATCAGTTTTTGTTCTGTTGATTGAATTTAAAAAAGTTAGATCTTATAATTGAGCAGTGATAGGAGGATCACAATATGATTTCTGAATGGTTCAAAATGACCATTTGTAGAGGGGTCCCCCCTCCCTTTCCCAATGAATGCTGACTCATTCCTTTTTATGTGGTGGCTGAACTGCATTTAAAGAAAGCCACAAGAGAGGTAGGAAATCTAAAATGTTTATATTCCGATGTATGCAATAAAATGGTATTTGTGTGCGAATGATCACATATTTAGTATCATTCCAGTGTATATGCACTTCAGTACTTTCTTGGGATATGTTACTGTAAAGGGGGACCAACTTATTGCTGCTGTAAATGTAAGCTGCTTATAGATCCAATACAAAAATACAACATTAATATTTCCTGCAGTTTCCTTTTCTCCAATGAGGAAGCAGCTGTCTTTGCTCAGGAATTGCACCACAATATTTCAGCTGAGATTAAACATTTATCGGAGTGGATACCACTAGTGTGCATAAGCACTGTTCGGAACCTTTTACAAACGCTTTTGCTGTTACATTTTCATAGAAATATAAAATGATATAAAATTTAATATTTTCCAGTTATTTTTCTGATTTATTGAGTACTTGGCAAATACAACCTATCGTGTATTAAAAATGTTGAATAGGCTGCAACATTCCATCTCAAACATGGTTACAGGAGGACCAGGACTGGGAGTTGAATGTCCAAGGGTACTCGGTATTCCCAAAAGACAGACAGGATGGAACAGGAGGTGGAGTTGCTTTATTAATTATAGATGACATCAAGGCTGTATTAAGAAATGATATTGGCGCTAATGGCCAAAATGTTGAATTGATCTGGGTGGAAATAAAAAACAAGGGGAAAAAACTCCTTGGTGGGAGTAATTTACAGGCCCCGAGCAATACTTCCCAAGTGGGGCATTGTGTAAACCAAGGAATAATGAGGGCTTCTGAGAAGGGCACAACGGTAATCATGGGTGATTTTGACATGCATATTGACTGGATTAATCAAATTGGCAAGGGTAGCCTCGAGGGAGATTTCATAGAGTGCATGAGGGATTGTTTCTCAGAGCAATATGTCACGGAGCCAACCAGGGAGCAGGCTATTTTAGATTTAGTATTATGTAACGAAGAAGGGTTGATACTTAGTCTTGTCGTTACGGATCCTCTTTGAAGGAGTGATCACAGCATGCCAGAATTTCAAAATTAAATTGAGTGAGAGAGGACAGAGTGCCGTACTGGAGTTTTAATGTTGGGCAGAGGTAATTATACAGGCCTGAGGAAGGAGTTGGCCCAAGTAGACTGGACACGAATAATTGAGGGTAGGACAGTTAAGGAACAATGGTAGATGTTCAGGGAGGTATTAAATACCTCTCAATTAAATTATATTCCTGAGAGGAAGAGGAATTGTAAAAGGGAGAAAAATGTTCCATGGCTAAACAAGGAAGTTAAGAAAAACATAAAGGCAAAAAAGGGCATACCATACTGCAAAAGCTCGTGGCAAGATGGATGATTGAGAGAACTTTAAGGTTCACCAAAAGGCTATTAAAAATAAAATCAAAAGAGCTACAAAAGGAAACTATCAGAAAACATAAACACTGATACCAAAAGCTTCTACAAGTATACAAAGAGGAAGAGAATAGCTAAAGTAACTGTTGGCCCTTCAGAGGACGATACTGGTGAGGTAATAATGGGAACACAGATAGCGGAGTATTATAACCTGCCTGCTTACCATTGGCTGGGGACTAATGACAATCCCACAATCCTGTGGGAGTATGAGCTTCCCCAATGAGAGGGGCGGAAAAATCATTAGCAGACTCCCTGTATAAATAAAGCTGGCCAGTTTGGAACCAGCAGGAAGGAGTAGGCAGCAAGTGAGGTTGCTGCTGTTGTGTATAATTGGGTCCAACTCTGGCTGGCGAACGGTAACTAGCGGGGTGCTGCAGGGGTCAGTCCTCTGACCTCAGCTGTTTACAATCTATATAAATAATCTGCAGGCAGGGACAGAGTGTAACATAGCAAAATTTGCAGATGATACTAAAATAGGTGGGAAAGCAGGCAGTGAAGAGGAGATAAAGATTTTATAAATGGATATAGATAGGCTAGGAGATTGGGCCAAGATATGGCAGATGGAGTTTAATGTGGACAAGTGTGAGATTATCCACATTGGCCGAAAAAAAATACAAAGGCAATTTATTATCTAAATGGAAAGCAGATTCAAAATGCACCTGGGCAGAGGGACCTTTGTCTCTTTGTTCATGAATCACAGAAAGTCATTATGCAGGTACAGCATGTATAAAACGGCAAATGGAATGTTAACGTTTATTGCAAAAGGACTGGAGTATAAACATGATAAGTGTTGTTGCAATTGTAAAGGGTGTTGGTAAGACCACATCTGGAGTATTGTGTCCAGTTTTGGTCTCCTTATTTGAGGAAGGATGTGATGGCATTGGAAGTAGTTCAGAGGAGGTTCACCAGATTGATTCCGGGGATGAAGGGGTTGACGTATGAGTCGAGATTAAACAGTTTGGGCTTATACCTGCTGGAGTTTAGAAGGATGAGAGGGAATTTGATTGAGGTATATAAAATATTAAAAGGGATTGATAAAGAAAATGTAGACCAAAAGATCCCACTGTGGGGCAATTTAGAACAAGAGGTCATAGATATAGGCTGAGAGGTGGTAGATTTAGAACTGTGATGAAGAGGAACTACTTCTTACAGAGGGTAGTGAATTTGTGGAACTCACTGCCCCATAGTGCGGTGGAATCTGAATCATTAAATGGTTTCAAGAAGGAGATGACATATTTCTGATTTTTAAAACAGGTTAAAGGGATATGGGGAACAGGTAAAGAGATGGATTTGAGACCAGGAAGAGATCAACCATGATCTGATGGAATGGCAGAGCAGGCTAGAGGGGCTGAATTGCCTACATCTGCTCCTAATTTCTATGTTCCTATGCTCCATTTAGGAGTCAAGATTTCTGAATCTTACATAGGAAAATATGGCAGAGCCATTCACTGAAAATTTCAATGTTAGGGCTTTATCAATGGAAAGCATCATTTTAAAAATGTCAACATTTGGCTACAGTACTTGTCTAAACTCCTCAGAAAGGCTCTGCTACTTTATCCTCTAAGATTCAGAAACCTTGCTTTATTCTGCAGTTCTTCCAATCATACAGCTAAATATATTTTTATAAACATCTTTTGGTAACCTTGCAATTATGAAATACTGCATTACGTTTTCATGTCTCCTTTATCTCAGCACATTGCGTTTAATTTTCTCCCAAGAGTTCTTCACTCTTTGAAGAAAATATTTAATCCCGTGTCACAGGTGGCTACCCAAACCCTTCAATCGCCTTCAGATAGATTTCCAGTATTCTTTGCCTCAATTTCCACACATTCATGTCAATAGGATTTCTTTTCACTTACTATATGGTGATATGCAATGACAATGTGCAACTCCTTTGCCAATGCGCCACTCCAAAGCTGGCTCCACAAAGACGAAAAAATGAAAATGGCGATGCAAAATGAAAAACCAGCTCTGAGGAATAAACAACTTGAAACCAAAATGGAATTAAGGGGGTGGACCTAAAGTGAGGACTTACTGTAGTGCAATAATCAAGTAGGTGATCACGGTACTATCCAACATTTTCTCCACCAATTTATAATACGAATTATAGCCTTGGTGAATAGAGGAAAAGGAGGGACAAGTATTGTGGAGGAACATAATCACAGGGCTGCTAATTAGTTTTAACAACAAGAAAAAAAACATTTATTAAACATGAAAAAATTGGATTATGATATAATACACCTTAACCTCCCCCCTTAGTTTAACAATTACATAGATTTTAAGATTAACACAGATTACAAAGTACATCTTAACCTACAATTCTCTCGCTAACATGCAAATTCCCTTATAAGCACAAAAGATGACTGTGGCAAGACACATTCATCTCTGAACCCAAGTGATATATGTGAATATCTTCTCAAAATCTCCCCCAAATGATTCTTATACCAATCCTCATTGAACTCCAATTTCCACACAAATGATTTCAAGTTCACCTTTCAAATGTCACACTTTAAAATCGTCTTTAAATTATGCTTTCCTTTACTGCTTCTGTCTAAGTTTTGCTTTCAGGTTTTGCACCCCTCCCTTCAAGTTTCCTTTGTCTTAAAGGCATTTGCACAAACTCCGAGGTCCAGCCACCGATTTCCACAATTATTTCAAACAGTGTCTCCCAAACTGTAGTAATTTCTCACAAACCTTAGCACGACTAGGTTTCAGATTCCTGGGGCATTGGGACCGGTTCTGGGGGAGGTGGGACCTGTACAAACTGGACGGGTTACACCTGGGCAGTGCTTTGTTACCTGTGTGGTAGGTAACATGTGCTACTCAATCCTTGGCGAATGATGAGGTATTCTGAATCTCGATGAAGAAGATTCGAACTCGTCGAGTAATAACAAAAGGTTTATTGAGAAACTACAACAATAATTGCATGAGTTCTTTACTTTAACTTTGATACTAGTGATAAGGTTAACAAGATCTAACTACAGTAACTATACGTAACTCCACTAGCCAACTGAACTAGTCTGCTATTGCCCTGGTCACAGTGCACCTAAAAGAGAGAGAGAGACCCAATGTAGTTGCCTTTTATACCCCTGTTGGTCCGGCCCTCTAGTCATCATGTGGTGCTACTGATTACACATTAACCCCTTATGTACATGCACATATAGAGATCACTACATCCCCCTTTTTTTCATGTTACATATTTTCTGTATGTTGTAAAGAAAATTGAACAAACATAATGGATGCAGTTTGCAAATGCATTACAGAAAATCAATGAGTTACCGTCAAATGTTAATACATTTAGTCTCTTCGGTTGTTTTCGCTTTCGTGAAACAGGTAGACAAATTATGTTATGTCCAAGATGTGATGATCTTGATGATTATACAAAGCCAATCAATATTTATGAGTCCAATCTTAATAAATGTTTTTAAAAAGTCCATACTTTATGAATTTGTGCGGTTGAGTTGCTTTTTTCTTCTGTAGTTGAAGTGGTGATGTTGATCTTGTTATTTCTTTGTGAGCGTTGTCAGTGTTCTTGTGTTTAAGTAACCAAGAAGTCATCAATAAGATGTTTGAATGGTCGAATCACTTTGTTGTCTGATTTATGCTTTTTTTTCTATGCTTGTGGTATTGATTCTGTATGTCATCTTTGTTGTCTGACCTGGACTTTTTCTTGTGTTTGTGGTATTGATTCTGTATGTCATCTTCCGTGAAAGCTGGTTTGCTTGTTTGTTCTGGGGCAGATGTGAATTAGTGAGATTCTTTGTCATGCCATGGCATGGCTTGAGCTGCTTGATGTGGGAGCTGGCAGATCCCATTGCGAGCTGCAGCGACCACATCTGCAGTAAGTGTTGGCTGCTCGAAGAGCTCCGGCTCAGAGTTGATGAGCTGGAGTCTGAGCTTCAAACACTGAGGCACATCCAGGAGGGGGAGACTTACCTGGACACTGTGTTTCAGGAGGCAGTCACACCTGTCAGAGTAAGTAGTTTAAATCCTGCCAGTGGCCAGGGACAGCAGGGTGTGACTGCAAGTCAGGCAGGTAAAGGGAACCAGCAGTCAGGAACTCAGGAGCCTAAACCCTTGACTCTGTCCAACAGGTATGAGGCACTTGCTCCCTGTATGGATGGCGAACAGGGCTGCAGGAAGGATGAGTCAGCTGACCAAGGCACCATGGTTCAGCAGGCCATTCAAGGGGAGGGAGTAAATAGGCAAGTTGTAGTTGTAGGGGATTCTATTATCAGGGGGATAGATAGTATCCTTTGTGAGCAGGATAAAGAGTCCCGCATGGTATGTTGCCTGCCCAGTGCTAGGGTGCGGGACATCTCTGACCAGCTTGAAAGGATACTGGAGAGGGAGGGGGGAGGATCCAGTTGTTGTGGTCCATGTCGGTACCAACAACATAGGCAAGTCTAGGAAAGAGGACCTGTTTAGAGATTATGAAGAGCTAGGATTCAAATTAAAAAACAGGTCCTCAAGGGTCATAATCTCCGGATTACTGCCCGAGCCACGTGCAAATTGGCATAGGGAGGCAAGAATGAGGGAAGTTAACACGTGGCTGAAAGAGTGGTGTGGGAAAGAGGGGTTCCTTTTCATGGGACACTGGCATCAGTTTTGGGACAGGGGGGACCTATACCGTTGGGATGGTCTCCACCTGAACCGAGCTGGGACCAGTGTTCTGGCGAAAAGAATAAATAGGGTGGTCAATAGGACTTTAAACTAAAGATTGGGGGGGAAGGGAAAGTCAGGGAACCAAGAGGTGAAGTAATCAGTGGGAAGCGTAGCTGCTTAGGAATACAAAAAAGCACAAAAAGACAAAACTCAGGAGAGGTTACGATAGTCCCCATCCCACAAAATATGACACAGTGTATGGAAAGGCTCAGTAAACCAAGGTCCACCACACGAAGAAAACAAAAAGGGACGGTCAATAGAGAATTAAAGGTGCTATATTTAAATGCGCGCAGTGTACGGAACAAGGTAAATGAGCTTGTGGCCCAGATTGTGACTGGCAGGTATGATGTGGTAGGCATCATAGAGACATGGTTGCAGGGGGTTCAGGACTGGCATTTAAACATCCAGGGATTCACAACCTATCGAAAAGACAGGGAGGTGGGCAGAGGGGGCGGGGTTGCCTTGTTAATGAGGAATGAAATTAAATCAATAGCACTAAATGACATAGGGTCAGATGATGTGGAGTCTGTGTGGGTAGAGTTGAGGAACCACAAAGGCAAAAAAAACATAATGGGAGTTATGTACAGGCCTCCTAACAGTGGTCAGGACCGGGGGCACAAAATGCACCACGAAATAGAAAGTGCATGTCAGAAAGGCAAGGTCACAGTGATCATGGGGGACTTCAATGTGCAGGTGGACTGGGTAAATAATGCTGCCAGTGGACCCAAGGAAAGGGAATTCATTGAATGTTTACAGGAGGGCTTTTTGGAACAGCTTGTGATGGAGCCCACGAGGGAACAGGCCATTCTGGACTTAGTGTTATGTAATGAGCCAGACTTGATTAAAGATCTTAAAGTAAGGGAGCACTTAGGAGGCAGTGATCATAATATGGTAGAATTCAATCTCCAATTTGAAAGAAAGAAGGTAGAATCAGATGTAAAGGTGTTACAGTTAAATAAAGGTAACTACAGGGGCATGAGGGAGGAACTGACGAAAATCGACTGGGAGCAGAGCCTAGTGGGAAAGATAGTAGAACAGCAATGACAGGAGTTTCTGGGAGTAATTGAGGACACAGTGCAGAGGTTCATCCCAAAGAAAAGAAAGGTTATCAGAGGGGGGATTAGGCAGCCATGGCTGACAAAGGAAGTTAGGGAATGCATCAAAGCAAAAGAGAAAGCCTATAATGTGGCAAAGAGTAGTGGGAAGTCAGATGATTGGGAAGGCTACAAAAACAAACAGAGGATAACAAAGAGAGAAATAAGGTAAGAGAGGATCAAATATGAAAGTAGGCTAGCCAGTAACATTAGGAATGATAGTAAAAGTTTCTTTAAATACATTAAAAACAAACGGGAGGCAAAAGTTGACATTGGGCCGCTCCAAAATGACGCTGGTAATCTAGTGATGGGAGACAAGGAAATAGCTGAGGAACTAAATAAGTATTTTGCGTCAGTCTTCACAGTAGAAGACATGAGGAATATCCCACCAATTCCGGAGAGTCGGGGCAGAGTTGAATATGGTAGCCATCACAAAGGGGAAAGTGCTAGAGAAACTAAGAGGTCTAAAAATTGATAAATCTCCAGGCCCAGATGGACTACATCCTAGAGTTCTAAAGGAGATAGCTGAAGAAATAGTGGAGGCGTTAGTTATGATCTTTTAAAAGTCACTTGAGTCCGGGAAAGTCCCAGAGGATTGGAAAATCGCTGTTGTAACCCCCCTGTTCAAGAAGGGAACAAGGAAAAAGATGGAAAATTATAGGCCAATTAGCCTAACCTCGGTTGTTGGCAAGATTCTAGAATCCATTGTTAAGGATGAGATTTCTAAATTCTTGGAAGTGCAGGGTCAGATTAGGACAAGTCAGCATGGATTTAGTAAGGGGAGGTCATGCCTGACAAACCTGTTAGAGTTCTTTGAAGAGATAACAAATAGGTTAGACCAAGGAGAGCCAATGGATGTTATCCATCTTGACTTCCAAAAGGCCTTTGATAAGGTGCCTCATGGGAGACTGCTGAGTAAAATAAGGGCCCATGGTATTCGAGGCAAGGTACTAACATGGATTGATGATTGGCTGTCAGGCAGAAGGCAGAGAGTTGGGATAAAAGGTTCTTTTTCGGAATGGCAACCGGTGACGAGTGGTGTCCCGCAGGGTTCAGTGTTGGGGCCACAGCTGTTCTCTTTATATATTAACGATCTAGATGACGGGACTGGGGGCATTCTGGCTAAGTTTGCCGATGATACAAAGATAGGTGGAGGGGCAGGTAGTATGGAGGAGGTGGGGAGGCTGCAGAAAGATTTAGACAGTTTAGGAGAGTGGTCCAAAAAATGGCTGATGAAATTCAACGTGGGCAAGTGCGAGGTCTTGCACTTTGGAAAAAAGAATAGAGGCATGGACTATTTTCTAAACGGTGACAAAATTTATAATGCTGAAATGCAAAGGGACTTGGGAGTCCTAGTCCAGGATTCTCTAAAGGTAAACTTGCAGGTTGAGTCCGTAATTAAGAAAGCAAATGCAATGTTGTCATTCATCTCAAGAGGCTTGGAATATAGAAGCAGGGATGTACTTCTGAAGCTTTATAAAGCATTAGTTAGGCCCCATTTAGAATACTGTGAGCAATTTTGGGCCCCACACCTCAGGAAGGACATACTGGCACTGGAGCGGGTCCAGCGGAGATTCACACGGATGATCCCAGGAATGGTAGGCCTAACATACGATGAACGTCTGAGGATCCTGGGATTATATTCATTGGAGTTTAGGAGGTTGAGGGGAGATCTAATAGAAACTTACAAGATAATGAATGGCTTAGATAGGGTGGATGTAGGGAAGTTGATTCCATTAGCAGGGGAGACTAGGACCCAGGGGCACAGCCTTAGAATAAAAGGGAGTCACTTTAGAACAGAGATTAGGAGAAATTTCTTCAGCCAGAGAGTGGTGGGTCTATGGAATTCATTGCCACAGAGGGCGATGGAGGCCGGGACGTTGAGTGTCTTTAAGACAGAAGTTGATGAATTCTTGATTTCTCGAGGAATTAAGGGCTAAGAAGAGAGAGTGGGTAAATGGAGTTGAAATCAGCCATGATTGAATGGCGGAGTGGACTCGATGGGCCGAATGGCCTTACTTCCGCTCCTATGTCTTATGGTCTTATGGCATGTTTGTAGTCTTGTCATTGTTTCACAGTGTGCTGTGGCATTGTCCTTCACATGCAGAGTTGTACCATGTTGTACAGGTCGTTGTTTCAGTGGTGTTGTTTCTGTTTTTGTTGTTTTCGTCGCTGTTCTTGTCGTTTTTCTTGTCGTGCTTGTTGTTCCTGTGATGCTTCTTGTTGCTTTTGTCATTCTTATTGCGCTGCATGTTGTTTTTGTTGTTGCTGTTGTAGTTCTTGTTTCTGCTGTGCTTCTTGCGGGTTTTGTTCTTGTTGCGCTCAATGAGTGTTCCGTATGGATGATTTGAGTCATTGTCACAGTTATTGGTGTCAGTGTCCTTTGTGGTATCTGTTACATTGAACGTTGTTTCTTGAGAATTGTGAGCATGATCTGATGTTGCATTGATGTTGGTGACATCAGTTATTTGTAGTGGATTTGATTCCTCTTCTTTGCTTCCTTGGTACTCCTCTTCTAGAGTCATTTCTGATTCACTTGAATCATCGTTGATTTCTTGGTGCTGTTATGGGCAAGCGTTTTCAGAACCCCAAAATGAATCATGGAGTTCAACCAACCTCCCCCTTTAATGCTATTGTTGTTTTTCCGAGCACACGGCTTGTTACCTAGGAGTGGGATTACAATTATGGACACGTGAGTTTTTAAAACACAAAACAATGTTTATTACATGAACTCAACTTAACCTCTTAAATAAACACTGGATCTCTTAACACTCCTTACTTCAAAGATAACCCAGAAAATATTACAACACTAAATGGTCCTTCAGTTATTCCTTTCAACATCCATGAGACTTAACACCTTTAAACAGAAACACATCAGGTTAAAGGCTTTACTATTATGAGTTTAAATCACCCAAATGATCCAGAGATAGTCTTTCATGGCAAAGATCACAGCAGATCCAGCTCACTGCAAACACAGACACACACCCAAGCACTTTTCAAAACTGAAACCAAACTGCAAAATGGCTGATCTAAAGCCCAGCTCCACCCACACTCTGGCATCACTGCATTTCTTAAAGGTACATTGCTTAAACATCCATCTCTTAAAGGCATTCTCACATGACAGTACTCCTCTGTTGGAGTCATTTCAGGTTCACTTGAATCATCATTAATTTCTTGGTGCTCCCCTTCTGGAGTAAAAATCTTCACAATTTCATTTTGTTGTGGGTCGTGGTGCTCCTCGTCTGGAGTTAAAATCGTCACGATTTAATTTTGTTGTGGGTCGTGGTGCTCCTCTTCTGGAGACAAAATCTTCAAGATTTTTATTGACGTGGTCTCTCTGGACTCTTGGTGCTCCTCTTCTGGAGTCAAAATCTTCAGGATTTCTCTGGACTCATGAGTAGCCCTCCTCTGATTGTTGAGTGCTTTTGTACAGACGAACTGAGATCTGTCAGTCTCGCTGTGATCCTGCACATCCTGTATGTCGATTGTGATCACATTGTCACTATTCTCACATACAGCGGGTAGACATTCAGTGTCTTCTTGATGGTTAAATGAGCTGGGTAGACTTTCGTAGTCTTCTTCTGGTGGCTCAAATAGGCTTGCAGACTTTCATAGTCTTTTTGTTGTTCACGTGAGCTTGGTAGACTTTAATAGTCTGCTGCTGGTTGCTCAGATAAGGTGGATAGACCTTCATAGTCTTGTTCATGCATGGCGTTCGCTATGGAGTGTTTGCTTGCTTCCATTTTTGAGTCTGTCAACGAGCTGTCTAGGAGGCTTGCGTCGCTCTCTCTATGGAGTCTTTCATCGCTCTCTCTGTGGAGTCTTTCATCGCTCTCTCTGTGGAGTCTTTCATCGCTCTTTCTGGAGTCTTTCATCGCTCTCTCTGTGGAGTCTTTCATCGCTCTCTCTGTGGAGTCTTTCATCGCTCTCTCTGTGGAGTCTTTCACCGCTCTCTCTGTGGAGTCTTTCATCGCTCTCTCTGTGGAGTCTTTCATCGCTCTCTCTGTGGAGTCTTTCACCGCTCTCTCTGTGGAGTCTTTCATTGCTTTCTCTGGAGTCATTCTGTGTTCTCTGTGTGACGTTGTCTTCTTCTTGGGTATTTGACAGGTTGCTGTCATCCAATGTATCGACGATCTGCCATGGAATCATGGTATTGGATTCATCTAAGTTGGACTCAAATTGAGGGTTTGTTGTGGGGGGGATGTTTACTGTGTTTACTGTGTTTGGGGAATGTTCTTTTGGTTTGAGTGCTGGGTGGGGATGGGTGAATGGATTTGATGTGGGGGCCGTGGGAGAGTGTGGGCGTCGGTGTTGGAGGGGCAGGGCCCCACGGAGGAAGAGGGGTGGTGGAGGCCCGGGGATGGGGAGTTTTGGGGTAAGGCCGCAAAAGTAGCTGCGCCAGAGGGGGCGGGGCAGGCTCAGGAAAGCACGGGCTTTTTCCCGCGTTAGGGAAGGATGGGGGCGGGGCCGGGGGGAAGGGCGGTGCTGGAGAGGAGCGCACACTGACTGCCGAGGGGTGGGGGGATTCTCACACTGGGGGGTCGATGGAATGGCGGGAGAGGCCGGGGTCAGCAGGAGTCAGCTGACTTACGGGAGTGTCATGGGGGGAGCAAAATGGCTAGATGAGGATCTAGAGGGGGGGGGTAACTGGGTTGCTGCTGCATTGGCCAAAGGGGAGCTGGAAGTAGGAGAGGTAGTCGGGGTGGGGGTCCGCCGCCTGGGGGACTGGAGGGTGCAGGAGGGGCGTGCACGTGGCTGGCCTGGAAAAGGAGATGGCTAGTCGGCAGGAAGGGGAGGGGGGGGGGGAGTAGACCTCCGATCCGGCGGGGAGGAGGGGGGGGGGGGGGGGGGGGGACGACACTTCAACACGGTGCTGGACCCAGCACTGGACCGTTCTAGGTCCAGGACGGGTAAGCAGGCCAGCAGCACGGTTCAATTCCCGTAACAGGCGCTGGAAATGTGGCGACTAGGGGCTTTTCACAGTAACTTCATTTGAAGCCTACTTGTGACAATAAGCGATTTTCATTTCATTTCATTCATCTTAGGGGGTTTATGGACCAGATGGGGGGAGTGAATCCATGGAGGTTTGCCAGGCTGCTGGCCAGGGAATTTTCCTTCTTTTCCCACGTCCATAGAGCCTACTCCTGGATAGATTTTAAAATTTTGAGTAGGGCGCTAATCCCGAAAGTGGAGGGAACGGAATATTCGGCCATAGCCATCTCGGACCACGCCCCTCATTGGGTGGAGCTGGAGTTGGGGGAGGAGAGGGACCAGCGCCCGCTGTGGCGTCTTGATGTGGGACTGTTGGCGGATGAGGGGGTGTGCGGGCGGGTGCGGGGGTGTATTGAAAGATATTTGGAGGCCAACGACAACGGGGAGGTGCAGGTGGGGGTAGTCTGGGAGGCGTTGAAGGCGGTGGTCAGGGGAGAGCTAATCTCCATTAGGGCCCACAGGGAGAAAAGAGAGGGGAGGGAGAGGGAGAGGTTGGTGGGGGAGGTTTTAAGACTGGACAGGAGGTATGCAGAGGCCCCCGAGGAGGGGCTACTTAGGGAGCGACGGAACCTCCAGACGGAATTCGACCTGTTGAACAAAGCAGAGGCACAGTGGAGGAAAGCGCAGGGGGCGACGTATGGGGAGAAGGCGAGTCGGATGCTGGCACATGAGCTTCGTAAGAGGGAGGCAGCGAGGGAGATTGGTGGAGGTAAGGATAGAGGGGGGAATATGGTGCGGAATGCGGTGAGAATAAGCAAGGTATTTAGGGACTTCTATGGGGATCTGTACAGGTCTGATCCCCCAGCGGGGGAGGAGGGGATGCGACGATTCCTAGATCAGCTGAGGTTCCCGAGGGTGGAGGAGGTGGCTGGTTTGGGGGCGCCGATTGGGCTGGAGGAGCTGGTTAAAGAATTGGGGAGCATGCAGGCAGGGAAGGCCCCGGGGCCGGATGGGTTCCCGGTTGAATTCTACAGGAAATACGTGGACCTGCTGGACCCGTTGCTAGTGAGGACTTTTAATAAGGCGAGGGAGGGGGGGACCTTGCCCCCGACAATGTCTAGGGTGCTGATTTCTTTGATCTTGAAGCGGGACAAGGATCGATTGCAATGTGGGTCGTATAGTCCAATCTCGCTCCTCAATGTTGATGCTAAGTTGCCGGCGAAGGTGCTGGCTACGAGAATTGAGGACTGTGTCGCGGGGTGATTCATGAGGACCAGACGGGATTTGTGAAGAGTAGGCAGTTAAATACAAATGTGCGGAGGCTCCTCAATGTGATTATGATGCCCTCGGTGGAGGGGGAAGCGGAGGTAGTGGCAGCTATGGATGCATAGAAGGCCTTTGACCGGGTGGAGTGGGAGTATCTTTGGGAAGTGTTGCGGAGGTTTGGGTTCGGGAAGGGGTTCATCAGTTGGGTCAGGCTGCTATATAGAGCCCCAGTGGCGAGTGTGGCTACGAATCGGCGGAGGTCGGAGTACTTTCGGCTGTACCGGGGGACGAGGCAGGGGTGCCCCCTGTCACCCTTGTTGTTTGCACTGGCAATTGAGCCTCTGGCCATGGCACTAAGGGAGTCCAGGAAATGGAGGGGACTGGTCCGGGGGGGAGAGGAACACCGGGTGTCGTTGTATGCTGATGACCTGTTGCTGTATGTGGCAGATCCAGTGGAGGGGATGGCGGAGGTCATGCGGATCCTGAGGGAGTTTGGGGACTTTTCGGGGTATAAACTCAACGTAGGGAAGAGCTCTTTGTGGTGCATTCAGGAGACCAGGGAAGGGGGATAGACGAGCTACCGCTGAAGAGGGCGGAAAGGAGCTTTCTGTATCTTGGGATCCAAGTAGCTAGGAGTTGGGGGCCCTGCACAAGCTCAATTTGACGCAGTTGGTGGAGCAGATGGAGGAGGATTTTAAAAGATGGGATATGCTGCCACTCTCGCTAGCGGGTAGGGTGCAGTCGGTCAAAATGATGGTCCTCCCAAGGTTTCTCTTTGTGTTCCAGTGCCTTCCCATTATGATCCCCAGGGCCTTTTTCAAACGGGTAAGCAGAAGCATCATGGGATTTGTGTGGGCGAATAAGACCTCGAGGGTGAAGAGAGTGTTTCTGGAGCGTAGCAGGGACAGGACTATTATTGGGCAGCCAATGTGGCGATGATCCGTAAGTGGGAAATGGAGGGAGAGGGGGCAGCGTGGAAGAAGCTAGAGATGGCGTCCTGTGTGGGCACGAGCCTGAGGGCGCTGGTGACGGCACCTCTGCCGCTCTCGCCGGCAAGCTACACCACTAGTCTGGTGGTGGCGGCAACGCTGAAGATCTGGGGGCAGTGGAGGCGACACAGGGGCGAGGTGGGAGCCTCCGTTTGGTCCCCGATTCGGGAGAATCATCAGTTCGTCCCGGGAAGGCTGGATGCGGGGTTTCGGAGCTGGCATCGAGCAGGGATTCGAAGAATGGGGGACCTGTTCATCGATGGGACGTTTGCGAGCCTAGGGGTGCTGGAGGAGAAGTTTGGGCTACCCCCGAGAAACGCTTTTAGGTACTTGCAAGTGAGGGCATTTGTGAGGTGGCAGGTGAGGGAATTCCCGCTGCTCCCGGCACGTGGTATTCAGGACAGGGTGATTTTGGGTGTATGGGTTGGAGAAGGCAAGGTTTCGGCGATTTACCAGGAGCTGAAGGAAGAGGAGGAGGCCTCGGTGGAGGAGTTAAAGGGCAAGTGGGAGGAGGAGCTAGGGGAGGAGATAGATGAGGGTCTGTGGGCTGATGCCCTGAGTAGGGTTAATTCTTCCTCCTCTTGCGCCAGGCTCAGCCTAATACAGTTCAAAGTTACTCACAGAGCGGTTATGACAGGGGCGAGGTTGAGTAGGTTCTTTGGGATGGAGGACAGATGTGGGAGGTGCTCGGGGAGCCCAGCAAATCACGTCCATATGTTCTGGTTGTGCCTGGCGCTGGATGGGTTTTGGAGGGGTTTTGCGAGGACTATGTCCAAGGTGGTGAACGCCCGGGTCAAGCCGAGCTGGGGATTGGCATTATTTGGGGTATCGGACGAGCCGTGAATGCAGGAGGCGAAAGAGGTTGGTATTCTGGCCTTTGCGTCCCTGGTAGGAAGGAGATGAGGGAGGTTTTGAGTGTGCTGGTGGAGGAGGCGGTTTCCCCGGTGAGGACGGAGATGGCGAGCGCAGTGGCGGCGGTGCAAGAGCAAGGGGAGGCGCTGAAGGAAGTGGAGGAGACGTTATTGCAGCACGGTGATCAACTTGCCTCGATGGGGAAAGAGATGCGGAAGGTGATGGATACTAACAAGGATCTGCGAGGAAAAATGGAAGACCTGGAAAACAGATCCAGGCGACAGAATTTGAGGATTGTGGGGCTGCCCGAAGGAGTTGAAGGACCGAAGCCGACTGAGTATTTTGCCGTGATGCTGGCAAAATTATTGGGGGAGGGGGAGGATCCCTCCCGATATGAACTGGATCGGGCTCATCGGTCATGCAGGCCTATACCAAAGGCGAGTGAGCCGCCAAGGGCAGTGACTCTGTGCTTCCGTAGGTACAGGGTGAAGGAGAAGGTCCTGAGCTGGGCCAAGCAGAAGCGGGTGGTGCAGTGGGCTGGAGCTGGTATACGTGTATACCAGGACTTTACGGTGGAGCTGGCGCGGAGGCGGGCTGTCTTCAACCGGGTGAAGAGGGCACTGTACATTGGCAAGGTGCAGTGCGGCGTTGTATATCCAGCGAAGCTGAGGGTGACTTACAAGCTCAGGGACTTTTATTTTGGAACGACGGAAGCAGCGGAGGAGTTTGCGAAAGCAGAAGGACTGTGGCAGAACTGACAAATTGAGGAATGGCCATGTGCCGATGTAACTTCATCATGGAATTTCTTCTTTTTTGTATCACCGCGCGCGGGTGTAGAGATTAAAGGAGCCAATGTGGTATATATTTGGACAAGGGAAGGGACGGGACTTTCACTCGAAATGAGAGTTCTTTGGGGTGTAGGTGGATATGCGGGGTTTGTGTGGCTTTCCTAGGGCCGGGCAAGTGGGAAAGGGACCTGGGCGGGGGCCTCCACGCTGGCCGGTTTAAGCCGGCCAGTGAACAGGAGTGAGGTGGGGGGAGGGGCTGCGGCCATCGGAGCCTGGCAGAACAGGGTCCGAGTGGTCTAGCCGGGGTGGAAAGTTGGGGGGAAGGAACCGAGGTTGGGAGGAGGAGTTTTACAAGAGGCAGTGGACAGGAGGAGCTGGAGACCTGCGGTGGGGGGGTGGGGTAGGGGGTGGGGGAGAGCTGTGTAAGATTAAGGGTGACTACGGGTAATCCCTGATTCCTTTTTTGCCATTTGTTTATGTAAACATGCGGGTTGAGGTTTGGGGGTTGGTGGGTAGATGGGATCATTGTTATTATGGGGACTGACATATCTTGCTGATTATTGTTTATTGTTGATGGATGTAAATGTGGGAGAAAATGTGAGAAAGGTGCTGCTACAGAGGGGAAGGCAGGCAGGCGGTTTGGGTCTCCCGAACCTGATGTACTACTACTGGGCAGCGAATGTGGAGAAGGTGCGGAGCTGGGTCAGAGGGGTTGATTCTCAGTGTGTCAGAATGGAGGAGAGTTTGTGCAGGGGGTCGCGGCTGAAGGCACTAGCGACAGCGCTGCTCCCGATAGCTCCGGGGAAATATACAGGGAGTCCGGTAATAACAGCTTCATTGAAAATCTGGAGGCAGTTTCGGCAACACTTCGGGTTGGGGGTAGGGTCAAGGGAAATGCCGATTCCAGGGAACCACAAATTTGAGCCAGGGAGGTGGGATGTAAGTTTTCGGAAATGGGAAGAGAGGGGGATTAAGACGCTAAATGATTTGTTTCTTCGGGGTCGGTTTGCAGGATTGAGGGAGCTGGAAGGCGAAGTTTGGGCTAGAGCACAGAGAAGTGTCAATTAAGGGTGACTATGGGTAATCCCTGATTCCTTTTTGTCATTTGTTTATGTAAACATGCAGGCGGGCTGATGTTTGGGGGTTGGTGGGCGGATGGGATCATTGTTATTGTTATGGGGATTGACATATCTTGCTGATTATTGTTTATTGTTGATGGGTGTAAATGTGGGAGAAAATGTGAAAAAGGAGGAGGAAAAAATATATTTTTAAAAAAATCAATGATGGTCCCTCCGTTTCTGTGGCATTTAAGACCATAAGACATAGGAGCGGAAGTAAGGCCATTCGGCCCATCGAGTCCACTCCACCATTCAATTATGGCTGATTTCAACTCCATTTACCCACTCTCTCTCCATAGCCCTTAATTCCTCGAGAAATCAAGAATTCATCAACTTCTGTCTTAAAGACACTCAACGTCCTGGCCTCCACCGCCCTCTGTGGCAATGAATTCCACAGACCACCACTCTCTGGCTGAAGAAATTTCTCCTAATCTCTGTTCTAAAGTGACTCCCTTTTATTCTAAGGCTGTGCCCCCCCAATGGTCCTTGTCTGCTCTGCTAATGGAAACAACTTCCGTACGTCCACCCTATCTAAGCCATTCATCTTGTAAGTTTCTATTAGATCTCCCCTCAACCTCCTAAACTCCAATGAATATAATCCCAGGACCCTCAGACGTTCATCTTTTGTTAGGCCTACCATTCCTGGGATCATCCGTGTGAATCTCCGCTGGACCCGCTCCAGTGCCAGTATGTCCTTTCTGAGGTGTGGGGCCCAAAATTGCTAACTGTATTCTAAATGGGGCCTAACTAGTGCTTTATAAAGCTTGAGACGTACATCCCTGCTTTTATATTCCAAGCCTCTTGAGATAAATGACAACATTGCATTTGCTTTCTTTTTTAAAAAATATATTTTATTAAAGTTTTTCGATCAAACAAAAACAAAAATTTCCCATTTTACAACTTTGTAATAATATATACATTGATCGTTTTTAAAATAAATAATATGCTAACTAACGGCAACTGCCAACAACAAAATAAGAAACAACAGAAATAATAACTAAAATAGTAACTTCGTAAAATCTAATATAAATAACTAATATATAAACACACACATAAAACCCCTGAGGACCCAAATGAGTCCCCCCCTCCCCACTGGGTTGCTGCTGCTACCTGTCCTATTTTCCCTTATCGCTCTGCGAGATAGTCAAGGAACGATTGCCACCGCCTGGTGAACCCTTGAGCCGAACCTCTTAGTGCGTACTTTATCCGCTCCAATTTTATGAACCCTGCCATGTCGTTTATCCAGGCCTCCACGCCCGGGGGTTTAGCTTCTTTCCACATAAGTAGAATCCTTTGCCGGGCTACTAGGGACGCAAAGGCCAAAACATCGGCCTCTCTCGCCTCCTGCACTCCCGGCTCATCTGCAACCCCAAATATAGCCAACCCCCAGCCTGGTTCGACCCTGATCCCCACCACCTTTGAAATCACTTTTGCCACACCCACCCAGAACCCATGCTATACCGGACATGACCAGAACATGTGGGTGTGGTTCGCCGGGCTTCCCGCGCATCTCCCGCACCTATCCTCCACTCCAAAAAAATCTACTCAGCCTTGCTCCAGTCATATGCGCCCTGTGTAGAACCTTGAATTGTATCAGGCTAAGCCTGGCACATGGGGACGAAGAGTTTACCCTACTTAGGGCATCTGCCCACAGCCCCTCCTCTATCTCTTCCCCCAGCTCCTCCTCCCATTCTCCCTTCAGCTCCTCCACCATCGTCTCTCCCTCGTCTCTCATTTCCCTATATATATCTGACACCCTGCCATCACCCACCCATGCCACCGAAATCACTCTGTCCTGGATCTCTTGCGCCGGGAGCTGCGGAAATTCCCTCACCTGTTGCCTCACAAATGCCCTCACTTGCATATAGCGAAATGCATTCCCAGGTGGCAGCCCATATTTTTCTGTCAGTGCTCCCAGACTCGCGAACGTCCCGTCTAAGAACAAGTCCTTCAATTTCGCAATTCCTGCTCGCTGCCAAGATTTAAATCCCCCATCTATCCTTCCCGGGACGAACCTATGATTGATCCTTATCGGGGACCACACTGAGGCACCCGTCACTCCCTTATGTCGTCTCCACTGCCCCCAAATTTTCAGAGTTGCCACCACCACTGGGTTTGTGGTGTATTTTATCGGGGAGAACGGCAACGGCACCGTCGCCAGTGCTTTTAGGCTAGTTCCCCTACATGACGCTATCTCCAGTCTTTTCCACGCTGCTCCTTCCCCTTCCCTCATCCACTTACATATCATTGACACGTTGGCGTCCCAATAATAATCACTTAGACTCGGCAGTGCCAGTCCCCCTCTGTCCCTACTGCGCTGCAGGAACCCCCTCTTTACTCTTGGGGTCTTTCCAGCCCACACAAAGCTCATAATACTCTTGTCCACCTTTTTAAAAAAGGCCTTTGTAATCAGTACAGGGAGGCACTGGAACACAAAAAGAAACCTTGGCAGAACCACCATTTTAACCGCCTGCACCCTGCCCGCCAATGACAGGGGCACCATGTCCCACCTCCTAAAGTCCTCTTCCATCTGTTCTACCAGTCGTGCCAAGTTAAGCTTATGCAAGGTTCCCCAGTTCCTGGCCACCTGGATCCCCAAATACCGGAAATCTCTTGTTACCTTCCTCAACGGTAAATCGTCTATTCCCCTGGCCTGTTCCCCGGGGTGCATCACAAACAGTTCACTCTTCCCCATATTCAATTTATATCCTGAAAATTCTCCAAACTCCCTGAGTGTCTGCATTATCTCAGGCATCCCCTCCACTGGGTCCGTGACATACAACAAAAAATTATCCGCGTATAATGACACCCGATGCTCTTCTCCTCCTCTAAGTACCCCCCTCCACTTCCTGGAGCCCCTCAGCGCTATGGCCAGTGGCTCAATTGCCAACGCAAACAGTAACGGGGACAGGGGACATCCCTGTCTTGTACCCCTATATAGTCGGAAGTGGTCAGATCGTTGCCTATTTGTAATCACACTTGCCACCGGGGCCCTGGACAGGAGCTTAACCCATCTAATGAACCCCTCTCCAAACCCAAATCTCCTCAGTACTTCCCACAGGTAGTCCCACTCCACTCTATCAAATGCTTTCTCTGCATCCATCGCCACAACTATCTCCGCCTCCCCCTCCAGTGGGGGCATCATCATCACCCAGCAGCCTCCGTATATTAGCATTCAATTGCCTCCCTTTAACAAACCCTGTTTGATCATCATGCACCACCCCAGGGACACAGTCCTCTATCCTCGTCGCCATCACCTTGGCCAAAAGCTTGGCATCTACGTTCAAGAGGGAAATAGGCCTGTATGACCCGCACTGCAGCGGGTCTTTGTCTCTTTTCAGGATCAGCGATATCGTCGCCTCCGACATCGTCGGGGGTAGTGTCCCCTTTTCCCTAGCCTCATTAAAGGTTCTCGTCAGAAGTGGGGCCAGCAGGTACACGTATTTCCTATAGAACTCCACCGGGAACCCACCCGGTCCCGGGGCCTTCCCTGCCTGCATGTTCCCAATTCCTTTTACCAACTCCTCCACCTCAATCTGCGCTCCCAGTCCTGTCATCTCCTGTTCCTCAACCTTCGGGAACTCCAGCTGGTCTAGGAAACGCATCATTCCCTCTTTCCCTTCCGGGGGTTGAGCCTTATATAGCCTCTCATAAAATACCTTAAACACCCCATTCACCCTCTCCGCTCCCCGTTCCATCTTTCCCTCCTCGTCTCTAACCCCTCCGATCTCTCTCGCCGCCCCCCTCTTCCCAAGTTGTTGGGCCAGCAGCCGGCTCGCCTTCTCTCCATATTCATACTGCACTCCCTGTGCCTTCCTCCATTGTGTCTCCGCCTTACCCGTGGTCAACAAGTCAAAGTCCGTGTGCAATCTCCGTCTTTCCCTGTATAGCCCTTCATCTGGAGCCTCCGCATATTGCCTATCCACCCTCAAAATCTCCCTCAACAATCTCTCCCTTTCTTTACCCTCTTGTTTCCCCTCATGGGCCCTTATGGAGATCAGCTCCCCTCTAACCACCGCCTTCAGCGCCTCCCAGACCACTCCCACCTGGACCTCTCCGTCATCATTAATCTCTAGGTACCTTTCAATACATCCCCTCACCCTTACACATACCCCCTCGTCCGCCAACAGTCCCATATCTAATCTCCAGAGTGGGCGCTGTTCCTTTTCCTCTCCTACTTCCAGATCTACCCAATGTGGAGCATGATCTGAAATGGCTATAGCCGAATACTCCGTTCCTGCCACCTTCGGGATCAGCACCCTTCCCAGGACAAAGAAGTCTATCCGGGAGTACACTTTGTGGACATGGGAGAAGAAGGAAAACTCTTTACTCCTTGGCCTAGTAAATCTCCAGGGATCCACTCCTCCCATCTGCTCCATAAAGCCCTTAAGCACCTTTACCGCTGCTGGCCTCCTCCCGGTCCTAGATCTGGACTGGTCCAGCCCTGGGTCCAGCACCGTGTTGAAGTCCCCCCCCCCATTACCAACTTGCCCATCTCCAGGTCCGGGATGCTCCCCAACATACGCTTCATAAAGTTTGCGTCATCCCAGTTCGGGGCATATACATTCACCAGCACCACCGCCTCACCTTGCAGTCTGCCACTCACCATCACGTATCTACCCCCACTGTCCGCCACTATGTTCTTCGCCTCAAACAATACCCGTTTCCCCACCAGTACTGCCACCCCTCTATTTTTCGCATCCAAGCCCGAGTGGAATACCTGTCCCACCCATCCTTTCCTTAATCTGACCTGATCCGCCAGTTTCAGGTGCGTCTCCTGAAACATTACCACGTCTGCCTTTAGCTTCTTTAGGTGCGCAAGTACCCTTGCCCTCTTAATCGGCCCGTTCAACCCTCTCACGTTCCACGTGATCAACCGGGTTGGGGGGCTCTTTACCCCCCCCTCGTTGACTAGCCATCCCCTTTTTTAGAGCAGCTCCTCACCCGGTTCCCACGCACCCGCTTTTCCCCCCGACGGCGCCCTCCCGTCCCGACCATCCCATCCCGTAACAGCTCCCCCTTCCCCTTAGCAGCAGCAACCCAGTTAACCCCCTCCCCCCCGCTAGATCCCTCTCTAGCTTAGTTGCTCCCCCCATATTGCTTCCGGAAGTCAGCAAACTCTGGCTGACCTCGGCTTCCCCCGTTTATCCTTAGCCTCCCATCATGTGAGGCCCCCTCCTTCCTGCGCCCCCTTTTCCCGCCACAATTTCCATAGCGCGGGGACAAAGCCCGCGCTTCCCTCTCGGCCCCGCCCCTGATGGCGCAGCTCCCTCTCTCCTTCCCCCTCCTCTTCCCCACCGGCACCCACATTTCTTCGTGCCCCCCCCCCCCCTTTGAGGGGAAAGACATTTTTTTCCCCCCCCATCTGATTCACAGTGCCTTGCCACCACCTCACTACTTCATTTCAAACACTCTTTCTCCAACCTAGTCCAACTTCTCGTCTTCGATAAATGTCCACGCCTCTTCTGCCGTCTCGAAGTAGTGATGTTTACCCTGGTGTGTAACCCACAGTCTTGCCGGCTGCAACATTCCGAACTTCACTTTCCTCTTGTGGAGCACCGCCTTGGCCCGATTGAAACTCGCCCTCCTTCTCGCCACCTCCGCACTACAATCCTGATACACGCGGATCACCGCATTCTCCCACCTGCTGCTCCGTGTCTTTTTCGCCCATCTCAGGACCATCTCCCTGTCCTTGTAGCGGTGGAACCTCACCACTATTGCTCGAGGTATTTCTCTTGCCTTTGGTCTTCTCACGAGAACTCGATACGCTCCCTCCACTTCCAGGGGGCCCGTCGGGGCCTCAGCTCCCATTAAGGCATGGAGCATCGTGCTCACATACGCCCCAACGTCCGCTCCCTCTGCCCCTTCGGGAAGACCCAAGATTCTTAAGTTTTTCCTCCTTGAGCTATTTTCCAGGGCTTCCAGTCTCTCCATACACCTCTTATGCAGTGCCTCGTGTGTCTCCGTCTTCACCACCAAGCCCTGTATCTCGTCCTCATTTTCGGCAGCTTTTGCCTTCACTCCACGGAGCTCCATCTCTTGGGTCTTCTGCGCCTCCTTTAACCCCTCAATCACCTGCAGCATCGGCGCCAGCACCTCCTTCTTGAGCTCCTCCACACATCGCCGGAGGAACTCCTGCTGTTCCAGGCCCCATACCAACTGGCCTCCCTCCGCCGCCATCTTGCTTCTCACTTCCCTTCTTTGCCACTGTTCCAGAGGATCCTCCGTAATCTGGCCACTATTATCTCTTCTGTCCGTTCACATCCGGGGGGACTCCCTTCTATGTCGCCTCACAGTGGGTTTAGCCTTCGAAAATTGCCGTTGGGGCTCCCGATAAGAGCCCAAAAGTCCGTTAAAACGGGAGGTGCCGAAACGTGCGACTTAGCTGGTCATCGCCGCACCCGGAAGTCTTGCATTTGCTTTCTTAATTACGGACTCAACCTGCAAGTTTACCTTTAGAGAATCCTGGACTAGGACTCCCAAGTCCCTTTGCACTTCAGCATTATGAATTTTGTCACCGTTTGGAAAATAGTCCATGCCTCTATTCTTTTTTCCAAAGTGCAAGACCTCGCACTTGCCCACGTTGAATTTCATCAGCCATTTCTTGGACCACTCTCCTAAACTGTCTAAATCTTTCTGCAGCCTCCCCACCTCCTCAATACGACCTGCCCCTCCACCTATCTTTGTATCATCGGCGAACTTAGCCAGAATGCTCCCAGTCCCATCATCTAGATCGTTAATATATAAAGAGAACAGCTGTGGCCCCAACACTGAACCCTGCGGGACACCATTCGTCACCGGTTGCCATTCCGAAAAAGAACCTTTTACCCCAACTCTCTGCCTTCTGCCTGACAGCCAATCGTCAATCCATGTTAGTACCTTGCCTCGAATACCATGGACCCTTATTTTACTCAGCAGTCTCCTGTGAGGCACTTTATCAAAGGCCTTTTGGAAGTCAAGATAGATAATATCCATTGGCTCTCCTTGGTCTAACCTATTTGTTATCTCTTCAAAGAACTCTAACAGGTTTGTCAGGCACGACCTCCCCTTACTAAATCCATGCTGACTTGTCCTAATCCGACCCTGCACTTCCAAGAATTTAGAAATCTCATCCTTAACGATGGATTCGAGAATCTTGCCAACAACCGAGGTTAGGCTAATTGGCCTATAATTTTCCATCTTTTTTCTTGTTCCCTTCTTGAACAGGGGGGTTACAACAGTGATTTTCCAATCCTCTGGGACTTTCCCTGACTCCAGTGACTTTTGAAAGATCATAACTAACGCCTCCACTATTTCTTCAGCTATCTCCTTTAGAACTCTAGGATGTAGCCCATCTGGGCCCGGAGATTTATCAATTTTTAGACCTCTTAGTTTCTCTAGCACTTTCCCCTTTGTGATGGCTATCATATTCAAATCTGCCCCCTGACTCTCCTGAATTGTTGGGATATTACTCCTGTCTTCTACTGCGAAGACTGATGCAAAGTACTTATTTAGTTCCTCGGCTATTTCCTTGACTCCCATCACTAGATTACCAGCGTCATTTTGGAGCGGCCCAATGTCTACTTTTGCCTCCCGTTTGTTTTTAATGTATTTAAAGAAACTTTTACTGTCATTCCTAATGTTACTGGCTAGCCTACGTTCATAGTTGATCCTCTCCTTCCTTATTTCTCTCTTTGTTATCCTCTGTTTGTTTTTGTAGCCTTCCCAATCTTCTGACTTCCCACTACTCTTTGCCACATTATAGGCTTTCTCTTTTGCTTTGACGCATTCCCTGACTTCCTTTGTCAGCCATGGCTGCCTAATCCCCCCTCTGATAGCCTTTCTTTTCTTTGCGATGAACCTCTGTACTGTGTCCTCTGCTCCCAGTCGATTTTTGTCAGTTCTTCCCTCATGTCCCTGTAGTTACCTTTATTTAACTGTAACACCTTTACATCTGATTCTACCTTTCTTTCAAATTGCAGACTGAATTCTACCATATTATGATCACTGCCTCCTAAGTGTTCCCTTACCTTAAGATCTTTTATCAAGTCTGGCTCATTTATGACAAGAGTTAAATCTTTCCAGCATCTCACCAGACTGACTTTTACAGTGTTCATCAAATGTTTTGAGTATTACTTCTTATTTTGCGTTGTCTTCACCTTCTAAGTAATTCAAGCAATTATAGATTTCGCTAGCTTCATGCCCTCCTATTGAGAGTAGTAGTGTTATTTTTGTTGCTTCAGAGGCCGTGCTTAAATCATTAGCTGCGATAAAAATTTGGAATATCTGTTCGAACCTTTTCCAGTCGTAACTTAAATTACCGGTTGTTTCCAGCTGCCCTATAGCTCCAAAGAGTACCATTGATTCAGTTGGTCGTCGAGGATCCATTTGCTGCAAAGTCTTCCACAGTCGAATGTCCAGTCTTCTCTTTTTCTTCTCTTTTTGTCGAACCTAATCTAACTAGTTCTGTTAAAGCCGCTCGCCTGGTACCATGTTTTGTTACCTGTGTGGTAGGTAACATGTGCTACTCAATCCTTGGCTAATGATGAGGTATTCTGAATCTCGATGAAGAAGATTCAAACTCGTCCAATAATAACAAAAGGTTTATTGAGTAACTACAACAATAATTGCATGAGTTCTTTACTTTAACTTTGATACTAGTGATAAGGTTAACAAGATCCAACTACAGTAACTATACGTAACTCCACTAGCCATCTGAACTAATCTGCTATTGCCCTGGTCACAGTGCACCCAAAAGAGAGAGAGAGACCCAATGTGGTTGCCTGGCTGGGAACCGATGCAGGAAGTCAGAAGGTAGTAAAACAGGGACAGAAACAAAAGGCAGTAAGGGGGAAAGTGTAAGGCAGAGAAGCCACAGTCAAAAATCAAAAAGGGCGACAGTACAAGGGACAGTGACTGAGGGGAGCTCAGTGAATAGGCCCAGTAATACTAAAAGGAATAAAACGGGAAGTAAAAACATAAATGGAAAGCGACGCGGCAGGTTGTTACATGAAGATATGGGTTCAACGACAAGGAAAATTATGAGAAAAGTGAAGAGGAAAAATAACTTAGGAGAGGTTACTGATCAAGGTGTTAAGATTCAAAACAGAGATATAAAAGCCAACATAAGTGTACTTTACCTGAATGCTTGTAGTATTCGGAATAAGGTAAATGAGTTGATGGCGCAAATCATCGAGAATGACTATGATTTAGTGGCCATTACTGAAGTATGGTTAAAGGATGGTCACGACTGGGAGTTAAATATCCAAGGGTATCAAACTATTCAGAAGGACAGAGTGGATGGTAAGGGAGGTGGTGTAGCTCTGTTATTTAAGGATGACATCCGGGCAATAGTAAGGGATGACATCGGTGCTATGGAGGATAAGGTTGAATCCATTTGGGTGAAAATCAGGAATAGTAAGGCGAAAAAGTCACTGAGAAGAGTAGTCTATAGGCCACCAAATAGTAACATTATGGTGGGGCAGGCAATAAACAAAGCAATAACTGATGCATGTAGAAATGGTACAGCAGTTATCATGGGGAATTTTAATCTACATGTCGATTCGTTTAACCAGGTCAGTCAAGGCAGCCTTGAGGAGGAGTTTATAGAATGTATCAATGTATCCGTGATAGTTTCCTAGAACAGTATGTAATGGAACCTATGAGGGAACAAGCGTTCCTAGATCTGGTCCTGTGTAATGAGACAGGATTGATTAATGATCTCATAGTTAGGGATCCTCTCGGCAGGAGCGATCACAATATGGTGGAATTTAAAATACAGATGGAGGGTGAGAAGGTAAAATCAAACACTAGTGTTTTGTGCTTAAACAAAGGAGATTACAATGGGATGAGAGAAGGTAGACTGGGAGCACAGTGCTCGGCAAAGGTTTATACCAACAAAAGGGAAGTACGGTAGAAAGAGGGAAAATTGACCATGGATATCTAAGGAAATAAGGGAGAGTATTAAATTGAAGGAAAAAGCATACAAAGTGGCAAAGTGGGAGACTAGAGAACTGGGAAATCTTTAGGGGGCAACGGAAAGCTACAAAAAGAAGAGTAAGATATATTATGAGAGTAAACTTGCTCAGAATATAAAAACAGATCATAAAAGTTTCTACAAATATATAAAACAAGAAAGAGTGGCTAAGGTAAATATTGGTCCTTTCGAGGATGAGAAGGGAGATTTAATAATGGGAGATGAGGAAATGGCTCAGGAACTGAACAGGTTTTTTGGGTCGGTCTTCACAGTGGAAGACACAATTAACATGCCAGTGACTGATGGAAATGAGGCTATGACAGGTGAGGACCTTGAGATGATTGTTATCACAAAGGAGGTAGTGATGGGCAGGCTAATGGGACTGAAGGTAGACAAGTCTCCTGGCCCTGATGGAATGCATCCCAGAGTGCTAAAAGAGATGGCTAGGGAAATTGCAAATGCACTAGTGATAATTTACCAAAATTCACTAGACTCTGGGGTGGTTCTGGCGGATTGGAAATTAGCAAACGTGACACCACTGTTTTAAAAAGGAGGTAGGCAGAAAGCGGTTAATTATTAGGCCAGTTAGCTTAACTTCAGTAGTAGGGAAGATGCTGGAATCTGTCATCAGGGAAGGAATAGCGAGGCATCTGGATGGAAATTGTCCCATTGGGCTGACGCAGCATGGGTCATAAAGGGCACGTCGTGCCTAACTAATTTAGTGGAATTTTTTGAGGACATTACCAGTGCGGTAGATAACGGGGAGCCAATGGATGTGGTATATCTGGATTTCCAGAAAGCTTTTGACAAGGTGCCACACAAAAGGTTGCTGCATAAAATAAAGATGCATGGCATTAAGGGTAAAGTAGGAGCATGGATAGAGGATGGGTTAATTAATAGAAAGCAAAGAGTGGGGATTAATGGGTGTTTCTCTGGTTGGCAATCAATGGCTAGTGGTGTCCCTTAGGGATCAGTGTTGGGCCCACAATTGTTCACAATTTACATAGATGATTTGGAGACCAAGTGCAATGTGTCCAAGTTTGCAGACGACACTAAGATGAGTGGTAAAGCAAAAAGTGCAGAGGATACCGGAAGTCTGCAGATGGATTTGGATAGGCTTAGTGAATGGGATAAGGGGCAAAATTCTCCAACCCCCCGCCGGGTCGGAGAATCGCCGGGGCCTGCCGTGAATCCCGCCCCCGCCGGTTGCCGAAGTCTCCGGCACCGGATATTCGGCGGGGGCGGGAATCGCGCCGCGCCGGTTGGCGGGCCCCCCCGCTCGATTCTCCGGCCCGGTTGGGCCGAAGTCCCGCCGCTAAAATGCCTGTCCCGCCGGCGTAAATTAAACCACCTACCTTACCGGCGGGACAAGCCGGCGCGGGCGGGCTCCATGGTCCTGGGGGGGAGGCGCGGGGCGATCTGGCCACGGGGGGTGCCCCCAAGGTGGCCTGGCCCGCGATCGGGGCCCACCGATCAGGGCCTGTGCCCTGGGGGCACTCTTTCTCTTCCGCCTCCGCCACGGTCTCCACCATGGCGGAGGCAGAAGAGACTCCCGCCACTGCACATGCGCGGGAATGCCGTCAGCGGCCGCTGACACTCCCGTGATTGCGCCGACCGGAGATGTAATTTCCGCGCCAGCTGGCGGGGCACCAAAGGCCTTTTCCGCCAGCTGGTGGGGCGGAAATTCGTCCGGCGCCAACCTAGCCCCTCAATGTTGGGGCTCGGCCCCCAAAGATGCGGAGCATTCCGCACCTTTGGGGCGGCGCGATGCCCGTCTGTTTTGCGCCGTTTTGGGCGCCAGTCGGCGGACATCGCGCCGTTTCCGAAGAATTTCGCCCATGGTCTGGCATATGGAATACAATGTTGACAAATGTGAGGTTATCCATTTTGGTAGGAATAACAGCAAAAAGGGATTATTATTTAAATGATAAAATATTAAAACATGCTGCTGTACAGAGAGACCTGGGTGTGCTAGTGCATGAGTCGCAAAAAGTTGGTTTACAGGTGCAACAGGTGATTTAGAAGGCAAATGGAATTTTGTCCTTCATTGCTAGAGGGATGGAGTTTAAGACTAGGGAGGTTATGCTGCAATTGTATAAGGTGTTAGTGAGGCCACACCTGGAGTATTGTGTTCAGTTTTGGTCTCCATACCTGAGAAAGGACATACTGGAGCTGGAGGGTGTGCAGAGGAGATTCACTAGGTTAATCCCAGAGCTGAAGGGGTTGGATTATGAGGAGAGGTTGAGTAGACTGGGACTGTACTCATTGGTATTTAGAAGGATGCGGGGGGGATCTTATAGAAACATATAAATTTATGAAGGGAATAGATAGGATAGATGCGGGCAGGTTGTTTCCACTGGTGGGTGAAAGCAGAACTAGGGGGCATCGCCTCAAAATAAGGGGAAGTAGATTTAGGACTGAGCTTAGGAGGAACTTCTTCACCCAAAGGGTTGTGAATCTATGGAATTCCTTGCCCAGTGAAGCAGTTGAGGCTCCTTCATTAAATGTTTTTAAGATAAAGATAGATAGTTTTTTGAAGAATAAATGGATTAAGGGTTATGGTGTTCGGGCCGGAAAGTGGAACTGAGTCCACAAAGATCAGCCATGATGCCATTGAATGGCGGAGCAGGCTCGAGGGGCCAGATGGCCTACTCCTGTTCCTAGTTCTTATGTTCTTATGACTCTAGATCTCTTTCTGGTCTCTCATGATCCAATGCCTATTCAACTCTGTGACTTTACTATTCTTGTTCCCAGTTTCCTCTGTTCCATTAACTCCAAACTTCTTGGAAACTCTGGTCTCCTTAACTTGCTGGACTTCAAATTTGCGGCATCTGTTTCCTGAACCATTACTCCATAGTATGGCTTTTTTCCAGCAGGGCTGAGAGAGATGTTTCCTCTTCAGCCTTCTAAAACCAACTGCTTCTAGTAGAGCTGTGAGAGCTGCCTTCTTTCTCACTACCTATCTCCAACTGCAATCAAATTAGCAAAACTATAACTTAAAAGCATCTCTATCTTACAAGGCCCCATTTGCTAAGCAACCACTGCTGGTTTATTTATTCCTCATGCTGTAGCCCTCTCTAAGCACAACAGAAACATAGTTGGAATTGAAACCAAACCCCACACATACAAACACCTTTTGTCCAGCATGAAGCTAACTATAGGTTTTACCCTTCCAAGCACAGAAATGTTCAATTCAACCACTTAAAACTATGACAAAGGATCATCTGGACTTGAAACGTCAGCTCTTTTCTCTACCTACGGATGCTGGCAGACCTGCTGAGATTTTCCAGCATTTTCTCTTTTGGTTTCAGATTGTAGCATCCGCAGTAATTTGCTTTTATCCACTTAAAACTATACCTTATTTCTAATGTTTCCCAATCCAAATATAAATCATTCAAAACTACCTTTATTTTCCAAACAATGGGCGGGATTCTCCCGCACTTGGTGCGATGGCCTGACACCAGCTCCAAGAGTGGTGCGAACCACTCCAGCGTCGGGCCACCCGGAAGTTGCGGAATCCTTCACACTTCCGGTGGCTAGGCCGGCGCCGAGGGCGTTGGCACCTTGCCAACCGACGGCGAAGGGCCATGGTCCCGCACATGCACAGAACCGCTGGCGTGTTGCTGCGCATGCGCAGGGGGGTTCTTCTCCGCGCCGGCCATGACGGAGCCCTCCAGAGGCTGGCGCAGAGGAAAAGATTGCCCCCACGGCACAGGCCCGCCCGCAGATCGGTGGGCCCCGATCGCGGGCCAGGCCACCGTGTGGGCCCCCCGAGGACCCCGCTAGACGGCCGACAAGCCAGGTCCTGCCGTGATGGACCATGTCCATTTCACGCCGGCGGGACTGGCCAAAAATAGGCTGCCGCTCGGCCCATCGGGGCCCGGAGTATTGCCGGGGCGTGGGCCGCTGCCAACGGCCCCCGACCGGCGTGGCGTGATCCCCGCCTGAAAACCGGCGTCGGATAATCCGGCAGCCAGCGGCGGGGCAGGATTCACGCCGCCCGCCGATTCTCCCACCCGGCGGGGGGTCGGAGAATCCTGCCCAATAAATCTGACAACTAAATCAAGGCTTTTGCTTGCAACCATTTACCCAATCCCCACCAATCATAATGTTGGACTGACTACTAATCCTCTTTCTCACTGATTCCTCTCCCGAGTTTTAAATCCAGGCTTGAATTGACTAATAGACACCAGATTTTCTCTTCTGACCCCTATTGAGAAGGAAATCTTAGTGCCCTGCTTGAAAAAACATGAAAATCCAAGTCCTGTGGAGAGGTATCATGGGTGATCTACTTGTATTTTTAAGAAAGTGATAGAGAAAAATGAGAAAAACTAAAGTTCTGTGTTCTTCATTTGTGTTCCTTTTGAAAAGGCAGCAATTCTGAGATCCACTCAAAGAATCTTTGCACAAGTACTTTGTAAATGTATTTTTTGGGTGTATATTTTAAAACAAAAAGGTATTATGTGGTGAATTATAGGGTAACAACTAATCCTTCTTTCATAGAATAGAGCAGCTGAATCATGAACATGAACAAGAATTGTCAGCACTAACTGGAAAAGTAAACCGTTCTCGCAGCTTTGCCACAAATTTCCAGAACCAAGTGGAGGCTATACAGTAAGTATAGGCTTTTGCCAAACAGACACCGGATGATACACAGGAAAATCAATTAGTGCATTGCATCTTTCCATTTGTTTTGCAGAATTCACCCTGCATTATTGTCATTGTTTAGAATTTAGTTGACTCTTTGAAGAGTTGAAAAACCATGCAAGTCCCTTTCATGCTTGTTACTTGGATAGACTTAGAACTTGGTTATCAGGCATCAAATTTGGATATATATATAGGTTAACAAGAATGTGAAATGTAAAGGTCCAGCTCTTCATAAAAGATGCCAAATAAAGTGACTCCGGTCAGTTACAGAGCACCAATAATACATTTTAAGCAAATGAGAGAGGGAAGATTTAAAAAGAATAAAAGATCATGGGCTGGATTTTCCGGTCACCAAAACCAAAATCGCATTTGGTGACCGTCCGGAGAATCCAAGTTTACGACCGTATCCGGGGCCACGCCACGTACTGACGGCCTCGGGGCATTGCCTGAGGCCCGCCCGTGATGCTCCGCTCCCGACCGGCCTAGTTACTGACAGCGTGGGTCTTTCATGGTCTCACCTGTCGGGAACTCTGCGTGGCGGCTGCAGACTCAGTCCAGCGCCGCCACAGTCGGGGGAGGGCCAATCCGCCGGGGGGGGGGGGGGGGGGGAACACACATTATTTGGGGCTGGGGGCACTGTGCGGGGGTGGTGTGGGTCGCACGAGACAGCCAAAGGTGGGGACTATTTTGCGGGCCGGGTCTGCGAGCGGCCTCCACCATGAAGCACGGCGTGGCCGCTGCATGCCTCTGCCATGCACATGCGCAGCCACGGACTGGGCAATTCTCCGGGGCGTATCAGCAGCTAGAGCCGAATGCTGTATGCTACTGTCCTGCTAGCCCCCAGCAAAACGGGGAATCGGTGGCCGTTTTGTGCTAGTTTTCCGAGCGTAAAACGCCACCGTTCCCAAACCGGCGTGGAGACATAGCCCCAGAATCAGAGAATCCAACCTCATGTCTGTTATCGCGGAAGACAGGAGAGGTTAAGAGATGAATTTTTGTTACAGTTTGCCAATGCATTTTTGTGCAGAGATGGCCGCACTTTGCAGGAAATGTGATTTTGCTCAGTATTCCCAAACCCGCACCATTTTCATTTGGTCTTTTTGAGGGTCGGGAATGTTGGTGTGCAAAACGCTCGTCTGTGCCCCGCTAAGGTCAAGTTTCCCATTTTAAATGGAGGGCGAGGATCGGATTACCTCCCGCACATCATTTTCATCTGCCTGTGGAGGTTTTGGAAACCCATTAAAAGCACAGCAGGTTTGACAGTTTGTGAAGAAACAGAAAGCCTGTCGAGGAGTCTGGAACATTCTGAAATGTAAGTGTAAAATGTTTTCACAGGTTCATTAGTCACTATTAGGTGCTGTATTGTTCACATACATTGTAGTTCTTTTTCCATGGAGAAAACACCATAATGCAGTAAAAAATGTTTCAAAATGTCCTGTCAACCTATACAATCATCTTTTCTCCTATGAACTAAATGGTTGTTGCTGATTAAAACAAAAAGAATGGTCTTTAAGCTTGATAATGATGTAATAATCTGCTTCCTTAAATTGATTGATGAGCAACGACTTTGAAATTGAAGTGAACACATGGGGCGGAATCCTCCGTTTCTGTATGTATTAATACCCCCCCAAAGACACGTATAATGAAATGTTCTCTTCATTGATTCTCTATATGTACACTTCCCCTGTTTTAATTTTCCAGCCCCTTGGTTTTTCTAGTTATGTAGTGTTTTTGTTATTTTTGGTTTCTCTGTGTGTACATCTGTAAATATACCATGTATAAAACCCAATAAAAATATTATTTTTTTGAAAAAAAAGTTTGGCATGCTGGCACTCCCTCTGAAACTTTGGCACTGTGTAGCCACCTGAGTTGGCCACTTCCCGACTTAAAATGGAGAACCGCAAAGGCTGAAGGGAAATTCAGCCAACACAGGCAAAGACTAGCAAATACAGAAATCATGTGTATTGAGACCTGCAAAACAACCAGACAGCACCGAAACCAGCAGCCATCTGCATCGTAATGTAGCAGCCATCTACATATTAATGAGCGATCCTCGGGAACAATCGAAACATTTTAAGGTAAACAAGGCCAAGCCAGACTCCTCGGCGCCAGCAGGAGCCAACACAAAAGAGGTTAACAGACACTTAAAGACTGCCCAACGATCAGGGAACCGCTCCAGCATTGGAGAAATCGAACCAAGTGATTGGAATGAAGTCCACTCACTTGAAACCAGGTACGGGGTCCGCCCCGAAGGGCGGGAAGCCCCTGGGGACTATAAAGCAAAGCCCCCAAGTTCAAATCGTCCTTCTTGACAGGATCACTCAGCAATGCGAAGCAACGCCTGAGAGTGAACTGTCCAGCGGCCTCCAAACAAATAAGTCTCAAGTCAACGCTCGCTACGAGAAAGGCGGTCCTAGCTACCAGTCCATATCAGCTTTTGAATCCTGCAGACTCAGGACCTGAACGAAAGGCCATTTGTTCCCCTGACCTGGTGGGCCAATCCGAAGCTAAGTATAGGCCTGTTAGTTATAGAAATAGCCTAGAAAGTAGAGTTTATGCATGAGTAGCGATTTACTGTGTATAATAAATGTGTATTGATTTGAATCTTACTAATTGGTGTGTTGAGTTATTGATCATTACTTGAACTTGAACCTCGTGGCGGTATCATAAAGATACCTGGCGACTGTAGAGCAAAGGTTATAAAACAGAGCCAATTGAACCAACCAAAAGTTAGCAACATACTACTGGCGACATCCCGACGGGACCTGACTTACAAGTGGCTTAACCACTCCGGGAGAACCCAAAATTTGAATTAGAAATCCAATTGGGAACAGAAAAACCACAAGTGTTCAAGCAGTTCTGATCAATCCTCATAATTCGGAAGTGTGTTAATGCATGCGTAACTAACAGGGCTATAAGGTAAACGGATAGATTTTTTATTGCGACAAAACTTTTGGGAGTTTGTATCCGGAAAATAGCGAAAGCCGTACCCATAATTACAGCACCGCCTTAATACCCCTTGTTCCAAATTTTAAGAGAAGTATTTAGAGAGGAAAGATGGCAATGCAACGCCTCATGAACCCCGAAGAATTTGTGGTCGCAGCGACCAGCAGTAGAGTAGGACAGTGTCCCGTTTGGGAAGAGGAAATCAGAAAGTACCTCAAAGAGAAAGGATGGCCCCTTTGGAGCGAATTCTGTGAAAATGAGGAAACAGGTCCCAGGAATATAGGACATACTTGGTGGGAGAACCTGAGCAAAATCCATAAGAAAAGCTTGGGAAAAGCTCGCAAGCCGATGGCAATCGTGTCCTGTTAGGCACAATTGCGAGGCACAGAGGAGGTCGTTAGGACGCTCCGAAAAGAGATAGAAGGCATACATCGAATGAGCAAGGTCGATGTGAGCGAGATAGAGAAAGAAAACGTAGAATTAAGAAGGAAGTTAGCAGCAAAGGACGGAGAGGTGGATGATGCCAAGTGGGCACACCAGTCTTGTGTGGCGCACCTAAGCAGCTTCCAATCCCAGTACGAAAAGGCCTATCAGGAGACGCAACGTGCAGTCCTGGTATGAGAGGAAACCGAGAAGCAGGTAGAGGCATTGCAGAGGCAGTGCAGTGACCTGAAGGCAGCGTTAAGAGCACTCCATGCTGCCACCACAGAGCAAAGACAAAGCTCATTAGACCACGCAAAGTGCCGGAAGCAGATTGCAGAACTGCAATCTCTGCTTTCAGTGCAAAAAGGATTCCAGGAAACCTTTGCATCACAGTTAGATGAGGAAGACGGCCCTGATTGGGAAGAATTGTATGAGACAGCACAGAGATATGTTCAGGGAACATGTGCGCAGGGAAAGCCCCAGAAGAGAAAAGCGCCCCAACCCCCCCCCACAGAGCAGATAGTTCAGGCTCCAATGAACCCAGTCACCATCCACCGCACAGCCACATCGGATGACATGGAATTTCTGTCTACCATCCCCTTAACAGTGACCCAATTACGGGACGCGTGCAATAAAATCAAACCGTTCCTTCCCACCTCAGACCCCCACCACTTCTTTGCCAGAGTAAAACAGCAGGCTACCATGTACGGCCTGGACGAGCGTGAGCACGTGAAGCTCACCGTTTTGAGTTTAGACCCTTCGGTCGTAGCAGCCCTTCCCGACCCACAGAATGTAGGACGAGGCACCCTTGCAGAAATGCATACCGCGATCCGAGACGCGATCGAGTATAACCGGGGTGACCCCGTAGAAGGCCTCAATAAGTGCAGGCAAAAGAAAACCGAGCACCCCACAGCGTTTGCTGTGGATCCATTTCGCAGCAGTTTTCAGAGACTTAGACCGCGCCCATTTGTCCCCAGACAACATGGCCAAATGGACCCGCACCCTTATCTCCCATGCCACATAAACAGGACAAAAAGCTTGTGCCAATTATGATCCCTCAGAGGAGGCTCATAATGAGAAATGGGCTGTAAAAAGATTGTCCCGCACCTGGGAGCAATCTGTTCAAAACAAACCCACGAACAAAAATCCCGAAGAACAGCAGGCAGAAGCAGACAGACACACAGTTAAGGCACACCAGAACCCCGCATGGGTAAACGAAGGCAGGAACAGCCTCCCACAGAAGCCACAGGAGTGTTACAACTGTGGACAGTTAGGACATTTTGCACAAGAATGCAATGCCCCACGAAAGCCACAGAGAGCCCAGCAGGCAGGCACGCAGAATAAGAATAGGACGGAGCCCATACATAGCGCTAGCACCCGTTCAGATCAGACGGACCTGAACGGAACGGACTGACGGTGTTCGGGCTCCCCCAGTTGGGTCTCCGACACCCTTTGGGACAAGTCCGGCTGACCAGTAGTTGCAGCAAAGATACGGGGACAGCCCATCGAGTTTCTCTGGGACACAGGAGGGTCCCGCACCACAATCAATTCCTCCACCATGTTTCAAAAGGACACGTGGCCCACTGCAGCCACCATTACCCTCAGCGGTTTTACAGGCCACTCACAGCAGGGACACATCACAGCCCCTGTACCCATTCAAATTGGCAACATCATCACCAAGCACCCAATAGTTTTAGTCGATCTACCCCACACAGCAGAACCCATTTTAGGCATAGATTTTATGAATTCCCACAATCTGTCCTTCGATTCAGTCAACCAGTGTGTTTGGAGAGTGGCAAAATCCGCAAGAGCCCCCGCAACGCTCACAATAGGAGAATATGCAAACAAGATTAGCGCAGTCGGCGAGTTTTGGTTTGACCCGACCACAATTAGCACAGACAAGCAAGTTACGGCAGTTCTGCAGAAGCACAGGACAGCATTCGCGACCCACAAACACGACTGTGGCCGGATGACTGGTTCCGTTTAAATCACAGGACCTGACCCTAGACCCCAAAAGCAATACGGATTTCCCCAAGAGGCAGAGGGAGAAATCGCAAAAGTTATCGACAGCTTATTAGAGCAGGGCGTACTCAGATCAGTAGCCTCCACTAATAATGTCCCGATTTGGCCAGTGAGAAAGCCCGATGGATCATGGCGATTGACCATCGATTACAGGGAACTCAACAAAGTTACCCCCGCAGCAGCCCCCACGGTAGCCACAAGTCCCCAGACCATGCTCAAACAGGGACTCAATTCATGATACTTTACGGTTTTGGACATCAGTAATGGATTCTGGTCCATTCCATCGGCAAAAGCATGCCAATACAAATTTGCCATCATGTTTAAAAATCAGCAGTACACGTGGACATGCCTTCCACAAGGATTCTACAACTCCCCTTCCATTTTCCACCGACAGCTGGCAAATGGTTTGTCAAAATTTTCTCGCCCCGAATGTCTGGTCCAGTATGTGGACGACCTATTACTGCAGACAGACACCAAGGCAGAGCACATCGAACTTCTGGCTGAACTCCCGGAACTCCTACAGAAAATTGGTTGTAAAGTCAACCCCAAAAAGGCCCAGATTTTGGAAAACAAGGTGATATATTTGGGTACAATTATCACACATGGTAAACGCGAGATCGAGCATAAAAGGATTGACTTGATTGCTAAATTGCCCCTTCTAGATTGCTAAACGGACCCAGAACGTTTCAGCCCCCTGGTCGTATATAGGACTGTTTGGCTACTGCCGAAACCACATTGACGGTTTCGCCGGCAAGGCAGCACCCCTCTCAGACCTACTAAAGAAAGGAGCCCCCTGGGAATGGCTTCAGCAGCACACGGATGCTGTGGACTCTTTGAAAAGAGCACTCATAGCAGCCCCCGCACTACAAGTTCCAGACCCGCTTTCCCCCTATGCGATGGAGGTAGCAAGCACAGACCGCACCCTTTCGGCCGTGCTCCTCCAGGAACGGCACGAACAGTTAAGGCCCGTGGCTTAGGCCTCCAGAGTCTTAGATGCTGTGGAGCAGGGATTTTCAGCCTGTGAAAGGCACCTGCTCGTAGTTTTTTGGGCAGTACAATATTTTTCATACATAACCGGACTGAACCCCATCACAATCCTGACGGAACACACCCCCACCCAACTTTTACTGGACGGACGACTTAAGGATGGTACAGTCAGCTAAATTAGAGCAGCCAGATGGACCCTTTTGCAGGGACGGGACATCACTGTTAAAAGGACCAAGACCCACACTTTCTTAGCCGATAACCTACAGTACCCAGGCACCCCCCATGAATGTGAAATCATCTCACCGCACCACAACACAGGCCCCTTTATTGCAAAAACACCCCCCAGAAAGATAGGTAGTCCAACCCAGAGCCCCAAGCACACAGACTTGTGCGAACCCATAAGAATATATGTGAATGGATCTTCCACAATATTAGAAGGGAAGCGCATAACAGGATGTGCCATTTTTGTCGACGACACGCAGGGACGCGCCCTAGAAGAGATCGCAATAAAACTTCCAGGACACCTAGGCACGCAGGCGGCAGAACTAGCAGCCATTGCGTACATTGTGGATCACCCAGATTCCTTCCCCAGCCCAGCAGACATATACTCCAACAGCCTCTATGTCTGCAACAGCCTTACAGAATTCCTACCCCTGTGGAAAGCAAGAGGATTTGTTTCGCAGACGGAAAACCTCTCCCCTCAGCCCCATTGCTCCGTCACATTTTAGAAAAAGCACAGGGCAGGACTTTTGGAATAGTTAAAGTTCAAAGTCACCATCGTTCCTCCCCCCCCCCCCCGGAAATGTAAAAGCCAACGCACTGGCAAAAGCAGGTTCCAGGCACGGATATTTTTGGACACCCCCCGAAAGCGCACCAGTGAATGCAGTTCAGGTCTCGCAGACTAATATCGAGGATTTAGTGCAGACCCAGAAGCAGGACAGCAATCTCAGGGAGATTTTGAAAGGAAAATTTACGCGCCTTATGATAGGTTTAAGAATGCTCTGACCACACATGACGGTGTGGTGTTAAAAGACACCCTTTATGTGGTTCCTGAACAGGACAGGAATCAGCTCATTTGTTTGTTCCACGACGGTCATGGACGTCAGGGAATTGGTCCCACTACAGCCCACCTCAGGCAGCTCTGTTGGTGGCCAAGTTTAAAAGAAGACGTAACGCACTACGTTGAGAATTGCCTTATCTGTGCCCAGAATAATCCGGACAGATACGCCAAGAAAGCTCAACTTAGTCACACCCGCCCCGTTAATGGCCCCTGGACTAACCTCCAGATCGATTTTATAGGACCATTGCCCCTTCGCAGGAATGGTTATAAGTATGTATTTGTGATAGACACGTTTACAAAATGGGTAAAGGCATTCCCATCCAGAACGAACACGGCAAAGACCACAGCCAAGATCCTAACCCACCACATCTTTACGAGATGGGCCCCCCCCCCCCCCCCCCCCCCCCCCCCCCCCCCCCCCCCCCGCAGCATTGAATCCGACCAAGGTTCCCATTTTACGGGACGTGTCATGAAGAACGTCCTCACGATATTTGGCATTACCCAAAAATTCCACATCGCATACCACCCCCAGTCAAGTGGAGCGCATGAATCGGACCCAAAAAGCTACCCTCTGAAGAATGGTCCAGCAAAACAACACCACTTGGGACTCAGTCCTCCCTTTTGCGCTGATGTTTTTGCGAAATATGGTTTCAGCATCTATAGGTTACACCTCACACACCCTCATGACCGGACGCCCCATGAAACGCACAGAATTTTTATTGGGATTAGATTTGACCAGCCACGAAGTGACGGCCCTCACACACGAGAAAGCAGTAGAACAACTGGTAGAGAAGGTTAAAACGACTCAGCTAGCAGCCGCGGTACGATTAGGCACACAAAAGAAACAGAGCAAGGCCTGTTTCGATAAGACAGTACATGCGACTGAGTTCAGTGTAGGACAGCAAGTCATGCTCTCCATATACAACCCCAGCACATTCCTGTCACCGAAGTATTCGGGTCCGTACTCCATTGCGGACAGAGTGAGCCCCTCCGTGTACAAAATTAAGTACCCCAACGGAAAGACTGGGTGGTTCCATATTAACCAGCTTAAGGCATTTGGCCCACAGACCAACCACGCACATCACGTCATGCTCGATGCAGCAGACCACACCCCGCCCACAGCCAACGTAACCCTACCCTCCCCCAACACGTCCAGCCCAGCCACGGACTCAATCCTGACTCCACCCCCGAGCTATACACTCCGCCCCGGAACGCCCACAGACAGCAGCAGCAGAGACAGCGACTGTGACTCAGACAATAGCCACAACACGCCTCCCTATTATCCCCATGCAACAGGACCCAAACCCAGCGAATCTGACCACGATTCGAGTGATCCCTTCATGATCACTTTCCTAAACAAACCCCAACACCGACCACCGACCTACGATTACGACCCTGACTCCGTCCCCACAGAACTAGACACCACCTTTTGGCACCGTGATAACTCATACAGACTCGTCCGGAACGACGAGATGGATACCAAATCGCACCATGCAGCCCTATCAGCCCTTATACACTCGAGAGTATGGCATCCGGGAGAAGGTGTCGACTTTGAGTCTGACTCCCAAAGCGAGAACCCCTTTGCGACCCTGTTCGCAACCGAGAACTGAGGTGTCCAGATGGTGTTTTAAAAAGGAACCGCTTGGGAGAAAACGGTGTCCTTTCTGATGGAACCTGCAGCATGTTTAATGTTGTTTGTAGTGGTATTGTGAAATGTTGTTTGTCAGATCGGAATTTTTCCATAGCCCCACGCCTTTATTTGTCGGCAGAAACCTTTGAGAACGTGCCAGCACACTCATCAGCCGAAACCGCTGAGAACTTGCCAAACCCCCCGTTCATAACTGCCCTTCTGGTTCGAAGGAAGAACCTTTACGGCAACCCCCCACGATGACTACATTTTTGCCCGTTCTTGTCGGTTGCTCAGGCAGTGGAGAAACGGCATTGGTCTCCGCCCTGCCCGAGGACCCCCCCTCTGGTCAGCTACGCTCGGGTAGAGTACACACGGCATTGGTCGCCGTCCTACCCGGGGATTCCATCCAAATCTTACCCGTCGCGGCCCATACGCACCTCATTTTGGCAACTTTTGATTCAAAACATTTTGTTTTGCTTCAGGAGGTCCTTAGGTTGCCAACCCTATGCTATTTACATCCTCAAACATTTGGATGGTAAATCGCACAGCCTGTGAGACGGCTCTCACTGTCAGTATTTGTTAAGTGTGTCTTGTCCGGAATATTCGGTTTAAAAATATTTTTTAATGAGGGAGTCACTCATGGTGACAAATCATAAAGGGAGAATTGGCACTGAAGGACAGACATACTAACAGACGAGATATTAAACCAAGATAGTAACAGACACAATGCTTGATCCCACAGAACTCCAGAAGCTCCAGCGAAGAGAAGAGAAAGAAGAAGAACCATGAGGACATCCTCCGTGTTGCTCATCACCCTAATGAACATTTGGTTGCGCGCGAACGCGAACCCCCTGACCCCAAACCACCCCCCCCCAGCCGTTAATGATTCACTTCCCCATAGCACCCAGAGCCCAGTCACAAGCGACACCGCACCATCTTGGTGTGACAGGTTTATAACCTGGTACGCCCTGTCCTACTTAATAGAACCCCTATTAGTGTTACGATACTCTGCAGCATCGTGCAGACTATCCGCATGAGGAAATGGAGAAGGAGAGCCTACCGCGCTCGCACCCCGGTATATAGGATAAGATCCCCTATTTTCAGTTATGACCAGACCCCCGACCCCCGCGATCTATAATGAAGGACATTCGTTTGCGTTCTTTTTGTGAATAAAGAAATGTATTTCATGAGCGATTGTACAATCCTGAGCTTGACTGCCAAGCCAGGAAAAATGTGAATAATGCTGCTTTGATTTTGTTTGTATCATTAAGGAAGTTAGTATGATTGAATGTTTGAGTGAGTGTAGTTTATTGAGGACAGTTAGAGGTACCGTTTTTTTATTTTGTAATGCATGTCCCTGTTTTGACATAGCGCCACTTAGAATGTTAGTTGAAATTTTTCTTGCATAGTTATGGTCAGTGTAAAGGCCATAGGAGAGTGCTCGCTGGGTCAGGGAATTAAGACAACGCAGTTATGTGATCCTTCACGCTTCGTGTTAGGATCACAAGGAGGGTGTGTAGCCACCTGAGTTGGCCACTTCCCGACTTAAAATGGAGAACCGCAAAGGCTGAAGGGAAATTCAGCCAACACAGGCAAAGACTAGCAAATACAAAAATCATGTATATTGGAACCTGGAAAACAACCAGACAGCACCGAAACCAGCAGCCATCTGCATAGTAATATAGCAGTCTACATATTAATGAGCGATCCCCGGGAACAATCAAAACATTTTGAGGTAAACAAGGCCAAGCCAGACTCCTCGGCGCCAGCAGGAGCCAACACAAAAGAGGTTAACAGACACTTAAAGACCGCCCAACGATCAGGGAACCGCTCCAGCATTGGAGAAATCGAACCAAGTGATTGGAATGAAGTCCACTCACTTGAAACCAGGTACGGGGTCCGCCCCGAAGGGCGGGAAGCCCCTGGGGACTATAAAGCAAAGCCCCCAAGTTCAAATCGTCCTTCTTGACAGGGTCACTCAGCAACGCGAAGCAACGCCTGAGAGTGAACTGTCCAGCGGCCTCCAAACAAGTAAGTCTCAAGTCAACGCTCGCTATGAGATAGGCGCTCCTAGTTACCAGTCCATATCAACTTTTGAATCCTGCAGACTCAGGACCTAAACGAAAGGCCATTTGTTCCCCTGACCTGGTGGGCCGGTCCAAAGCTACGTATAGGCCTGTTAGTTATAGAAATAGCCTAGAAAGTAGAGTTTATGCATGAGTAGCGATTTACTGTGTATAATAAATGTGTATTGATTTGAATCTTACTAATTGGTGTGTTGAGTTATTGATCATTACTTGAACTTGAACCTTGTGGTGGTATCATAAAGATACCTGGTGACTGTAGAGCAAAGGTTATAAAACAGAGCTAATTGAACCAACCAAAAGTTAGCAACAACTGCCATCTGGGTGGGGTGCCTGGGTGGTAGGGTCTGGGGGTGGTGGGGGGGGGGGGGGGGTCTTGCCCATAAGAGGTGGGCTTGAGGACCCCAAAAAAAGCAAGCTAGTGAAGTGGGGGGTCCTGAAGTCCCGGTGGGGGCACTGATGGGGAGGGGAGGGGGATCGAAAGATCAGGGCTGTCATTAAAAATGGGACCCCAATCTGTGAGTCATCTTCCTGGAAATGACTCAAAGACTGGCCTCGTCGGGCAGTTCTTCACCGAGGCCAAAAAATTGGCACAGTGCCGTTGAATAGCAGGGTCGTTCTCGGCACTGCAGGCGCTGAGAACCACCCCATTAAACGGGCTGTTTAATGTCTGCTGAATCATGCCCCATATCTTGCGTAGTAATCTTTATTAAATACCTTCTGGAATCCAAATACACTACCTCCACTGATTCCCCTTTATCTTGTTGCTTCTATTATTTACTGCATCCAAAAAGAAGTCTAATAAATTTGTCGAAAAAGAATTTTCCTTTCACAAAATCATGTTGACTGCATGATTTGTTTTGGGAGTTTCTGAATGTCTTTTGATTACATTGTCTTTGATTACATTTGGGCAGCACGGTAGCACAAGTGATTAGCACTGTGGCTTCACAGTGCCAGGGTCCCAGGTTCGATTCCCTGCTGGGTCACTGTCTGTGTGGAGTCTGCACGTTCTCCCCGTGTCTGCTTCGGTTTCCTCCCACAGTCCAAAGACGTGCAGGTTAGGTGGATTGGCTATGATAAATTGCCCTTAGTGATCAAAAAAGGTTAGGAGGGGTTATCTGGTTACGGGGATAGGGTGGAGGTGAGGGCATGAGTGGGTGAGTGCAGACTCAATGGGCCGAATGGCCTCCTTCTGCACTGTATGTTCTATGTTAATCACGGATTCCAGCATTTTCCTGTGACAGATGCTAGATCAACTGGCCTATAGTTTTCCTGCTTTGTCCGATTCTTTTCATGAATAGAGGAGTCACATTTGAGCTTTTCCAATCTGCTTGGACCATTCCAAACTCCAGGGAATTTCGCAAGATTACAATCCATCTACTATCTCTGCAGTCATTTCTTCAATCACCTTGAATGCAGACCTTCAGAGGACTTGTCAACTTTTAGTCCCATTAATTTTCTCAACACCTTTTCTCTGATGATAGTGAATTGCTTTCAGTTCCTCTCCTTTTACTTGACATATCTTTGTTTGGAATGGACATTTCACTCATGCAATCCCATGTCATCATTCAGAAGTTTTTACAATTTTACCATCTTCTGTTACAAGCCCATTTGCAGCATTTAAGGTTTTCATCTATTTAACACCTTTTACTGCACTGGCACCTAAAGAATCTTTTACTATTGTTCTTAGCCTCAGCTGCTATGCCTTTTTCCAGGTTTCTGTTTGCTCCACTGATTATAGTTCCAACAATGTGTTTTCTCACAGTCACCCCAGTGAACAGTTTCCCTGCGCTCTGTGAAATGTTTGCATCTCTTATTTTGCCTCTTTCTTTCTGCTCAAATGTGGTTGTTGATCTATTTAGGGTCATGTTTGCTGAGTTGAGCATTTTTGGTTTTAGAAATGATTCTAATTGTGGCATTTGGTGATAATATTATTTTAATACAGAGGAACGTGGTGCAGGTCCCCAATATTTCAAGATTAGAAAACATTAAAATATCAAGTTCTCCCATCCTGTTCGTTTTATTGGAGTTGTTTTTTTAAAAATGTTTTTATTCTCCATTTTCCTTCAAAATTTATACCCTACCAACAGACAGCAAACGGGAACAAATACAAAGTCAATACCCTTAACATCAACAACGATCCTATCCTCCCACCGCTCCACCCAACTGTCAATATATGCATCAAATAAAACAAACCCTCCCACGGTGTGAAAAAAAACCAAAAGGCGAAAAAGAGAAAGGAGTCCGGAATCGCCCATAGCCACCATTAACCTATAGAGTCCTCCCCCTCCCCGCCCCCCCAGGACGACACTCAATGCCATCAAACCTCCCAAAGAGTACCGTAAATGACACCCAAGAGTTGTAAACCACCCCCCCCCTCCCAACTCCTCCCCTCCACTTCCTCTTGTAAAACTCCTCCCCCCAACCTCGGTTCCTTCCCCCCAACTTTCCACCCCCGCTAGACCCCTCGGACCCTGTTCTGTCAGGCTCCGATGGCCGCAGCCCCTCCCCCCCCCCCCTCACCCCCGTTCAACCGGCCAGTGTGGAGGCCCCCGCCCGGGTCTCTTTCCCTCTTGCCCGGCCCCAGGTAAAACCCAGAAGTCCCCTTTAGCACACAAACCCCGCATACACCCCCACATCCCAAAGAACCCTCATTCCGACTGAAAGTCCCATTTCTTCCCTTGTCCAAATATATACAACGTTGGCTCCTATAGCCCATACACCAGCACGCAGTGAAACAAAAAAGAAAAAATACAGTCATGAGGCTACATCGGTACATGACCATTTCTCAATTCTGCCACAGTCCTTCTGCCTTCGTAAACTCCTCTGCTGCTTCCGCCGTCCCAAAATAAAAGTCCTTGAACTTGTAGGTCACCCTCAGCCTCGCTGGATATACAATGCCGCACTGCACCTTGCTAACGTACAGTGTCCTCTTCACCCGGTTGAAGGCAGCCCGCCTCCTTGCCAGCTCCACCGTAAAGTCCTGGTATACCAGCTCCAGCCGACTGCACCACCCGCTTCTGCTTAGCCCAGCACAGATCCTCTCCTTTACACTGTACCTACGGAAGCACAGAGTCACTACTCTTGGCGACTCACTCGCCTTTGGTACAGGCCTCCACGACCGATGTGCCCAATCCAGCTCATATCGGGAGGGATCCTCCCCCTCCCCCAATAGTTTTGCCAACATCGTGGCAAAATACTCAGTCGGCCTCGGTTCTTCCACTCCTTCGGGCAGCCCCACAATCCTCAAATTCTGTCGCCTGGATCTGTTTTCCAGGTCTTCCATTTTGCCTCGCAGATTCTTGTTGATCTCTATCACCTTCCGCATCTCCTTCCCCATCGAGGTAAGTTGACCACTGTGCTGCAGTAATGTCTCTTCCACTTCCTTCAACGCCTCGCCTTGCTTCCGCACCTCTGCCACTGCGCTCGCCACCGCCGTCGGAAGGAAGGAATAGCGAGGCATCTGGATGGAAATTGCCCCATTGGGCAGACGCAGCATGGGTTCATGAAGGGCAGGTCGTGCCTAACTAATTTAGTGGAATTTTTTGAGGACATTAACAGTGCGGTAGATAACGGGGAGCCAATGGATGTGGTATATCTGGATTTCCAGAAAGCCTTTGACAAGGTGCCACATAAAAGGTTGCTGCATAAGATAAAGATTCATGACATTAAGGGGAAAGTAGTAGCATGGATAGAGGATTGGTTAATTAATAGAAAGCAAAGAGTGGGGATTAATGGGTGTTTCTCTGGTTGGCAATCAGTAGCTAGTGGTATCCCTCAGGGATCAGTGTTGGGCCCACAACTGTTCACAATTTACATAGATGATTTGGAGTTGGGGACCAAGGGCAATGTGTCCAAGTTTGCAGACGACACTAAGATAAGTGGTAAAGCAAAACGTGCAGAGGATACTGGAAGTCTGCAGAGGGATTTGGATAGGCTAAGTGAATGGGCTAGGGTCTGGCAGGTGGAATACAATGTTGACAAATGTGAGGTTATCCATTTTGGTAGGAATAACAGCAAAAAGGGATTATTATTTAAATGATAAAATATTAAAACATGCTGCTGTGCAGAGAGACCTGGGTGTGCTAGTGCATGAGTCGTAAAAAGTTGGTTTACAGGTGCAACAGGTGATTAAGAAGGCAAATGGAATTTTGTCCTTCATTGCTAGAGGGATGGAGTTTAAGAATAGGGAGGTTCTGCTGCAATTGTATAAGGTGTTAGTGAGGCCACACCTGGAGTATTGTGTTCAGTTTTGGTCTCCTTACTTGAGAAAGGACGTACTGGCACTGGAGGGTGTGCAGAGGAGATTCACTAGATTAATCCCAGAGCTGAAGTGGTTGGATTACGAGGAGAGGTTGAGTAGACTGGGACTGTACTCGTTGGAATTTAGAAGAGAAGGATGAGGGGGGATCTTATAGAAACATATAAGATTATGAAGGGAATAGACAGGATAGATGCGGGCAGGTTGTTTCCAAAGGGTTGTGAATCTATGGAATTCCTTGCCCAGTGAAGCAGTAGAGGCTCCTTCATTAAATGTTTTTAAGATAAAGATGGATAGTTTTTTGAAGAATAAAGGGATTAAGGGTTATGGTGTTCGGGCCGGAAAGTGGAGCTGAGTCCACAAAAGATCAGCCATGATCTCATTGAATGGTGGAGCAGGCTCGAGGGGCCAGATGGCCTACTCCTGCTCCTAGTTCTTATGTTTATGTTCTTATGTCCTCACCAGGATAATCGCCTCCTCCACCAGCACTTTCAAAACCGCCCCCAACTCCTTCCTCATTGCCTCCATATGCTTTGTAAACTGCCTTTCGAATTCCATGGCCATCACCGTAGTTATTTCTTCAGCCGTAAGCAATGCGGCCTCCCCTGGTGCTCCAGCCTCCATTTTCTTTACTGACCCCGTGGTGACCTTTCCACTTCTCGACGGACTTTCAGTTGCTTTTTTCACGACCGTTTATTTGCTGGTCTTCGACATTTCCCTTCTCTGTGCTGTCTTCCGACTTTTACTGCCTTCACTGGCCCTAGGACCGGGCGTTAACCCCCGACAATGCCGTTCCCAAACGGGGGCCCTCCAACGCGTGGCTGCCTCCCGCCCGCCATCACCGGAAGTCCCCTTTATTGGAACTGTTGTTTGGAGTTTAACCGTATTCATGATTATTGGAGTATATATTTAAATTCTCAACTTTTTTTCTGCTATTATGTATTGAAAAATATTATGTCATTATTTTTCTTGCATCCAGAGAGCAGGCAAGGAATCAGAGCACGATGTACTCACGGCAGCTTACAGAACTGGAGACCACAGTCTGCCATCTGCGAACTGAACTACGGGAAGCAAAACGAATGTATGAGGACAAGGTCTGGTCTGCAAATAATTACACAATATTTTCTTTTAGTTGCTCTGGATTAAACAAAATGCACGCACTGACACACAAAAGAATTAGGAGTTATTTGATGTCAACAACATTCCATTTCCTTGTCACCTTGTTAGAAATACAAGAGACGGGCCTTGCAGAAGAGTGGCTTAAACAATTCATGTCATTTTTCATTCTGGTAGCAAATCTGTGAAAGTTACATTTCCCTCCTAACCAAATAAACTTGGAATGGGTTAGTGTCACTGACTGCCTATGTAATCCACAAGCTCACCTTAACCACACTGATTTTCTGAGTGTATCACATAATGCAACATAATGCATTATAAACAATGTACTGTGTATACACAGCAGGGTTGGAAAGGACTCCCAAATCTGGAAAGGAACCATCGGAAAGGAAGGAGTTGGGAATTCAATTCCAACAGAGTTTTCCTACTCACTAAATGTACGGAACACCAGCTTGTCATCTCTAACACACTGTTCCACCAAAAAGACAACTTCAAAACATCCTAGAAACATCCATGATCAAAGGACTGGCACATGGTCGACGACGTCATTGCCCGATCCCATGACCAAATGGATGCTTTCATCACCAAAACGATGACCAGTACAAACAACTGCAGGACAGACCACCAGCTCATCCACTCCTCTATGCCCATTGAATTCCATCAGAAGCAGCAAAAGATGAAGAAACAGATCAGAAAAAAGATCAAGGTTGAATGGCTTAAAGACCCAAGCATGTAAGTGAACTTTCAACAGTGTCTTCTCCAAAATCTCCAAAGTGTTCTTTCTGATGGAATGGAGGAAAATTGGAAAGAGCTGAAGACAGCCATCATCACAAGCTGTGAAGAAACCATCGGCTACAAGAGCAGAAAACACCAAGACTGGTTCGATGAGAATGACCACATCATCCAAGACCTCATCGACAGAAGAAAGCTCTCCATGCCTGGCAAAACAACATCACCAGCAAGGCAAAGAGGAAAACTCATAAAATAGCAAAGTTGGAGGTATAATTAAAAACTAGGGAGATCAAGAACTGATGGTGGACTGAGAAAGCGAAGGAGTTGCATCTCCTCGCCAACAAGCATGACACTCAATTGGCACCAAGGAACAAGTGGGCGCAACACCCCAAGCCTCAAACCGGTAAGGTGTGAGGACAGAATCCCCTTGAAAGAAAGATAAAACATAGGTCTTCGATGGAGAGCCCACATCAAAGAACTTGTAAATCATGAAGGAAGTGTTCCAGGAAATCTCCCAACTCCCCATCAAAGATGATCTTGAACTCCCACCAAGCATGGATGAAGTTGAAGCAGCTGTTAAATCATTTTCAAACTTCAATGAGAAGAGACCAACCCTCATCTCAATCAGCAGTTCCTGAAATTCTGGGACAGAGGAAATGCTTGCCGACCTCAGGGATGCAATCATCACCACCATCTTCAAAAAAGGAGACAAAGTGAACTGTGGGTACTTCCGAGGAATCTCCCTACTCTCCATCACAGGGAAGATCACCCCCCCCCCCCCCGGGCAAAATCCGGTCTTTCTCACCATCAAGATCAACGGAAAAGCCCTCCCACATGTGGAACATTACTCCCTACCCGGGTGGCCACCTTTCATCTCAGGCTGAGATTGATGTGGAAATCCAACATTGTATCCAATCCAATAGTGCTGCCTTCGGACACCTAAGGATGAGAGTCTTCAACGACTGCGACATCCATGCTAATACTACGATCCTCGTATACAAGGCAGTCATCCTATCCTCCCAGCTTTTCTAGATGGCTCAGAAATCTGGACTACGTACAGACACTATCTCAACGCCCTGGAGAAGTACTATCAATGCTGTCTGAGATGGATTCTCCACACCAGCTGGGAGGACAGGGGTACTAACATCAGCACCATTGAAGGTGCCAAGAGTATCAGCATTGAGGCCATGATTATCCGAAACCAACGCTTCTGGGCCAGCAACATGCTTAGAATGCCAGAATCCCGACTGCGAAAGCAAATCTTCTTCACCCAACTCAAGGAAGGCACCCAAAATGGAGGACAAGGGTAACACTTCAAAGCCACCCTGAAGGCTTACCTCAAGAAATGCAACATCGACGTCAATGCCTGGGAGATCCTTGCTTAGAAGAAACCTACCTGGAGGAACCTCGTGATTGAAGAGACACAATTCTTCGGGAAGCCCCGGCGTCAAGAGGAGGTCCGGAAATGGAGCATGAGAAAGGAATGCCAGTGGTCTCAAGCACAAGGGCCAATCCGACCTCCCAGAAACACCTGCCAAATGTGTGGTTAAAGATGTGGCTCCTGATGGCACAAGGATCCACCCAACCAAATATCAGTGACACAAGAGTTTCCTAGGTGGACAATCATTGTTGTGAGTGAGTGATTGCTAAAGAAGATGATTATATAATGTATCATAACACAAACTATACAACCGTTGCCAATGAAACAAAGCCAAATGAATTTTAGTTGTGGTAAAGCAGCATTAAATGTTATTAACTGAACACAACAGGGAGGTCAGAGAGTATATGTCCAGACAATGGCAGGAATTTGGATCTATTTGAAAATAAATAGTAATGCAGTAATCTCACACTGCATTGGAACCTGTAATGGAAGCATTTTCCATGGGAATCACAATGTTAAAATTCAATACTTACATGTGTGTATGTTGCCAGTAATACTACCAATTGGCAGTATAATGGGAATTCCCTTCCCATGTCTGCGTGGGTTTCACCCCCACAACCCAAAGATGTGCAGGATAGGTGGATTGGCCATACAAAATTGCCCCTTAATTGGAAATAAATAATTGGGTACTCTAAAACTATTTTAAAAAATAATGGGAATTCCACCGTAGTATTTCAGTGTAGCTCTGTAGCACGTGGAAAGACGTAGATTGTTGTTGGCAAATAAATTATCATGGGTCTCGATCTGTAATAGAGTCGCAATCTCAATGATAGTTTGTGAGTGCTGCCTTCTTAAACGAGTGTTGTGGCTTTGTGCAAGGAGTTTCTGAACAGCTCAGGTAACTCATTTGGTAGATATTATAACTCTTAATTCCAAGATCATATGATTTTGAGTCCCCTGTTTGATCATGATTTTTCTTAAATATTTAAGCCAAATACTGTTTTATTTATTTTTTTTGACCAAAAGGTGTGCCTAAAATAAATATTACAATCAATTCTCCACATTGGAAGTTGAGAAATCCCATTTACTGAAATTTCCTGATTCCATGTCTTCATCATTTATTGAATCGTCAGAAACATGTTTTACAGAATAGATTGTAGGTGAACTTTTTACAAGAACTTGCAATTGGATAAGGCCTAAAAATGGGAAACTTGAACTTTATTGTTGGTCTGTCACAAGCCAATGCGTTTGTTTTAATGCACGCAATGAGCACCCTGAGACTGAGACTGCAAGTGCAAATGTGTAGGAAGTGCCCCCCCTAGTGTTGTGACACAAATAAACAGTTTAAACTTGAGCTTCATTGTGCTTGTGCTGTTTCATCAGATAGAGAGCTTGGAAAAGCAAGTAGAACAATCTCAATGTGAGATGTATAATTGCAAGAGAGAAAGAGAGGAATTCAGGCAACAGGTTGAAAGCACAAATGGCCGAATCCAACTATTAATGGTAAGTTTAGCTACTGCTTAGTTTATAAACTGCAATCATTTACATTTAATATATCAAGAAGGATAGATTTTTTTTGTATATAATTGTAATTGTTAGATGCTTTTAACTGGTGTCACAGACTTTCAGTTACACATACGAACATACTAATTAGAGCAGGAGTAGGTCATTCAGCCCCTGACCTGCTACACCATTTCATAAGATCATGGCTGAACTGAAAATGATTTCAACTCTACTTTCCTGCCTATCCCCTATACCCATTGCCTCCCTTGTCAATCAAAAATCGAGCTAACACAGCCATAAAACTATTCAATGACCCAGCCGGCATGGTTCTCTGGTGAAGAAAATACCACACCCTAATGATGCCTCTAAGAGAAAAACATTCTCCTCAACTCAGTCTTCGATGGGAGACCTCATATTTTTAAACTATGACCCCTAGCTCTTGTTTCGCTCATTGAGGGAAACATCTTTGAAGCATCCACACTGTCAAGTCCCCTCAGGATCTTGTATGTTCCAATAAAATCACCTCTCATTTTTCAAAACTCTAATGGATATGGCCCAACCTGTCCAACATTTCCTCATAAGTTAACTCCTTCATGTTCAAAATCATGAGGGGACTGGACAGAATACAAAGGGAGAAACTGTTTCGATGGCAAAAGGATCAAAAACCAGTGGACACAGATTTAAAGTGATTTTCAAAATAAGCACATGTAATATGAGAAAATACTTTTTCGTACAACGAGTGGTTCATGTCTGGAATGCACTGCCTGGAAGTGTGGTGGAGGCAGGTTCAATTGAGGCACTAGATGATTACTTGAATATGAACAATGTGCAAGGGTATGGGGAAAAGGCAGGAGAATGGCACTAAGTCATGCTGCTCGTTTGGAGAGCTGGTGCAGAGACGATGGGCCAAATGGCTTCCTTTCTGCGCTGTAATGATTCTGTGATTCATCCCAGCAATCAGCCAAGTGAACCTTCTCCAAACTCATGCAATAATATCCTTTCTTAAGAAAGGAGACCAAAACTGTACACAGTACTCCAAATGTGATCTCACCAGTATAACTGTAGCAAAACATCCTTAGTTTTATGTTCATGCCCCTTGCAATAAACAACAACATTCAATTTGCCTTCCTAATCCTTTGCTAGATCTGGATAGCAGGTTTTTGTGATTCATTTACCAGGACATCCAGATCATACATACATAGATACATACATAGAAGGCTGTACTAGGTACCAATCAGTTCCACCTCGATCTCAACTGATGACAGATCTTGCTTGTATATTCTTTGTTTCCAATCAGGGGCCAGAGCTTCATGTGTGCTTGGGGGACCTAGACACTTTTGCACCTTTTAAACCCAACCCATGTGTGACTTTGCCCAACATCACACAAGAGGTCAGCTTCACAGTTTCTTTTTTGAGCCGTACAGGCCCCTTAACCATCAGCCCTCAACAACCCCCCCACCCCGGCCATCCCATGCTCCCTCAGATTGGCAATGTTGCCTCCAAGTCCCTTTGGATCGCCTCATGCCATCTCCATATCTGCCTATGCCCCACCTACCTCATGCTACTTCCATGCCGATCTCATCCCCCATCCCATCTCCATGTATTCTCACTCCCGACCATCTCTCCATGTGACCGCCATTCTCCTCGTACAGCCCTCAGGAGTCATGTAAAATTAAACCTGTAACAGTCTAATAAAACCCTGAATTCATACTCAACATCATTAATACTGGAGGGGGCGGGAGGATGACTCCAATGTCAGAAAATGTAATCCTTTAAGTGCCTATCAAGTTTTGAAGCATTTGAAATCACATCAAAGGTGGTTTTAAAGCCTCTTAAAATGTTTCAATCATTCTCGGACTTGCTGAGACGAAGCCAATAGCTGCCAAGCTTTCATAATGGCAACAAAATGTCTTAAAAGATTCCAGCTGCATTGCCTGAAACTGACAGAACAAATGTCTATTTCCATTTCAAAGCAGATTACCTGTTAATCAATGGAGGTGCACAGTTTTTTTTACCTTTCAAAAGCTGGTGTTTTTACACCTAGGGCTATTAGTGAATTTAAATAACAGCACAAAACATGACAGCTGAGGCTGACGACATTTAATTTAGCATCTTTAATCCATTGTAAAACTTTTAACGATTGGAAAAGTACTGTCAACTTACCTTTGCACTTTAGATCCTCATGATGAATCACTGCATTAAAAACACAAATACATTACATTACAATTCAGCAGCTAATAGTGACATTTGAAGGTGTCAAAACATTTTACACTTAACGTTCAGAATGTTCCTGACTCCTCAGCAGGTTTCCCCCACTGGCCACAACCTCTTGAAGCAGGTGCATTTTTCCGAGGCTTACAAAACCCACACGAAAATAGTTTGTGGTAAGAAATACAATTTTCCTGTTGTCCACACAATGAGGAAGAATCCAGACTTCCAAAGAGATGTTTGTATCCAAGGCCTTGCCGCCCCAAAAAGACCACATGAGATATGGCTTGGGGTAGGGAAGCCAGAGGAAAATTATTTTACCAGCAAACAAATCTCAGGGCGCGATTCTCAGGAAAGATTTCTAAGTGTGGTAGTGAGCGCTGAGAAGACCGGCCCCAAGATTTGGCGGCGCAGACCTGGGGAAGCTCCTCAAAGCGGTGTAGGCCAGAAGGGATGTCCTGTTCCGCCGAGGGTCCCGGAGAGTGAGTCACAGGGCAGCCAGTGCCGCCTGGTACGAGGGGGACATTCAGAGGGATATGTCAGGGACCGTAAACCTGGGGAGTGTGATGGGGAGGACTGGCCTCCAGTGTCCTAAGAAGGTCAGCAGGGCGGAGTTGACACCAAGACCACCACCCCCCTACCCCAGAGTCCTTTCCCCCCCCCCCCCCACCCGAGCATCCACCCCTTCAACCCTCCACGTGGCCCCAACCCTCTCTTCACCCCCCTCTCCCTTCAACACTTCCCCCAACCCTTCCTTCGCAGCCCCCCCTCCCACCACTGTGAACCAAGCGCGTGGCTAATGATGTCCTCTCTACGTCTCCACAGGAGAAGCTCTCCCACAATCGCCGGGAGAGGGCCCAGAATGGCAGAGGGGTGCCAGATATAAGAATCCTCACCACCTTTGAGGGATGGGCCCTGGAAGTGATGTGGGTGGACGAGGACAGAGTGGTCATCAATGCAGAGGTTGGCGGAAGCCGCAGAGGTAAGGATCCACTGGGCCCCACCCGGAGGACCCGTCAAACATGAGTAGTGATTGCCTTACTGACTGACCCATCCCTCCCACTGACCACATATCCATTCTCCCGCAGGTCCTCCATCCTGGATGGTCCCTTCTCCAGCCTCCCAGGAGATCCACCTCAGAGAAGCGCTCCGAGGGTTCTACAGTCGACATGTCACAGCTGACATTCCCACCCTCCACCAGCGCAGATACACACACCTCGGTGGGAAAAGTTTGTGGACAGGCTTTTGGCGCACAATCTGGTGAATATCACGCAGCTGCTGATGTACATCAGGTGGAGACAGGAACCGCCAGGTGAGACAGCAATCAGAGGGCTGCTGGACCTCAGGTCCCAGCTGGGTCCCAGCCTGATGCTGAGCCTCTGGTACAGAGGTTACCAGCACTGATGGACACGTTAGGGTGCGGCTTGGACATTCAGAGGGATATGGCAGGGACACTCCAGCAGGTCCATAGCTGATTGGAGGAGTCCCAGAAGCTAAGGGCAGAAGAGATGGCGCTGGCAATACGTGGCATCGAGGTCAACACTGCTATGACGGCAACCGCAGTGGAAACCTGGTGTACGACATCGGCACCATGAGTGAAGGAGTGCAAGGCGTCGTGCAGTCGGTGACGGACATGGCTGAGGGCCTCGGCAGGATGTCCAACTCGTTGGGGAATATCACCCAGTACCAGGCCAACATGGATGAGGCACTGAGGGACATGTGCCGCTTTCAGATGGGAATCGCCGAGGCGCTGCAGAGCTTGCCTCAGTCGCAGGTGGGCATTGCTGAGGTGCTGCAGAGCATGGCTCATTCACTGAGGAGCATCACCGAGGGCGTCAACACCTTGGGGCAGACATCGGGGAGCCACCAGGGCTGGCAGAGCCAGAGGATCCAGGGGCTGCTGGGGCTCGAACCAGCTGCCCTTCCGTCCCGAGGTGAACCCCAGGGCCCGATGCACACTGAGTAGGAGGAGAGGGTGCTGGGTGCCAACCCGGGCCCAGTTCCCCCAGGCTCCATCCCTCTGATGAGGCCTCGTGTCCAGGGGTCAGCACAAGGGACAGCGCAGCACGGCTGTGCATGTGCTGCCGACAAATCCGCCGGGGACCTCTGGCCCAGAGCCCCCAGAGTACACCCAGCAGGGGCATCGAAGGCCAAGGGACGAGGTAAGCAGCTGGCTGCCTCCACCTCAGATGTGCATCCGGGGGACACACCTAGACTTGGCGGTAGAACTAGGAAGGTTAAGCACGTTGAGGATCACTGAGGGCACTGGGGGAGGAGGAAAGGGTGGGAGGAGGTAGGGGGTGGGGAGAGTAGGGCGGCCCTATTGGGAGAGCAGGGGATTGTTGGACATCTGTAACACATTAAAAACCCTTGAGCATGGCAGATCACATCAGGTGGCTCTCCTCCCAATCGGACCCAAAATAGAGAAATTGCCAGGATTTTTGGATAAAACATTTCCAGGGTTTTTGGCAGTCCAAGGGAACTTGAAGGGGAAGGTCGAGGACCAGGAAAACAGATCCTGGCAACAGAATGTTTGTATCGTGGCACGACCAGAGGGCATTGAGGGAAGGGACCCAACGGACTACATCGACCAAATGCTGGGCAATCTAGACGGCAGGGACAGCTTCCTCAGCCCGCATAACTCGATAGGGCACATACGTCGCTCCGACTAAAACGCAAAACGAGGGAGCAGCCGAGAGCGATAATCACGAAGCTGCACCGGTCCCAGGACTGGGAAAAGATCCTGAGTTGGGCCCAGAAAAAAAAGTGTTGCTCATGTGAAGGACACAGAATCAGGACATTGGGGCGGACCTTGCAAAAACGAGGGCCGAGTTTAATAAGGCAAAATCGCATTCTGTAAGAGCGGGGTGAGGTTCGGCATGTTGTTCCCGGCCAGACTCTGGGTAACTTACAAGGGGAAAGAGCATTAGTTCGGCACACCGGCGGACGTTGAAGAGTTTGTGCGAACGAACAACCTGGAGAAAGAACAAACGTGGGAACGTTGAGGGCAGTGGAGAAAAAAGGACTGAAAGCAGAGGATGAGATGGGACCAAAACCCACTGTACCGACTCTGTGTTTGCGCAGGACTGTGCTGCCTCGTTCTCGGAGTCAAGTTGGAAGACAGACAGATGGGAGAGAGGATAAGGGAAACAGGTGAGGGGGCGAGGGAGGGAACGGAGACAGGCAGACAGAATAGAGACAGGGCTAGACCAACTCAGGGAGGGGAGCCACCGTACTAGCAGGGAGGGATAGCACGGGAAGACAGGCAGTAAGGCTGGCTGTGGCGTACCTCTCGGGAGAGGGAGCGTCTGGCCAAGGGGGGGGCAAGATAGAAAGGGAATAATATAGGGGGGACACTCACAGAACAGAAAAGAGGCAGGAAAGGATTGGCAGTGAGACAGGCACAGGCCTCAGCGGGCATGGAACAGGCTGAGGAACCAAGATGGCGCCACAAGCAGCCACTTTGGAGGGTTCCTGGGCAAAGTGAGACCCCGGAGTGCAGGGGCGCACCCACGCGGCATACACACAGTTGGCGGCCATGTTGGCACCCCCCTGGATAAAGGGAAACCCCGAGGGCAGGGGCCCTGACCTCATGGCGAGAGCGGCGACTGTGACCATTTTGGACGGCCCCCTAACAAAGGGAAACCCCGGAGTGCAGGGGCGCATCCATAAGGTAAGTGGTTAATCCCACAGGAACGGGGGCCGGGAGGGTAGTGCGGGGGAGACACGAGACACACGTGAAGGAGACACACCTGAAGGAGAAGGACAGATTACTGATAGGGAAGGGCTGGGTGGGATAGACGCATCATTCATGCTACAGGACGAGGGCTAGGGGAGTAGCCATACTGATCAGCAAGAGGACGAGATTTACGGAGACTAGGACAGTTACGGACCCAAGGGGACGGTACATCATGATCAGCGCTGTCCTGGAAGGGGCACCGGTACTCCTGGTAAATGTGTACGCTCCCAACTGGGAAGACGCAGAATTTATAAAAAAGACCATGGCGGAAATCCCCGACATTGACACACACCGACTGATTATGAGGGGTGACGTTAATTGTGTACAGGACCCGCTGACTGACCAATCAAACCCCAGAACGGGGAAAAAGTCAGGCATTGCTAAGGAGCTGAGGGCATTTATGGAGCAAAGGGGGTGGTGGACCCGTGGAGATTCCTACACCCGGGAGAAAATAAATTCTTGTTCTTCTCACAGGTGCACAAGGTATACACCCGCATCGACTTCTTTGCAGTGGTGAAATTGGTGCTTCCAGGAATTATAGGAGCGGAATACTCCGCGATAGTCATCTCCATCCACACTCCACACTGCGTGGATGTGAGGTTGGAGACAGGCCGTGCCCAGCGCCAACTCCGCCAGACACGGAGGACCTTCTACGAACACGGAGACAAGGCTGGCCGCCTACTGGCTCACCAGCTGAGAAAGCAGACAGCCACGAGGGAAATAGTGCATGTAAAAGACAGCAGAGGCAGACTGGTAGCGGAACAAAAAGAGAGTAACCGAGCATCCTAGACCTTCTACCGAGGGCTGTATTCCTCCGAGCCCCCTTTCAGGGACGCGGGGATGAAACACTTCATCGACGGACTGGAAATACCTGTTGTGCGGGAGGACAGATGGGGGGACCTGGAAGCACCAATAGATCTGGGAGAAATCATGGAGAGCATCAGCTCCATGAGGCGGGGAAGGCACCGGGACCGGACGGGTTCCCGGTGGACTTCTATAAAAAATTCATACCGGCCCTGACACCACATCTAAGGGGCATGTTCGCAGACTCGCTGGCAAGGGGCACTTTGCCTCATACACTAGTGCAGGCCACAATTTCACCGATACCGAAAAAAGGTGAAGATCGTCTCCCTGGATGCAGAAAAGGCCTTCAACAGAGTCGAATGGAAGTACCTCCTTGAGGTACTGGAACAGTTTGGGCTAGGAGCGAGAATCACCGCCTGGGCGAGACTCCTGTAACAACACTCCCAGGGCGAGCGTTCAAACCAAATCCACCAGCTCTGAATACTTCCAGCAATGAAGAGGCACATGGCAGGGATGCCCATTGTCCTCGCTCCTGTTTGCACTAACAATCGAACCCCTGGCAATAGCATTGTGGGACGTGAAAAGCTGGAATGACATCCAAAAAGGACACAGTGAGCACAGAATTTCACTCTATGCGGATGATCTGCTCCTATACGTCTCAAAGCCACAGGAAGGACAAAGCAATCATGTGGATCCTGAAAGAGTTTGGAACCTTCTCGGGTTACAAACTCAACCTGGGCAAAAGTGAGGCATTCCCAGTGAACCCAAACGGAGGAGGGACAGAGATGGAACGGCGCCCGTTTAAAGTAGCCCAAAATAGATTCCGATATCTGGGGATCCAAATAGCCAGGGACTGGACACAAATCTATAAGTGGAACCTGACCAGCCTGGCAGAGGAAGTCAAAAAGGACCTACAGAAGTGGGACGCACTCCCACTCTCCCTGGCGGGGAGAGCGCAGACGATCAAAATGATCATGCTGCCGAGGTTCCTCTTCCTGTTTAGATCCAGACCGTTCTTCATCCCCAAGGCACTGTTCCAAAATGTAGATAGCTTAATTGTGACGTTTGGGGAGGTGGGGGCAAGAACCCAAGAGCCCTAATCAACACTGCGAAGGAGGAAAATTAAACAAGACCTGGTACTGCCAAACCTGCAATACTACCACTGGGCAGCAACAACGGAAAGAGTGAGGGGATGGGTGCACGAGCCCAACTCAGAGTGGGTACAGACGGAGGAGGCCTCCTGTAAGGGAACAACCTTCCGGGCCCTAGCCACGGCAGCACTCCCACCCCCCTTGACGAAATACACATCTAGCCCAGTGGTAGCGGCCACACTGAAAATGTGGGGCCAACTAAGACAGCACTTCGGGCTGACCAAGATGTCCCCCTTGGTCCCCATCTGCGGTAACCACAGATTCCTTCCAGCCTTGCTAGACCCAACCTTTAAAAAATGGAGACAGTACAGGGAACGCTGACAGTTAGGGACTTTTACATAGGACACAGACTAGCGACACTGAACGAATTGATGAAGGAATGGGAATTGCCGATAGGACAGGAAATGAGACACCTCCAAATAAAACACTTCCTCTGCAAAGAAAAGTATCCCTGGGCCCATCCACAGAAAGGACACGGCTGAAGCCGGCGGAGGGAGAAAAAGAAGGGGGGGAGAGGGGGGAAGAAGGAGAAGGGGGAACACCCCACTGGACAGACCAGGGGGAGCATCAGAGGGAGTGGACGTGGGGAGGGGTGTTAGGTTGGGGGGGCGGGAGGTGCAGAGGGGGATGACTCACTGTATCAGACGGCAAGAATATGTAAATAGCGAAAAGTAAGAAAAAGCCTTTTCGCACTGTATAATAAACAAAAACGAACAGCATTGTACATAACTTTGAAAATGCCAATAAAAGAAAACCTTGAGCACAACCAGAATGATGCCTCTCTCACTTTCTTCCGAAATGCGGGCCGACCTCCGAATCCTTGGCCCATCTCTCCAGGCATCCCCCCCTCCCCCAACCCCCCCCCCCCCCCCCCCTCCACCACCCGGTACAACACTTGCAGGTGATGGGTGTGAGCGAGCACTCAACAGACAGGAAGGGGTCAGCCCATGGCATAGATTGAGGAGCACCGGCGCTCAGCGCTCTGCAGATTATCATCACCCCCCTGTCCCTCAACAGTGACCCGCTGATGGCGCCGGCACAGTCCAAGAACCCTGGAGTGATGTGGCACTTACCCTGGGAGGGTGTGAGCTGGGGGTGGGGGGTCTGTAAGGTATCGATGACGGACAGGCCACGTGCGATGTGAAGCGGGCGAGTATGAGGGCCTCCCTGGCCCTCCGGGCTTGCTGGACCATCGTTGCTGCCCCTGTCCTGCAGCCTCCGACTGGGCCTCAGGTTCCTTCCTGGGGCCGTCCTCCAGCCCCTACTGGTCCTCTTCCTCCACGGAGGTGGGCACATGTTCCTCATCCCCAACCTCCAGCACCTCTCCCGCTGCTGTGCCAGGTTGTGGAGGTCACAGCAGGCCACCACAAAGCTGGCGACCCTCCGGGCAGTGTACTGCAGGACACCATCGGAATGGCCAAGGTATTGGAACCGCATTTTTGAGCAGAGCACTGCTCAATGACAGCCTTGGTGGCCACATGGGCTTTGTTGTACTGGGTCTCCGCATCGGTCTCCGACCTCCGTACTGGCGTCATTAGCCAGGTCCTCAGCGGGTACCCCTTATCCCCCCCAAGAGCCAGCCGCCCATCCTGGGGTGGCCCTCGAAGAGGCTGGGGTTGACCGACTGCCGCAGGATATAGCTGTTGTGGACACTCCCTGGGAAGTGTGCACACACATGCATGATCTTCATGTGGTGGTCACGTACGAGCTGTGTGTTGAGGGAGTGGAACTCCTTCCTTTTTATGTAGGGCACTCCCAGATGGCCTGGTGAGCGCATGGCGACATGCATGCAGTCTATCAGCACTTGGACCTGGGGCATCCTGACAATGGCGGAGAATCCTGCTGCCCGGGGATCTTGCTGGGCTTGGTCCATGTCAAAGTTGATGTCGTTTTCCGCCCGGGCAAACGGCATCCGTGACCTGTCGGAGGCACCTGTGGGCTATGGCCTGCGAGATGCCACACAGGTCCCCGCTCAATTCCTGGAATGATCCCAAGACGTAAAATCCAGGGCTGCGATGTCCTTGACGGCCAAAGAGCCGGTGTCCTCCTCCTCCGTGTAGTGCCAAGTCCAGGAGAACATGGCACAGGTGCCGCACATTCTCCTTGTTGAGGCGGAGCCTCCTGCGGCACGCGCTGTCCGTCATCTGTTCAAACGACCAACAACACCCGTACACCCTCGGCCATCGTGGACCTCCCCCTCTGGGTCCCTGCCTGGCCTGATAGGCGGCCGGGTCCTCAGGTTGTGGGGCGTGGTCCGGCACATGGGTCGCCGCTTTCAGCATTTGCAGACCCTACACCTGATGGTCGCCCGGGCTACCAACAACACCACTAGGGCCTGTTCTGCGGGTTCCAAAATACTGTCGATACCATTCAATATCTGTAAGAAATTGGGAGAGGGTGTGACACTGACAAACTATGGTGCTCCCACCCCGGACCCTTCATTTCCCCCATTGATCCACCCCCTCAACGGACTCCAGACCCTGTACCCCGGACGTCACCTGGACCAGGTGCTGGTCCTCTCCCCATTGCACTCACATGCCCTCTGGCCATAGACATGAGCCCTGGAGCTCTGTTCCATCCCCTGGGAGTTTGGATGTTGGCTACTGCATGTGTGGTGTTGCCTCCCGTAGTGTTCAGGCACAGTGTCCAGGCATCGTGGTCTGATTGAGATGTTAGGTAATGATTCCCATGTGCTACATGGCCCGCCCACCCATGGGAATCCACTTGGGTTGTGTGAAGTGCTCACTTAACCATGATTGCCAAATCCCTACAGGAATGGCCTTCAGCCGCACAGCCAGATACCTCGGCAGTCGGTGGGGTTATGGGTGGTCGTGGGGCAGACGGGCTGAGACAAGGGTTGCCCGTGGAATGGGTACACGTATCAGGGGTTGGCATGGTGGTGCCGTGCACAGTTGCCCCACCCCCCAGTCTCCCACCCCTGTGGAGGTCCCCCACCCCTCGTCGAGCACTGGGGCAGCAAGCCCAGTGCCCCCGGGTTCTTTGCCTGTGAACAAAGATGACTACTCCCATCCTCGGCTCCCCGCAGAAGCCCTTCAGCCTGTTCGCCTTTTTAAAGAGCAGTACTAATCGGCACCAGCATGACCACTTGCTGGGGAGGCCAATGAATCTCGGGAAGCTCTTGGATATGGGGTCACTCCCGCTAATTGTATGGAAATGGGGCTTAAGTGGTGATCATTGGTTTCTTGCCAAACGACGGGAAGATCCCGATCTAGCCTACGGGAGCGGGCCGGTTGCAGTGCAAACTGTTTGGCACCTGGCGCGGTTCTCGTTTTCAGCATCTCCCGCTATTCACCAGCCTTGTTTCCCTTGAACGAGAATGCAACGAGGCCAGAGAATTGCGTCCTAAATTTTGTTTCGAGACCTGATTCGCACCACCTATGGGAGATGAAAATCTAGCCCCATTGATTGATTCCAATGATAAACTTGTGTGATACTTTGCTGTCAATTGAGAAGGCTACTTGAAATTTGTCTTCCCATCATTTAATTAACTAATCTAAAGCTGGCACACGACACATCCAAGGTGCGAATTGCATCTTGGTTGTATTATTTCAATCGCTGTCTGTCGTCGTAGCCCTTTTTGAAACAGTAAAGGATATATCTGTAACCATACTTGCATCATTTATTGATATGAACACTGTTCATCAAGTCATTTCACAAGAGAATTATTAAACAAAATTTGACACTTAGCCACACAAGTGACCTAAAACTTGATCAAAGAGGTAAGTTTTAAGGACCAAGTTGCAGGAGCAAGCAATTGACATGGAGAGATGTTGGGAGCAAATTCCAGAGCTGAGGGCCTTGACAGCTAAAAAGCGCTGGCCGCTAATGGTGGGGCAATGGAAATTGGAGTCTTACAGGAAGCCAAAATTAGAGGACTGCAGAGATCTCGGTGGGGTGTAGGGCTGCAAAAAAGGGATATGACCTTGAAGTGACTTGAAGACAAGACCAAGAATTTTTAAATCCTGCCATTGCCTGATTGGGAAAGAACTTGGGTCAGCCAGCACAGGGGTGATGGATGAATAGGATGGTGTGAGCTGGGATATGGCTGCAGCGTTTTGGCTAAGTTGAAGTTTATAGACTATTACATACAATCTGTCGCAGAGAAATAGGTGAATTTGTCCAATCAGTACATGCTGCTGTTTATGCTCCATTTCAGCCTCCTCCCATGTTTCATTATCTAAATCTATCATCGTAACCCTCTATTACCTTCTCTCTCATATTCTTGTCCAGCTTCCCTTTAATGCAACAATACAATGTTACCCTGTGGTAGTGAGGGCCACATTTTCACTAATATTCAGGTCAAGAAGTTTCTTCTGAATTCCCACTTGGACATCTTGTTGGTCATCTTAAATTGTTTGGGAAACCCAGAAAATAGCATTGGCATATTCAAATACAGAACTAGCAAAGGCATAGATGAATGCAACAACAGCTGAAGTACTGAGGCAGAGAGAAATGAATCAGATGGAGTCAACCTGGACTTCAGAAAGCAAGATTGTATTGGAAAAATTTCATGGAATTCATCTGATCATGATTTGATGGATGAGGAAACTGGAGTGGATGTGCACAAGGATTTTTCAGCAGGTGTTTAACAAGGTACCACAGAGCAGCTGATTGGTGAATTTGAAGAGGCATGGAATGAGAAGGAGGGTAGCAAATTATATTAAAAACTGGTTAGAGGGAGAGAAACAGAGGGTGGAAGTTAATGTAGGTGATAGTGGTCTTGCCTGCTGGCTGGAGAGTTAGCAAGAGCCAGTTGTCGCCTACTTGATGGAAGGCCTGCTTTATTTATTTTTTTTAGAAATATTTTTATTCAAATTTTTACATATTTTCAACAAACCTCCCCCTTACAGAAAAAAGAAAAACAAAGAACACATAAATAAACATCTTACAACTACATCACGAATTCCCCCAATATACAACCCCCCCCCCATTAAGCAATAATAAACACAGTAGAAAACACAAAGTACACCGCCCCCCCCCTGGGTTGCTGCTGCTGCTGACCACCTTCTAACGCTCCGCTAGAAAGTCTAGGAACGGTTGCCACTGCCTGAAGAACCCTTGCACAGACCCTCTCAAGGCAAATTTTACCCTCTCCAATTTAATGAACCCTGCCATGTCGCTGATCCAGGCTTCCACGCTTGGGGGCCTCGCATCTTTCCACTGTAGCAGAATCCTCCGCCGGGCTACCAGGGACGCAAAGGCCAGAATACAGGCCTCTTTCGCTTCCTGCACTCCCGGCTCGTCCGATACCCCAAATAGTGCTAACCCCCAGCTCGGCTTAACCCGGGTGTTCACCACCTTAAACACCATTCTCGCAATATCCCTCCAGAACCCATCCAGCGCCAGGCACGCCCAGAACATGTGGGTATGATTTGCTGGGCTCCCCGAGCACCTCCCACACCTGTCTTCCACCCCAAATAACCTGCTCAGCCTCACCCCTGTCATATGCGCTCTGTGAAGAACCTTAAATTGTATCAGTCTAAGCCTGGCGCAAGAGGAGGAAGAATTAACCCTACCCAGGGCGTCCGCCCACACACCCTCGTCTATCTCCTCCCCAAGCTCCTCCTCCCATTTACCCTATAGCTCCTCCACCAAGGTCTCCTCCTCCTCCTGCATCTCCTGGTAGATCGCCGAGACCCTGCTCTCTCCAACCCACACCCCCGAGAGCACCCTATCCTGGATCCTGCGTGCTGGAAGCAGCGGGAACTCCCTCACCTGACGTCTTACAAACGCCCTTACCTGCATGTACCTGAAGGCATTTCCGGGGGGAAGCCCAAATTTTTCCTCCAGCGCCCCAAGGCTCGCAAACGCCCCATCTAAAAACAGGTCCCCCATCCTTCTAATTCCTGCCCTGTGCCAGCTCAGGAACCTTCCATCCATTCTCCCCGGGACGAACCGATGGTTCTCCCGGATCGGGGCCCAAACCGAAGCCTCTACCTCACCCCTGTGGCGTCTCCACTGCCCCCAAATATTCAAACTCGCCGCCACCACCGGACTCGTGGTGTACCTAGTCAGCGGGAGCAGCAGCGGTGCTGTCACCAGCGCTCCCAGACTCGTGCCCACACAGGACGCCATCTCCAGCCTCTTCAATGCCCCCCCCCTCCCCCTCCATTACCCACTTGCGTATCATCGCCACATTGGCAGCCCAGTAATACCCACACAGATTAGGCAACGCTAACCCTCCTCTGTCCCTACTCCGCTCCAGAAACACCCTTCTCACCCTCGAGGTCTTTTTCGCCAACCGAATCCAATGATGCTCCTGCTGACCTGCTTGAAAAAGGCCTTGGGGATCAGGATGGCGAGGCACTGGAATACAAAACGGAACCTCGGGAGCACCGTCATTTTCACCGACTGCACCATACCCGCCAGGGAGACCCGCCGGGGAGAGTGGCAGCATATCGCACCTTTAAAACTCCTCCTCCATCTGCTCCACCAGTCGCGTCAAGTTGAGCTTGTGTAGGGCCTTCCAGCTCCTGGCCACCTGGATCCCCAGGTACCGAAAACTCCTTTCCGCCCTCTTAAATGGAAGCTCGTCTATCCCCCTTCCCTGGTCGGTCCCCTGGGTGTACCACGAAGAGCTCACTCTTCCCCACGTTGAGCTTATACCTGGAAAAGTCCCCAAACTCCCTGAGGATCCGCATCACCTCCGGCAGCCCCCCCCCCCCCCCCCCACTGGGTGCGCCACATACAGTAACAGGTCATCGGCATACAACGATACCCGGTCCCCCCCCCCGTCCCGTCCCGTCCCCCCAACCCCGGGCCAGCCGCCTCCAGTCCCTGGACTCCCTTCAAGCCATAGCCAAAGGTTCAATTGCCAATGCAAATAGCAAGGGGGATAGCGGGCACCCCTGCCTCGTCCCCCGGTACAGCTGAAAGTATTCCAACCTCCTCCGATTCATGGCCATACTCGCCACCGGGGCTTCGTAAGGTAGCCTAACCCAACTAATGAACCCCGCCCCGAACCCAAACCTCCTCAACACTTCCCAAAGGTACCCCCACTCCACCCTATCAAAGGCCTTTTCCGCGTCCATCGCCGCCACTATCTCCGCTTCCCCCTACACTGCAGGCATCACAATTACGTTAAGGAGCCTCCGCACATTGATATTCAGCTGCCTTCCCTGAATAAAACCCGTCTGGTCCTCGTGAATCACCCCCAGGACACAGTCCTCAATTCTGGTAGCCAACACCTTCGCTAACAGCTTCGCGTCCACGTTGAGGAGAGAGATTGGCCTATATGACCCACAGTGTAATGGGTCCTTGTCCCGCTTCAAGATCAGCGAGATCAGCGCCCTAGACATCGTCGGGGGTAGGGACCCCCCCTCCCTCATTGAAAGTCCTCACTAATAGAGGGCCCATCGGATCCATGTACTTCTGGTAAAATTCCACCGGGAACCCATCTGGCCCCGGTGCCTTCCCCGCCTGCATACTCCCCAGCCCCTTAGTCAGCGCCTTCAGCCCTACCGGTGCCCCAAGTCCAGCCACCTGCTCCTCCTCCACCCTCGGGAACCTCAGCCGATCCAAAAATCGACGCATCCCCCACTCCTCCGTCGGGGGCTCAGACCTATACAGCCCCTCATAAAAGTACCTGAATACCCCATTTATTCCCACCGCACTCCGCAACGTGTTCCCCCCTTTACCCCTAACTCCCCCAACCTCCCTCGCTGCCTCCCGCTTCCGAAGCTGGTGTGCCAACATCCGGCTAGCCTTCTCCCCGTATTCATACATCGCCCCTTGCACTTTCCTCCACTGCACCTCTGCCTTCTTGGTGGTCAACAGGTCGAACTCGGCCTGGAGGCTTCGTCACTCCTTGAGTAGTCCCTCCTCGGGGACCTCTGCATACCTCCTATCCACCCTTAAAATCTCCCCCACCAATCTCTCCCTCTCTCTCTCCTTCTTCTCCTTGTGCGCCCTCGTAGAGATTAGCTCTCCCCTAATCACCGCCTTCAGCGCCTCCTAGACCACCCCCACCTGCACCTCCCCATTATTGTTAGCCTCTAGATAGCTTTCAATGCACCCCGCCCGCTCCCCCCCTCATCCGCCAGCAAGCCCACATCCAGGCGCCACAGCGGGCGCTGGTCCCACTCCTCCCCTAGCTCCAGCTCCATCCAATGCAGGTCATGGTCTGAGATGGCTATGGCCGAATACTCCGTGCCCTCCACCCTCGGGATTAGTGCCCTGCTCTTAACGAAGAAGTCTATTCGGGACTAGGCTTTATGGACGTGGGAAAAAAAAGAAAATTCCCTGGCCCCGAAAACTCCTTTCCGCCTGACACATCTCCATGGGTCCACTTCTCCCATCTGGTCCATAAACCCCCTCAGCACCTTGGCCGCCGCCGGCCTCTTACCCGTCCTGGACCTGGAGCGGTCCAATGCTGGATCCTGTACCGTGTTGAAGTCCCCGCCCCATTATCAAGCTCCCTGCCTCCAGGTCCGGAATCCGGCCCAACATGCGCTGCATAAATCAGGCATCATCCCAATTCGGGGCATATACATTCACTAATACCACCCGCACCCGCTGCAGCTTACCACTCACCATCACATACCTACCTCCATTGTCTGCCACGATGTTCAGCGCCTCAAACGACACCCACTTCCCCACCAAATTCGCCACCCCTCGATTCTTTGCGTCCAACCCCGAGTGGAAAACCTGCCCTACCCACCCCTTTCTCAGCCTGACCTGATTTGCCACCCTCAAATGCGTCTCCTGGAGCATAACCACATCTGCCTTCAGTCCCTTCAGGTGCGCAAACACACGGGCCCTCTTGACCGGCCTGTTCAGGCCTCTCACTTTCCAAGTTATCAGCCGGATCAGGGGGCTTCCCGCCCCCCCTCCCCTGCCGATTAGCCATCCCCTTTTCCAGGCCAGCCACGTGCCCGTGCCTCCTGCACTCTCCATTCCCCCCAGCGGCAGACCCCCGCCCCGACACTCTCTCCGAGCTCCAGCTCCCCTTTGGCCAATGCAGCAGCAACCCAGTAACTCCCTCCCTCCACCCCCCCCCCCCCCCCAAGCGAGGTCCCCCCCCTAGCTGCGTTGCTCCCCCCGTAGCACTCCCGTAAGTCAGCTGACTCTTGCTGACCCCCGCCACTCCATTGACCCCCCAGTGTGGTAGTCTTCCCCCCCCCCCCCCGTCCTGTCCATCAGCGGGCGCTCCTCTCCAACACCGCCCTTCCCCCCCCAGCCCCGCCCTCTTCCTTCCGTAGCGCGGGGAAAAGCCCACGCTTTCCTTAACACCGGCCCCGCCTCTCTGGCGCAGCTCCCTTTTGCGGCCTGTTCCAGCTCCCTCACCTCGGACCTCCCATCTCCCCTCCCCCCAACGGGGCCCCGTCCTTCCAACCACCGACGCCCACACTCTCACAAAACTCCCACTTCGAACCATTTCACCCTACCCCACCCAGCACCCAAGGAAACAATACAGAACAGAACATCCCCCAAAGCACAGTAACCACAGTAGCCCCCAGCGACCTCCCCTCGCCACCGACCCTCAGTCCGTGTCCAACTTTTCAGCCTGAATAAAGGTCCACGCCTCCTCCGGCGTCTCAAAGTAATGGTGCCGGTCCTTAAACGTGACCCACTGCACTAAATGCGCCGGCTGCAGCATCCCAAATTTCACCCCCTTCCGATGCAGAACCGCCTTAGCCCGATTGTACCCGGACCTCTTCTTGGCCACCTACGCGCTCCAGTCCTGGTATATACGGACCTCTGCATTCTCCCACCTGCTGTTCCACTCCTTTTTTGCCCATCTTAGGACACACTCCCTGTCCACCAAGCGGTGGAACTGCACCAATAGCGCCCGCGGCGGCTCATTAGACTTGGGCCTCCTCGCCAGGACTCGGTGGGCCCCATCCAGCTCCAGGGGCCTCGGGAAAGCACCCGCGCCCATCAACGTGTTCAGCATCGTGACCACATATGCCCCAGCATCCGACCCCTCCACTCCCTCTGGGAAACCCAAATCCGCAGGTTCTTCCACCTCGACCGATTCTCCATGTCCTCAAACTTCTCCTGCCATTTCTTATGCAGTGCCTCGTGCGCCTCCACCTTCACCGCTAGGCCCAATATCTCGTCCCCATTCTCCGAGGCCTTCTGCCGCACCTCCCGGATCGCCGCCCCTTGGGCCTTCTGGGTCTCGACCAGCTTGTCGATCGAAGCCTTCATCGGCTCCAGCAGCTCTGCTTTCAATTCCGTGAAGCAGCGCTTGAGAAACTCCTGCTGCTCTTGCCTGGTCTCCACCCGCCGCCATCTTGGCTTTCCTCCCTCGCACTTTTCGCTGCACCAAAATTACTTTTTTCACCGCTCCACCCCTGGTCCAATCCATACAGTGCCGGGGAAATCATACTGTCACCTTCCCACACTGGGAACCGTCGAATAAATGCCGCTGGGGCTCCTAAAAAGAGCCCAAAAGTCAGTTTCTGGCGGGAGCTGCCGAACGTGCGACTTAGCTCAGCATAGCCGCAACCGGATGTCCCGGAAGGCCTGCTTTATTAATCAGACACTGTCCTGGCCAGTGGTATGGCCATGCCCACCACCCACCTGCCATCAAATGAGCCAAGGGAAATGTCATTAAATTCCACCCAGAGAGTAGGAAAATTAAAGGAAGTTTCTCGTTGATGAAAATGGATAGTGATGGCTCACGGCGCTGTTTTTGTTCTGCTTTTGTTCACCATGTACAGCAACGATTTTGTCTGAGCATTCAAATTTGCAGGCAAGACTGAAATAGGAGACATAGAAAATAAAATTGATGACCAAGTGAAACTATGAAGGGATGTTGATAGAGTGGTGCAATGGGCGAAAGAAAGTGCCAAGTAGAATTCCGTGTCAGTAAATTGTGAGATGATATACTTCAATTAAAAGCATAAAATTTAAATAATTGTACTTTTGGAAGAAAGCTGAATGATGCGCGTTTAGCTTCACAAAACAGTAAAGATACCACCTGAAGTTGATAGGGAAATGGGCAAAATAGTGCACTGCTGGTATAGAATATAAAAATTGCGATGGAACTGTGAATCAATGTAAACATTTTGAGATTCACATTACAGGAAGACAATAGAGAGGGACAATTTAGATTTGTTAGGATGCTGTCTGGTATAAGGAAATATGAATACAGAAAATGTTTTGGAAAATTTAAGGCAGTTTTCATTAAAACTCAGATAAATGGATGATTTTATTGAGGTGCTTAAATTATGGAGCAGTGGGCCAGTGTAGAAATTATTCCCAGTGACTCAGATCCAGAACAGGAGAATTAGATGCAAGGAGGCGGTCTCCCTAGTCTTTGTGTCAAAATCAAGAATAAATAACTGCTTACTGCCTTCCTGGTCTTCACCCCCTTTCACTCCTTCCATACAGTGTCCCATTTGCCTCCTCCTTATAGCCAGTAGCACCCATCTCACTCGGCATATCAGCCTCCAGTCAACTGAGAGCTGTCGGTCTTTTGATTATTTTTCTGCTCATGGCTTCCTGATCCTACAAAACTCATCCAGTGGCTCCAATTTAACTTTTATTGGAAAAACAGGAAAGGGGTCTGTCAGGCAAATCCCAACCCCTTGGTCAAGGTGAGGGATGGGAGCAAGGAAGGAATTGCGTCTGTGCACCTGCACCTGTGAGATCCAGCCAACTGCAACGTTTTGCACATCCAGTCCGGTATGCCCTTATTGCCTCCATTTCATGAAGAACAAAAAGAAAACTACCCTTTTCTTTGCTTGCGGCAGTTCTTTGCTTGCAGCCGAAGTGTTTTCCAATTTCAAGTCAGTTTTGTGTGTTTGACTTTCAGGCTGACTATTGTAAAGTTGAAGAGGACCTCAAAGTGGCAAAAGAGCAAAATCAGAAGCTGTGGGAACGTGGCACAAGTAATAGCATCTCTGTTGAAAACCTGAAGCAGGAATTGGAATGCAAAAATCAGGAAATTCTGCGGCTGGATGGTGTGATAAACTCTCTGAAGGAGCAGTACCAACATCAATTACAATGTCAGGTTAGTAAACACACTGCTTCTCAAACCTATTTAATTGAGGGACCCCTTTTCAATTGGATTGGCGATTGTGGGCCCCTCTGCACCCCAATTCAACACATCTAAATTATAACATTAACAAATACTTAGATTTGACACTCTTTATTCATGTTGAATATTTTTTAAACACTCCCGACTTTTAACCCAGGATGAACTCGTCTGACAGCAGCCTTTGTAAAAGTGGGCCTACCTACTCAACATCCTGTTGCACACGTGTTCCTCCATGCCACTCCCTTCGAGGTGAACTGCCAGCCTACACTGCTCTGCTGCCCTTCTCCTTCTGGACACTAAAAGGTTTAGAAGGTGCTATCGGATCGGAGTAGCCTTTTGCTGCAGTGCCTTGTGTAGATGATGCGTCCTGCTGCCACTCTAAACCAATGGTGAAATGAATGATTAAAGTGGTAGATGGAGTGCTGATCAAGCAGACTACTTTTTTTTCCTGGATGGTGCCAAGCTTATTGAGTGCTGTTGGAGCTGCACTCATTCAGGTGAATATTCCATCACACCCCTGACTTGTGCCCTGTAGATGGTGAATAGGCTTTGGGGAGTCAGAAGGTGAGTTGCTTGCCACCAAATAGCCAGCCTCTGATCTGCTCTTGTCGCCACACTATTTTTGCAGCTGCTCCAGTTAAGATTTTAGTCCATGGTGAGTCCCAGAATATTGATGGTGAGATGTTTGGTGATGATAATGCTGTTGAATGTCATGGGGAAATGGATAGATTCTCTTTACTTGAAGATGGTCATTGCCTGGCACTGGTGTAGCATGAACCTGTTAGTTGCCATATCAACCTAAGCCTGAATGTTGTCCACATCTTGCTGCATGTGGACATGGCCGTCTTCATTGTCTGATGAATTCTGAATGGAACTAAAGTCTGCAATCATTTGTGTATATCTCCATTTCAAGCTTTATGGTGGAGGTTGATGAAACAGCTGTACATGGTTGGGTCAAGACCATTAAAAATATATATATATTTACGGGATGTGGGCGTCGCTGGTAAGGCCAGCATTTATTGCCCACCCCAGTTGCCCTTCACAAGGTGGTGGTGAGCTGCCTTCTTGAATGCTGCAGTCATTGGGGTGTAGGTACACCCACTGTGCTGTTAGGGAGGGAGTTCCAGGAAGTTGTCCCAGCGACAGTGAAGGAACGGTGATATATTTCCAAGTCAGGGTGGTGAGTGACTTGGAGGGGAATCTCCAGGTGGTGGGGTTCCCAGGTATCTGCTGCTCATTCAGGCAAGTGGAGAACCATTTAAGCATATATCATATAATTTAGGTAGAATTTCATATAACAGAATCAATCTGTGGCTGAAAACCAAGCCGAGAGGCTGAGTTTGCAGCAGTTACTTAAATATAATCCCTTGCCTGTGAAAGTGTTTTACTTTTTTCTTTAAGTAGGAAGTCTGTCATCATACATGCCACAGGTTCTAATTCTACATATTCTGTTGCCTTGAAGCACTTCTTTATTCCTTCTATTATTCCCAAGAGTTTTTTGGTGAAAGACTCAGGTTGGAAAACTTTTCCTCTAACCACAAGACATTCTTCAAGTGTGGGATTGGCAGTGTAAAGTTGAAAGCAGAAACATTGTAGAGAGTAGAACCTGAAACGGGCTACTTTCTAAATGCAGGTCAGGACAAATTTTTGAATAATGTTCCCAATGACCAGAGAGAAAAACACGGTCTCTTCCACACTGGAACACGGCTTCTCTAGCTTTCCCACTTGGAGTCATAGAGGTTTACAACATGGAAACAGCCCTTCGGCCCAACTTGTCCATGCCGCCCAGTTTTTAACACTAAGCTAGTCCCAATTGCCCACATTTGGCCCATATCCCTCTAATCCCATCTTAGCTATATCACTGTCAAATGCTTTTTAAGAGACAAAATTGTACCTGCCTCTGCTAATAATAATCTTTATTAGTGTCACAAGTAGGCTGACATTAACACTGCAATGAAGTTACTGTGAAAAGCCCCTCGTCACACTCCAGCACCTGTTCGGGTACACTGCGGGAGAATTCAGAATGTCCAATTCACCGAACAAGCATGTCTTTCGGGACTTGTTGGAGGAAACCAGACCACCCGGAGGAAACCCACACAGACACGAGGAGAATGTGCAGACTCCACACGCACAGTGACCCAAGCCAGGAATCGAACCTGAGTCCCTGTCGCTGTGAAGCAACAGTGCTAACCACTGTGCTACCATCCAGCCTCTGGCAGCTGGTTCCAGACACTCACCACCCTCCGTGTGAAAATATTGCCCCTCTGGACCCTTTTGTATCTCTCCCCTCTCACCTTAAGCCAATGCCCTCTAGTTTTAGACTCCCCCACCTTTGGGAAAAGTTGTTGACTATCTACCTTATCCATGCCGTTTATTCTTTTGTAGATCTCTATAAGATCACCCCTAAGTCTCCTTCGCTCCAGGGAAAAAAGTCCCAGCCTATCCAGCCTCTCCTTATAACTCAAACCATCAAGTCGCTGTAGCATCCTAGTAAATCTTTTCTCTACTCTTTCTAATTTAGTAATATCCTTTCCATAATAGGATGACCAGAACTGTACACAGTATTCCAAGTGTGGCCTTACTAATGTCTTGTACAACTTCAACATAATGTCCCAACTCCTGTATTCAATGTTCTGACCAATGAAACCAAGCATGACAAATGCCTTCTTCACCACCCTGTCCACCTGTGACTCCACTTTCAAGGAGCTATGAACCTGTACTCCTAGATCTCTGTTCTACAACTCTCCCCAACACCCTACCATTAACCGAGTAGGTCCTACCCCAATTCGATCTACCAAAATGCATCACCTCACATTTATCTAAATTAGACTCCATCGGCCATTCATCAGCCCACTGACCCAATTGATCAAGATCCCATTGCAATCCTAGATAACCTTCTTCACCGTCCACTATGCCACCAATCTTGGTGTCATCTGCAAACTTAATAATCACACCTCCTAAATTCCCATCCAAATCATTAATATCAATAACAAATAACAGTGGACCCAGCACTGATCTCTGAGGCACACCGCTGGACACAGGCCTCCAGTTTGAAAAAAAACATCTACAACCACCCTTTGTCTTCTGTCGTCAAGCCACTTGGCTACCTCACCCTGGATCCCGTGAAATGTAACCTTATGCAACAACCTACCATGCGATGCCTTGTCAAAGGCCTTGCTAAAGTCAGGTAGATAATGTCGTCTGCACTGCCCTCATGTACCTTCTTGGTTACCCCTTCAAAAAACTCAATCAAATTTGTGAGACATGGGGCTGGATTATCTGATTCTGAGGCTATGTCCCCACGCCAGCGTGGAAACGGTGGCATTTTACGCCAGACGAAATGGCGTAAAATGGCCACCGATCCTCCATTTGGCTGGGAGCTTGCATGCTTGCAGCGTAGAGCAACCGGCTCTAGCTGCTGATATGGCCCGGAGAATTGCCGGGTCCGTGGCTGCGCATGCGCATGGTGGAGGCCGCTGGCGGACCCTGCCTGCGAAATAGTGCCCCTCTGGCCAGCTTGCGGGCCCTGGACCACCCCACCACAGTGCCCCCAGCCCCGAATAATGTCCCCCCTGCCTGCGGATTGGCCCTCCCCCGTCTGAGGCGGCGCTGGACTGAGTCCGCAGCCACCATGCCGAGTTCCCGATGAATGAGACCACACGCAACCCACGCCGTCAGACACTCGCCCAGTCGGGGGCGGAGCTTTGGGGGCGAGCCTCAGGCAATGTCCTGAGGCCGTCGATACTTGCTGCGGAGTACTCTGAGAGTCGGGATTTGGTCGAGAACTTTAATTCTACGGCCGATCGCCAAACGCGATTTCACCGTCGGCGACCGGAGAATCCAGCCCATGATTTTCCACTCACAAAGCCATGCTGACTGTCCCTAATCAGTCCTTGCCTCTCTAAATGCCTGTAGATCCTGTCTCTCAGAATACCTTGTAACAACTTTGTTTTCAATGTATTTTATTACAAACTTATATCAAAACAGGTTATAGCAAACAAACATCCCGGGAAACATACTTCCCAATGATCAACCATACAGTCTGTACAGATTTTCCCCCTTTTTCACCCTCCCACCCTCCTCCCTCACGACGAATATCCCCTCAAATACGGTCAGAAACACCCCCACCTTTTCTCAAACACCCCTGCAGAGCACCATAACTCATACTTTATCTTCTCTAACCACAGGAATTCGTACAGGTCACCCAACCAAGCCGCTACCCCGGTGGCGATGCCGACCGCCACTCCAGCAAAATTTGTCGCCATGCAATCAGAGTGGCAAAGGCAATGACATCGGCCTTCCTCCTCTCCATGAGCTCGGCTTCTCTGAAACGCCAAATATCGCCATCAAAGGGTCCAGGCCCACCTTCTCCTTCACTATCCTGGCTAAGACTGCGAACACTCCCGCCCAGAATCCTCCCAATTTTTTACAACCCCAAAACGTGTGCGTGATTCGTTGACCCCTGCCCACACCTCTCACATTCATCTGTTACCCCCTGAAATAACCCACTCATTCTCGCCCAAGTCATATGCACCCTGTGCACCACCTTAAACTGTATCAGGCTCATCCTTGCACAAGAGGAGGTCCCGTTTACCCTACGCAGTTCCTCACTCCATACTCCCCAATTGATCTCCCCTCCCAACTCCACTTCCCATTCACCACCCACTCGCCTCCCTGCTCCCCCAGCCACTTATACATATCCCCAATTCTTCCCTCCCCTTCCACATCCAGAATCAGCAGCCACTCAGCAGGGTATATCCCGGCAACCTAGGGAGCCCCCTCCAGACCTTTCACGCAAAGTCCCTAACCTGCAGATACCTGAACTCACTCCCCCTCTGAAGCTCTACCCTCTCCCTTATCTCCTCCAGACTGGCGAACCCTTCCCCCAAATACAGATCCCTCACCTTGACCAGCCCCACTTCCCTCCACTTCCTGTATACACTATCCATCCCCACCGGCTCAAACCCATGATTCTCGCACAGCAGCGTTAGCACCGACATCCCTTCCACCCTAAAATGCCACATCAACTGATTCCATATCTTCACCGTGAACTGCACCACCGGGCTCCCTGAATACCTACAGCATTGGCAATGCTGCCATCACCATAGCCCTCAAACTAGACCCTTTACAAGATTCCTCCTCCATCCTAACCTACTCTACCCATTCTCCTTCCCACCACCACCGCACCTTGTCCACATTCGCCGCCTAATAATAATGAAGCAAGTTCAGCAACGCCAACCCCCCCTGCTGCCTCTGCCTCTGTAGCAGGGTCTTCTCCACCCTCGGCACCTTCCCTGTCCATACAAAGTCTAAAATGATCGTGTCCACTTTCCGAAAAAAGGCCTTTGGTATAAAGATCGGGAGAGCCTGAAAGATAAACAAGAACCTCAGCAGAATATTCATTTTCACCACTTGGACCCTCCCCACCAATGTTAAGTGCGATGTATCCCACCTCTTACTATCCTCCCTGGCCTCCTCCACCAGCTTTGTTAAGTTGCACTCATGGAGCCCCGTCCATTCCCTCGCGATCTGAATCCCCAAATACTTAAACCTATCCCTTGCTACCATAAATAGCGAGGGCCCCTGTGCCAGCTCATTCACCGGGAATACCTTGCTTTTCCCTACATTCAGCTTGTATCCCGAGAACCCTCCAAACCTCCCCAGCAGGCCCATAATCCTTTCCATACTCTCCAACGGACCGAAACATACAGCAAGAGGTCATCGGCATAGAGCGACAACCGATGCTCCCTCTGTCCCCTCCTAATCTCCTGCCACTCTGCCGATCCCCTGAGAGCCATTGCCAATGGCTCTATGTCCAGTGCAAACAGCAACAGAGACAGTGGGCACCCTTGGTGCCACATACAGCAACTGCACCCATGCCACAAATCTCGGCCCAAACCAAAACCTTCCCAAAGCCTCGAACAAGTACCGCCACTCCACCCGGTCAAATGTCTTCTCCGCGATCATGGACACCACCAGCTCCAGTACCAGAGCCCCTGACTGATTCATCGCCTCATTCAACAGCTGTCTTATATTACTCGAGAGCTGCCTGCCCTTCAAGAAGCCTGTTTGATCTTCTGCAATCACCCCAGGGCACAATCCTCCATCCTCCCCACCAAAAACTTAGCCAATACTTTCACATCTGTGTTCAATAGTGATATGGGCTTATATGACCCACATTCCACTGGGTCATTCCCCTTTTTTGGGATTAGTGTGATTACTGCCTGCATCATCATCTCCGGCAACTCCCCCTTCTCCAGTGTTTCATTTAACGCTCCCAACAGATGTGGTGCCAGGTCCGTCGCAAATTCCTTATAAAATTCCCATCCGGCCCAGGGCGCCTTCCCTGACTTCCTACCCCTGATACTATCCAGCACCTCCCTCAACCCCAGGGGCTCCTCCAATGCCTGCCTCTTTGCTTTTTCAACCTGGGGAAATTCCAGCTTGTCCAGAAACAACCCCCATGTCGCCCTCCTCTCCCCCGGGTCCGCCTCGTAAGGTCCCTGGTAGTACTCCCTAAATGCCTCGTTTATCTTCCCTGGCTCCGATACCACATCCTCAGCCCCAGTCCATCTCTTCAATATTTCCCTGGATACAGCCTGCCTCTGCAGCTAGTGCGTCATGCGGCTCACCCTCTCCCCATACTCATATTGCACCCCCCTTGTCCTTTGCAGTTGCTCTAACGCCCTACCCGTTGTCAGCCTGTCAAACTACCCCTGCCACTTTTTCCTCCTCGCCAGTCCCTCCACAGTGGGCACCTTCGAATATTCGCTGTCCACCCCCACTATCTCGCTCACGAGACGGTTATGTTCCTCCCTCTTTTCCCTATCCGCCCGAGCCTTAAACAAAATAATTTCCCCCCGGACCACTGCCTTCAGTGCTTCCCAAAAAATGGCCGCCGACACCTCCCCATTCTGATTCAACTCCACATATTCCTTAATCACCGCCTGCACCTTATCACAAAAACCTCCATCCGCCAACAACCCCGAGTCAAACCTCCACCCTGGTCTCTGCTCTCGTCTCAATCTAAACCGAATCTCCAGCCAGTGGGGCACATGGTCCGAGATAACTATCCCGCATACTCTGCCCCCTCCACCCCAACCAAAATCTCCTAACTCACTACAAAGTAATCAATCCTCGAATACACCTTATAGACGTGTGAAACGAAGGAATACTTCCTTCCCCCATGGTTCTGAAAGTGCCATGGATCCACCATACCCAACCTCTCCATAAAACCCCTAGCTCCCTTCCCATTCGTACTCTACTCATCGACCTGGGGCTCGACCTACCACCCTCAGCTCTAGGACACAGTTAAAATCTCCTCCCATGATCAACTGGTGAGTGGCCAAATCCGGGATCGCTGCCAGCAACCCCCTCATAAAACCCACATCATCCCAATTTGGGGCATACACATTTACCAACACCACCGGTGCCCCTTCCATTACTCCACTCTCAATCACATATCCCCCCACCCGGATCCCTCACCTCCTTTGCACCCAGAAATCTAATTTTTTTCGCTTATCGAATCAAACCCTGAGAGAAAAACCTGCCCGACCACCCCGGCTTTCAAGCTCCTGAGGTGCGTGAACACCCGCGACCCTTTAACCGGCCAATTTAGCCCCCAGACATTCCACGTTACCAGCCTTACTGGAGGTTAATGCCTTCAATGCCTCTACCATCCGTCATCTTCCCCACTTAACGCCCGCCCCCTTAATTCCACTCTATACCTAGCCCATCCCGGATGGCCCCTTTCTCCGCCCCTGACCAAGTCATCTCTCACCCCCTGCCACATCGTAACAACCTCCCTCCCTCCCCCTCCCCTGCCCCCAGTCACCCCTCTCGGCCTTCTCCCCCACCACCTCATTTCCATTCACCAGCATCACTTGCTAGCGCAGCAGCCCCTGCCCAAAGGCATCACCGAATGACCGCCCCCCACTCCTCAGCTCAAGGAGGAAGGCGCCCTGTTGACCTTACCCTCCCCACCCAAACAAAGACTTCTTCTTAACTCCAGGAAGCCTTCTCCAAAAGCAAACAAACAAATGTTAAACACCAATAGTCCCATAAAACAGGAAGGAGGGACAGGAACATCCAACCCCACACAAACTTTTCACCCCTACAATCCCTTACAATCCCAACAGTAAATATCAAGCCCCCACCAAAAAAGAGATGAAAATCCCCCAATCCCTACCCCCACTTCAAACATGCTCCCAACCATTACAAAGTGCCAGCATCCCGGTTCCCAAGCATTGTCCACTCCGTTCTCCCCCAGTTTATGTTCCTTAATGAAGTCTTGGGCCACTTCTGGGGTCTCAAAATAATACTACCGGCCTCCCAACATCACTCATAATTCTGCCGGGTAGAGCACCCTGTAGCGCACATTAGGGGTCATGTGGGACTGTGAAGCCGTGATGTCATTGGCTGACAGATCCCGGGTCCTGGTTGGCTGTTGACCTCTAGCTCCGCCCTGAAGGCGGAGTATAAGAACCAGGAGTTCTCTCCCGCAGGCCAGTCTGTTACTGAACTGCGGGGAACAAGTCACGCTTAATAAATTGTAGCGCACAAAGACTCACGAGAGACGAATAGAGATGAAGTCGATGAGGCTTTATTAAGCGTGACTTGTTCCCCGCAGTTCAGTAACAGACTGGCCTGCGGGGGAGAACTCCTGGTTCTTATACTCCGCCTTCAGGGCGGAGCTAGAGGTCAACAGCCAACCAGGACCCGGGATCTGTCAGCCAATGACATCACGGCTTCACAGTCCCACATGACCCCTAATGCATACTACCACACACCCTAAACCTGATCTGCCAGTACAGGACCGCCTTGGCCTTGTTGAAGCTTGGCCGTCGCTTCGCCAACTCGGCTCCGATGTCCTGATAAATTCGGATCTTATTCCCCACCCAGTCGCAGGTGCGCTTCTCCCTGTCCCATCTCAAAAGCTTCTCTTTCTCCACAAATTTGTAGAGTCTCACCGCCCACACCGGCTCCCCAGCTCTAGGCTTCTGCCTCAGGGACCTGTGCGCTCAGTCTACTTCAGGGGTCTTACCTAGCACCCCTTCTGCCACTAGCCCCACCAGCATCTTTGAGATGTACCTCGTGGCACTCACACCTTCCACTCCTTCAGGCAGGCCCACTATTCACAGGTGTTCTGCCTTTTCCAGGTATTCTCCTGCTCCTCCACCTTTGCCTTCAACATTTTACAGAGGTCTCCTAGGAGCCTCCAGAGTCGCCACATGATCGCAGTAGTCCGAGATCACTCCTTCGATCTCCTGAATCTGTGACCCGTGCACCTCAAAACACTCTCCACCCGTTCCAAAGAACTCTTCAGGGGTGCCACAGCTCTTTCGATGGCCTTCGAGCAATCCTCCCGCATTTCCTAGCTCTGCTTTTGGAATTCCACCTTAATAAAAGCCATCAATTCCAGCTGGGGCCTTCCAGATTGCATCAGCTCTTCCCCCTCCTGCATGTTTACAGTGGCTGCTGCTGCAGCACAGGCCTGCTCCAACTTTTCAACCAAACCTCTCACTGTTTTCCGCCGGGTCTGATAACCAGCAGACATACCATTCCCGGGGGAAACAACTACTCCAATATTCACCTACGCCTTTTCATCAAAATTCCACCCAATATCGGGTAAAAAGAGCTCTTTTTTTGTGCCTTCAAGCAGGAGCTGCCCTGTGTGTGAAGTCTTCACCTTCTAACAACTTACCCACCACAAACGTTGGGCTCACCAGTCTGTAGTTCCCAGGCTTTTCCCTTTTGGGAAAGACTGAGAATGTATTGGTAATGAATATTGCCAGAACATTTGCTTCAAATATTTTATGGTTGTTTTTGATACATTGAGAAATTAGGAAAAATACACTGGCCCATACTGTAAAGTTAAAATCAATAGGATTCTTTTAGAATAAAAATGCTTTCAGACTGTTTTAACATGTTTTTGCCTTGTTCAACCAAAGGCAGCATTTGAGGCGAAAAGGAATGAAGACCAAGAAAAAATCAAGACCGTAGCCAAACAATATGAGATCTGTAAGGAACAGCTTTGTAAAATTGGGGAGGAGCTTAATCAGAAGAGACAGCAACTTGACAATGCAGAAATAACCAACTGTCAGTTGAGGGAATCTATAAAGGAAAAGGAAAGATGTTTGGAAAATGAGGCCATAGAAAAAAGTAAACTGCAACATGAAATTGAAGAAAAGTGCCAAAAAATTCATAGGATGAAAATAGCAGAAGAGACCATTTGCGACCAGTTTGAAGAAGCTGTTACCCACTTGAAGAAACTGCAGAGCGACAATGATGCAGTTAAAATGGAGCTGAATGAGAAAAACATGATGCTTGCCACGCTGCGACAGGAAATGGAAAGTATCTCCGAAATGACATCGCAACAGAGTTGTGCAAGTGAGGCTCTGCAACTTGAAAGAAAACAACTTCAGGTTGAAGTGGATTGCCAAAACCAAAAGATTAAAGAGTTAAAGGTCAGATAAGTAAGAATAAATATACAGCCAAAAACAGGCCATTGGGTCAACTTGTTTTACGCACCACACAGGTTTCATCCCACCTTTCCTTGTCTGATCTTATCAGCACGGCCTTCTATTCCTTTCTTCCTCGTGCGTGTGTATGTAATGTCCTCTTAAATCAGTTCACCATAACGTTGCCATGTACTGAGTTCCATATTTTAATCCTAGTGACTGTAAAGAAGATGCTCCTGACTTTGTTTGCTATTAGATTAATCGTGATTATCTTTTACATTTTATGTCTCTTAGTTTTCGACCCTCTACAGCTGGAAATACTTTCTCTCCTCACCCCTTTCATAATTACCTGCCATCGATCAGGCCATCCCTCAGTTTTCACTTTTGCAGACAAAAGACCCCCAGCCTGTTCAGTCTGTCCCAATAGGTATAACCTGCTTGTAAATCCTTTTCGATCTTCTCCCGTGTCTCTGTATTCTTTCTATAGTACAGAGACCAAAACTGTTCACAACATTCCAATTGTGGCATACCAAGGTTGTATGTACATTTAACATAACTTCTTATCTCCATGGAAGTGAATCCAGTGCTTTTTGTGTATTGTTGTCAGCTTCAGGAACGTTGCAAAGTTTGGCATTAATTTGCACCTAAACAAGGTTGGTAAAAGTAGTGAATTACCAGGAGAATGCCTTATATGCTGTTTTTGCAAAAGCGGACTAGAGATGGAGACACATTCATATATGTACAATCATGTAGGTTGTCATCTTGCATTAATTCAATTTGATGTTAATAACTGTCTTTTCTGTTAAGAATGAATTGGATCACAAAGATGCACAAATGCAAGAGCTAAAGGCACATCTCTGTGAGTTGGAAAAGGAGAAAATGAAGCTGGTAAATTCTGCAACTGATCAAATGTCTGAATTGAGAGACTTGTTACGGGAAAAGGATGCGCTTTCAACTGAATTAAATCTCATCCAGAACCAGATGGGTGATCTGAAAGGTATTTTCCAATTAAGGGGCAATTTAGCGTAGCCAATTCACCTAACCTACACATCTTTGAGTTGTGGGTGCGAAACCCACACAAACATGGGGAGAATGTGCAAACTCCACACGGACAGTGACCCAGAGCCGGGATCAAACCTGGGACCTCGGCTCCGTGAAGCAGCAGTGCTAACCACTGCGCCATGATGCTGCCCCCTCTCCAATTTCTTACAGATATCACAGTATAAGCAACATCACGGTGCAGGTGGCAGGCCAGGTGGCCAGACGCCGGAGAAGGTGGTGACAGCAGCGTCGGCAGAGGCTTGAGGCTGCAGCCCATGTGCAGATGCCCGCCCCACACCCTGAGGACGGGGCCGCCCATTAAGCCAGCAAGGGACCAGAGGGGGAGGCCAGCGAACATGTCCTTGCGGACCTGGCATCACGTGGAGGAGGGAGGAGGTCACCCGCTCCCAGTGGCCATCAAGGTCACCACAGTCCTGAACCTTTACGCTTCGGGTTCATTCCAGGGCTCGAGCAGGGCTGATCTCGATATTGGTGACTGATCTGTACTCAGCCACCCTCGCAGCTTCCAGGCCTGTTCCTCGTAGGGGGTGAGAACCCTGATGTCCGGCACAACGCCGTCCGTCTGGGGCCTCTCCTGTTTGATGTGGGCCAACTTCTCCTGTGGGGACAGAGAGAGCGCATCATGGGCCACAAGCTGGATGCATCATGGACAGGGAGGCGGTGGTAAGACGGGGGTGTTGGGCGTGGACACCGCTGTTTGGCATGGGTGGAGTGCACAGATGGGTGCCAGGGTGTGCTGGAGCATGAGTGTGGTATTGTGCTGGGGGCAGCGTGGAGGGGTTATGGTGCCATTGCAGGGCCATGTGGGGTGGGTGGGGGCTGTCGGAGAGGGGGGGGGGGGGGAAGGACTGATAGTCGGGACCAGTGCCAGGGGTTGATGCCAACTCACCCGTGCAGAGGTCGTTGAGCTATTTGCGGCACTGGGTGGCGGGGAGCTGCTGGACGCAGTCCAGGCAAATCAGCTGGCGGGACAGTCATTTCCAGCGTGAAGCCCTTGAGGCATCATTTGGTGTACCCTGATTAATGTTAGATACCAGTGGAAGCCTCGCCGGGTCGGCTGTCGGGAATCACCCGGTTGTTACTGCTCGATACCACAGTTAGAAACTTTTCCGTTAGATTGTGCTCTGTATTTCTTCACTTGGATCTGGTTCTGGCTAATGAAGTAGACCAAATAGGCAACCTAAACAGAGGAAAACATTTGGGAGAAAATGACCATGCTATAGTTCAGATCAGTGCAAGGAAAGGACTGAAAAGAAGCAAAGTACAATGGGATAATAAAGGGCCTTCTTCCAGATTAGATGGAAAGAAAAATCTACAAACAAACAAACCTATGAGTGGGAAATATTTGAACAGGAGCTAAAAAAAGGATACAAATCGGGTATATTCTAGTTTTCCATCAATGAATAGGGAGGCAAGAGCAAATTTGAATCTAAACAGCAGCTCATAAGGCAATTAGTAACATTTGAAGCCAAGTAAAGAATAAAGGAAAATATAAAGTGGAGAATTAAAGGCTGAGAGGGTATATGAGCGAACCTTCCCCCCAAAAAATGTATTTAAAACGTTTTCCATCAGGATATTTGTAGTAATGGGTAGAATTAGGGCCAGCAAAACGACAAACTTGAAAAGAATGAAGGAATAGAAGAGAACTAAATAAATACATTGCCTCAGTTTTCAAGGGAAAACTCGATATTGAAGTTGTACAGTACCAGAGGAAAACACAGAACAGTAAGTGGAGGTTATTATTCAATGCAAAATGGTACTAGAAAGTTTACTCAAATTAGAAATAGGCAAATTATTAGCATCCATTGTGTTATGGGCCAGGATTTAGAAAACGCCTAAGTATATCATGGAGTTCACCTGACCTACAACTGTTTATTGATTGTTGTTAAGATGAGCACAAGGGCCTGCCTTTCAGGTGTTATTCAACAGAGGCCTTCAGCACTTATAATCAAAAGCAAGCTTTATTCTACGAATTTAGTTGACATTTGTATAAACATGCACAGTAAGCATTTTTATCAGCTACAAACATAAATACCCCACACAGCTACAGTATTCTATGTATCATCCTTACTTAATTTCCCCTTTTAACTCTTCCAATTTAGTAACAAGATCACATAGACCAGAAATCCCTTTTCAAAGGTGTGGCGCAGCACACAGCACTCAAGACCTGGTTTGGTATGCTTGTTTCCTTACCAAAAACAGCAGGTTTGAATTCCTTCCAGAAAGCAATTATTTATTTTCAAGTTATAAGCAGTCTGGAAACGGCTTTTAAAATGCAGATAGAGAAAAAGCTTGTTTCAACCTGTCCAGAACAAAACCAGTTTCAACTCAAAGCGAAAGTAAAACCAACTCCCAGCGCCACAGCCCAGCTCAACCCGCACAATGACATCACTGAAGCCATGTGATAAGACAAAAACACTTCTTAAAGGGACACTCCCATGATAATTGGTTTATCCCCAATGATCCTCGGGTAAACTAAGGAAGAAATAGCAACGCATCTTATAATTTTTCATAATTCTTCTGCAGCAAAGAAATTTCTGCTAGAGAGCTGGAGGGAGGTATATAGGAGCACACTCTTCACACATGATGGGAAATTTTAGTCCTGTGTGTTTTGCTTCTGTTGGCTGACAAATCAATTGAGCCTGTAATACTGAATTAAATTATGAAGCACTTGGAAAAACATAGGTATGGGGAAACAAATAGTCTGTTATGGTGTTGAGATGCTTTGATTTTGTGCTTTGTTGTATAAATGTGAAATATTTCAAATGACTGCTGTTAAATACTTAAAAGTTCAAATGTTATTTATTGTTTGAATTTATGATTTAGCTCTTTATTGTTTGATCGTAGATGAATATAATAATTTGCAGAGAAGCTACACTTGCAAGACGGAAGAATATGATTGGGCTACAAACAAACTTAAAACTCAGCTGAAATCAACCCAAAATGATCTTGAACAAACTAGAGAAGCAATGAAAGTACTCGAAGGAGCCGATACCCATGGTACCAATTTGTAGTCCATATTTACTAGACTATTATATATACAAACTATTTTGTGTTTTTCTGCACAAAATTTTATTTAGTGGATACGCTGTGGTTATTTATTTTTTAAATGATTAACATATTTGGGCCATTTATAACTTTAAAATGTATATTAAAGTAATTTTCTTTTGGAAATACAGCTTACCAAACAAGCAAAATGATTTTAAACATCCTGTAATAGCTGAACTTTTAAATGATTTTGTCTTCCAGTGAAGCCAATAAAATTTGTAGTATCTGGTAATCCTCTGACCACACTCCAGCTTGTGTTCCACATTCATTTATTTTTTAATACTCTTGCAATATCCTACAATATAAGAATGTAATTGCAATCTTTTATATCTTCTTGAGAAGGGAAAACTCAGTGGGAACTGTGAATTATAGAAAATGCTGGAATTGACGATGGTCAGTTTGCTCTAGATTTCAGATGAAGGGTATCCTATCTTTCCCTTTCATAGGATGGCATGTTGGCAGAATGGTTGACACTGCTGCCTCACAGCGCCAGGGACCTGGGTTCAATTCTGACCTCGGGTGACTGTGTGGAGATTTCACATTCTGCCTGTCTCTGCGTGGGTTTCCCCCTGGTGCTCCAGTTTCCTTCCACAAGACAAGCAGATTAAGTAGATTTGCCAATCTAAAATTGCCCCTTAGTGTCCAGAGAAATGCAGGTTAGATTATGGGGATAGGCTGGGGTGGATGGGGGAGTTGACCTGGGTAGAGTGCTCCTTCGAGGGTCGGTGCAGACTCGATGGGCCTAATGGCCTCCTTTTACATTGTAGAGATTCTATGATATACTGGCTGATAGTCTGTGTTTCTGTTATTCTGATTTAATGGAGAGAAAATGGTGAGTTTTTGTAATCACCTGTCATAATTTTGGTGCGAGGTTTGTACCATTCTTGAAGAGATGACTGGAAAGGGTCATTGACACTATTTCTTCTTTAAAAAAAAAAAAATTTAGAGTACCCAATTATTTTTTTCGAATTAAGGGGCAATTTAGCGTGGCCAATCCACCTAACCTGCACATCTTTGGGGTGTGAGGGTGAAACCACGCAGACATTGGGAGAATGTGCAAACTCCACACAGACAGTGACCCGGGGCCAGGATTGATCCTGGGTTCTCAGCGCCGTAGGCATAAGTGCTAACCACGGGGAGCACGGTGGCACAGTGGATTAGCCCTGCAGCCTCACGGCGCTGAGGTTCCAGGTTCGATCCCGGCTCTGGGTCACTGTCCGTGTGAAGTTTGCACATTATCCCCGTGTTTGCATGGGTTTCGCCCTCACAACCCAAAGATGTGCAGGCTAGGTGGATTGGCCACGCTAAATTGTCCCTTAATTGGAAAAAATTAATTGGGTATTCTAAATTTTTTTTTTTTAAAGTGCTAACCACTGCACCACCGTACTGCCCTATTTACACTATTTCTAAGAAAGCTCCAACAATCTTACACTGAAGGTATGGCAGGAAATAAGGATAGCCCCTTTAAAAATTCAGGGCTTGATATATTTTGGAAGTGTTGAACTCTTTTATACTTCGGAAAATCTGAAGAAAAATAATCTACTGAATAACAATGAAAATGTGTTACCACGCCTCGAGTCCTCAGTCCTAGAATGACCCACATTTATCTTTTGCCAAAAGGATTTGTCACTGCATAATTGTACCCTTTCTGCTTTGCTCTCAATGTATTGCCCTAATTTAATTCATAAAGTTAAAATGTGTGACCTACAGCAATGAAAGTTGCCATGGGAATGCAAAAGCAGATCACAGCCAAGCGTGGACAGATCGACGCACTACAGAGCAAGATCCAGTACTTGGAAGAAGGTTTAGAGAACTCCGAGAGGGTATGCAATAATTCATTGATCTTAGAATCTTAGAATCATATTCAAAACAACAAAAAGTTTTTGTTCTTCACTTCATCATCCTCCACTTAATAATGATACCTCATCATCTAATGAGGGCTTGTTGTGAGCGGGGGCACACTCCACCGCACATATTTCCTTTAATGCTTTGCATCCTAATCAAGTGTTGCTTCCTGACATCTCCTTGATTTAGACTCTGTTCTAAGCCACACCTTAGTTTCTCTACCTTGAATTCCTGACATTTCTTGATGGTTTTCATTGTGTACACAGAACAAAAGCCTTCTGTATTCCTTCAACTTACTGTTAAAGTAGCGTAGTTATTATAATCTTTTGTCAAAATTTAGTAAAGATTTTTCCAAATTTTGCGCATCTGCAACAAGTTTGATTGTTTGTAGTCACCAATGCTTCCATTGCGAGCCTATTTTCCCTATTGTTATTTAAATTGGCTCCAGCTTCAAGCAGTGATCTCTGGTGGAATTGTTCTAGTTAGTGTCAAATTTAGAATTTCAGACTCACATTGAACATCATTTGTCTACTTGGATAACGAACACCGATATTTTGTTGCTGATGTCTTAGGATCTCCAAAAATGCAAATCTTGTGCTAAGCTTCAGCCTATTGTAGACCTCCACAGTGATCATTTCAGTACCTCCAGTGTACTGCTGCTTCATTGAATGGTTGAGGCTGGCCAAGAAATGTAATCACTCATCATCTAATGGGGGGACATCTTACCTGATGATGCCTTTCCTAACATTCAATGCAAGTACTTTCAGATCTGCTGATAAGACATATGAGCAGAATTAGGCCACTCGGCCCATCGAGTCTGCTCCGCAATTCAATCATGGCTGATATTTTTCTCATCCCCATTCTCCTCCCATAACCCCTGATCCCCATATTAATCAAGAACCTCTCTATCTCTGTCTTAAAGGCACTCAGTGATTTGGCCTCAGCAGCCTTCTGCGGGAAAGAGTTCCACAGATTCACCACGCTTCTAGTGTCGCCACACTACCAGAAGGATGTGGAGGCTTTAGAGAGGGTGCAGAAGAGATTTACCAGAATGTTGCCTGGTATGGAGGGCATTAGCTATGAGGAGCGGTTGAATAAACTCGGTTTGTTCTCACTGAAACGAAGGAGGTTGAGGGGAGACCTGATAGAGGTATACAAAATTATGAGGGGCATAGACAGAGTGGATAGTCAGAGGCTTTTCCCCAGGGTAGAGGGGTCAATTACTAGGGGGCATAGGTTTAAGGTGAGAGGGGCAAGGTTTAGAGTAGATGTACGAGGCAAGTTTTTTACGCAGAGGGTAGTGGGTGCCTGGAACTCGCTACCGGAGGAGGTAGTGGAAGCAGGGACGATAGGGACATTTAAGGGGCATCTTGACAAATATATGAATAGGATGGGAATAGAAGGATACGGACCCAGGAAGTGTAGAAGATTGTAGTTTAGTCGGGCAGCATGGTCGGCACGGGGTGGAGGGCCGAAGGGCCTGTTCCTGTGCTGTACATTTCTTTGTTCTTTGTTTGTTCTTTGCTCTGGCTGAAGAAATTCCTCCTCATCTCTGTTTTAAAGGATCTTCCCTTTAGTCTGAGATTGTGTCCTCTGGTTCTAGTTTTTCCTATAAGTGGAAACATCCTCTCCACGTCCACTCTATCCAGGCCTCGCAGTATCCTGTAAATTTCAATAAGATCCCCCCTCATCCTTCTAAGCTCCAGCAAGTACAGACCCAGAGTCCACAACCATTCCTCATGCCCTGCACCCGTACCAACGTATCTGGTGTATAACGTTCGGGCCTTACGAACCCTAAGGCTACAGCTAGGTGGATCCCCAAACGGTACACCTGGAGTGGAGGCGGCCTGCAGTCATTCTTGCCCTGTGACCTTGGACCCGTTGGCGGCCGTCTTCTGGGGCGACCGGGCCTGGATGGGCCCGGCTGCTGCTCGGGCGTCCTGGGTGGTGTGGTGCCGCCCTGTTCTGCCCACTGCACACCAGATGCGCCAGGGACAGGAGAGGGAGAGTCTGAAGTGCTGCAGTGTTTCGGCACCTCCGCTACGGGAGTCACCGGCACGAGCTCAATCACCTCCTCCTCCCACGGCTCCAGCGTTACTCCATGGGACGGGGGTGCGAGCAGAGCTGTCCACTGAGGCCCCCCCCACCACCTGCCGCTGCCAGTCCTGAAGGCCCGCTCTGATCTCGTCCAGGGTCTGCATGCTAGCTGCATTGGAGCACAGGGAGTGGACCATCGCCGTCTGGGACTGAGCCACATCACCCATTGGCTGCTCCCCCACCTGCTGGGTCTATGTCACATCAGCCCGTGATTGCACCATCTCCCTCTGGAACTGGGCCACATCCCTCAATGTCTGTGCCACGTCAGCATAGGCAATGCCATTCTCAGCTATAGCCCGCTTAGACTGGGTCACGCTCAGACGTGCCGCTGCAATTTCCAGGCGGCTCTCACACATGGCTGCCTGTGAGGCGGCAACCCTGTACTGGGACTTGGCCCGCGCCTGCACATAATACCCCAGGCCTCAGACATACTGATCCATAGCCTCAACCCTCGCCCCAGTGCCTCCACCATGGACGCCCTCGTGCAGTGTTGGCCTTGGTGGCAAGCAATGTCGGCACCACCTCCTGCTCTTGCACGCGGTTGGACTGCTCCACCTGCGGCTGCAAGTGCTGGATGCTCACCGACAACCCGTCATGTAGTCCCTGGCTCTGTGACTGCATCTCTGCAATCGATGGGACTGTCCGTTCCAGAAGCCCGACACCAGTCTGGACTGCAACTAGTCCCTGAAGTTGGTCCGCCGTCTGTCCATCCACCCCCTCGGGAGTTCCTACCTTCATCTGATGTATCGGAGCATCTGTGTGGTGCGCATCAAAGGGTGTCCCAGGAGCCTCTTCACTAAAGTGCCCAACTGAGGTGAGTGTCTCTGGGATGTGGAGGGTGTTGGAGATGGTTGGGCCTGGAAATCTGTGTCATCCTCGGACTCGGGCTCCGGGATGTTTTGGGTCTGAGGTCCATGGCTCGGGTCTGTACTTCTCTCCTCATCACTGCTCAGCTCCCGGGGCTCCGGCTGTTGCACTGGCTGGGAGTGGGGGACACCAGATAGATCTGCCCCATCACCAGCAGGTCTTGCAAGGCACAAGGGAAGACACATGATTAGACCGCGGGTCTGGGGGTGGTGCGGGTGAGGGCTGCGTGGGGTTGGGGGTGGTGTGGGAGTAGGGGTGAGGGTGGGTTGGGGGTGAGGGTGGTGTGGGAGTGGGAGTGAGGGTGGGGTGATAGTGGGGTCAGGGTTGTGTGAGGGGTGGGGGTAATGGTGGTGTGGGGGTGAGAGTGGTGTGGGAGTGTGGGTGGTGTGGGGGTTGGGCCGTTGACACACGTGTCACGGGGTCTCACTTCCTTGCCCGCGGCCGACCTCCACTGCAACGACCTTCTTTTCCTCTGGACCACATCTAGGGCCCTCTGCTCTGCCACGGTGAGGGGCCGCAGGTTGGGCGGTCCCCCTCCAGGTTTCTCCCCCTTCCGGCGGTTATGGACGGGGACAGGAAACAGAAAACGACAGTGTTAGACAGTCCTAAGCATGCAGCCCAGGGGGTGGGTACCAGGTGGTCTCAGTGGCTAGGGCACCCAACCATGGTGGCCAGTATGGATGCCAGCATGTGGTGCAGGTTGAGGGATCGCCCACCCTCCAGGTTTGGGGGGGCAGGGGGTGGTCCGGTTACAGGTGTGTGGGATGGGGGTTAGTACCACGGTCACAGTACACACCCTGGCCGCCCTGAGGAGGTCTTGCAGTTTTCCCCAGCATTGCTGGTCTGTCCGGCCGGTGTTGCTCATGGCACTGATCGCCACCTGTGCCCAGGCACGGTGAATGGCGGCGGGTGGCAGCCTCCTTCCCGGGCCAGGGTACAGGGCGATCTGCCGCTCCTCCACCGCATCCAGGAGGATCTCCAGCTCAGCGTCCGTAAATCGTGAAGCTGCTCTCCTCGCTGCCATCTTGTGGGCTGGGATGGTGTGTGTGGGGAGTGAAGTGTGTATAGGCGGCTGCAGCTTGTCAGCCTCCTGAATGTCAATCACGAAACCGGTGAATCCGGAACCATTTCTCATTGGGATTGATTGTGTCCCACGTGGCGCCGGTGCTAGCACCTCAACTGTCGCTGAATCAATCCAGGTTCGATGCCAGTTTTGCTGTTAAGGAAGTCCACGAATCCTGCGCTGGCGCTTAGTCTCAGAAATGGAGAATTCTGCCCTTTGCATTTTTGCGTTGTGCAAACGTTCTGCCGTAGAACAATAAAGTGCCTATATGATGTAAATTCATCCCATCTAATTGTTATCTGCTGGAGAGTGTTGGCGAAAAGTTTAACTCCATCCTCCACAGACTTTTTTTCATAGCTGCAAACCATGATGAGAGTTTTAAGTTTTCAAGCCAGCTGCTTTTGGCAGAAGGTTAAACTTGGCTAAATTTAGCTATCTTCCATAGCAGCCTTAGAAGGAGTGGTTCTGATTCAAGTGGGGTTGTTATACTTTTCAAGTACCAAATTGAAGATATCCTTTCTATTTTTAATTGCATTTTAATATTTACTATTCTATACTGCAGGTTCATAATTGCATTCTAAAATTAAAATATTCACCATTTCCTGATGCCCTTAAATGCACTGAGAGAGGTTAACTAACTGCAATGATTATACTGTACAGAATGAAAAGCTTAGCAAGACATTTTAAGTACTGAAAGAATATCTCAGCTCATAGATTATGTGAAACATTTCTTACCATTTGTAGAAACATCTACTAAACACATTCAATGTTAAATTTATATTTTCTGGAACAACAATTGTTTCAGTTCATAATTACGTCCAAGTGCCTGGTCTATTAATATTGTCCGATTTCATACTTTGCATAAATAGAAAATGCACAAGCTTTGCTATACCAGTGTGTGAAATAAAATTGGGGTCGGCTGAAATGGAGACTGAAGCTTAGAATTTCCAATTGGAATAGGGGCAAAACCGTCATCCTAGATCTCCACCTATGTAGCTTCATCTTCAATTTAGTGACAGAATTAGTTTTGAATTCCAGGGAGGCGCCTTTCAGATCACTAAATTAAGTATGGAAATTACGTGTTAATGATAAGATTAGACCATGCACATAATTTGTTGACATTTATGCCAGTACAGCATTGATTCATCCATCTGCCCAAATATAATGTGGTATTCAGAGTCACTAGGGACTAACCTTCATGGGTATTAGATGTGAAGACAGGCTGCATGGTGGCACAGTGGTTGGCACCTGGGTCTCGGGTTCAATTCCGACCTCGGGTGACTGTCTGTGTGGAGTTTGCACTTCCTCCACATTTCCTCACAGGTGTTCAGAAGTCTGCGAGGGTTTCCTCCGGGTGCTCCGGTTTCTCCCACAGCCCAAAGATGTGCACGTTAGGTGGATTGACCATGCTAAATTGCCCCTTAGTGTTCAAAAGGTTAGGTGGGGTTACTGGGTTATGGGCGTAGGGTGCAGATTCGATGGGCCGAATGGCCTCCTTTTGCACTGTAAATTCTAAAAAGAAATTCTAAAAGGTAGGATTTGTTAAAGGCCAATCCTGTCCTTTTTGTTTGGTTTGATCTCCACATTTCCTCACAGGTGATCAGAAGTCTGTTGAACTGGGACTTCCAGTGGTGGCCAGGGAGTGATTGGCGCACATTTGGTGGCTCGCGCTCAAGGTGGAACTTTTTGGTCTTTTCCCTGACTGAAGGGCAAGGTATTTGAGGGAAAAGGTACAGGGAGTGCCTGTTGAATGTAATATTCCTCTGGCCTGGCTGGTGCAAGGATCAGCAGACAAGGAACGCCACAAGAAAGAAAGTGCAGTTGGAGCAAGAGAGTTTTTTGTGGTGCGCCACAGGGAAAGAATGCAGGGGGCGGTGGTGGCGCGGGGGGAGGGGGGGCCGCCCGCCCACCCAGTGGTCAATGGAGCAGCTGGTGGAGTTATTGAATGACAAGTTTCCAAGTTTCAGATGCAGGGGAAAGAGGCCCTGGAGGACCTGGCCAAGGTGGTGGAGCAACTGGAGATCTGGGATCGAGCGGGTTGAGCAGAGGCTGGAGTCCCAGGGCCTGATGATCCAGAAAGTGGAGGAGGCGGTGGGGGAGCACGAGGAGCAGTTGGCCTCGTTGGTGAGTGAGATGGCAGCAATGCGGGAGAGCCAGATAGAGCTGAGGGAGAAGGTGCAGGATTTGGAGAATCGCTCCAGGAGGCAGAATCTCAGGATTGTTGGGATGCCTGAAGAGATCGAAAGTGCGGAGCAGTGGTGTATATGGCAAGGATGTTGGAGAAATTGTTGGGGATGGGGCCTTTGACCGGTCCTGGAGGTTGACCGAGCGCACAGGGTGCTGATGAGGAGGCCGCAGGGTGGTGAGCCGAGGGTGATGGTGGTGCGGTTGCACCGCTTGCTGGACAAGGAGAAGATCCTTCGATCGGCGAGGCAGACCAGGAAATGTACCTGGGAAGGGAACGAGCTGCGGGTGTACCAGGCCTTGGGAGCAGAGCTGGCGAAGAGGAGGGCTGGGTTTAACTGGACTAAGGCTGCTCTCTTTAAAAGGGGTGAAGTTTGGGGTACTGTACCTGGCCCGTCTGTGGGTGACTTTCCAGAAGCAAGAGTTTTATTTTGACACGCCAGAGAAGGTGATAGAATTTATGATTACAATGGACTGGGAGGAGTGTGAGGACATTAAACTTTGGAGGAGTTTTGTGTGCTGTTTAAAGTGTTGCTGTTTTGTGTTTAAAGTGTTGTTGGTTTTGGGGGCAGATTTTCACAGGGAGCAACAGTGGTGAGTGTGCCTTTTGTTACTCTTGAGGGATACATGGTTGGCCTGGTTGGGGGTGGGGGGGGGGAGGGGGGAGAGGAGGGGAAGGATAGTTTGAGGCCTTTGGGGGGGGGGCCACCATGATAGTTGGGCAGGCTAGTTAACCGGAATGAAGTGGAGGGTTACCAGGAGGAAGGGGAGGGAGAGGAGTTGGGCTTTTGTTTGAGGTTGGGGCGGATTGCTGTCATGGGTGTGGCACAATTGGGAAGAGATCAATGATGGTGGACATCTGAGGGCGAGCTTGGAGGGTTGCGTGACGTGGGCCGGAGGCTGGTTCAAGAAGGGGTATGGCTGATCGGCAGGGGAAGGGGGTGGGGAGCCCCCCCATCAGGTAGGTCACATGGAACGTGAGGGGTTGAATGAGCTGGTTAAACGGTCGCACGTGTTCGCGCATCTGAAGAGTTTGAAGGCGGAAGTGGCTTTTGTGCAGGCGACGCACTTAAAGATAGGGGACCAGACATAGGGGTGGCGTCAGGCAGGGATTGAGCGCTTTGGTGATCTGTTTATCGGGGCCAAATTTTAGAAGTTGGAAGACCTGGAGTAACTATATGAGTTGCCCAGGGGGAATGATTTTAGGTACTTGTCGGTTCGGGACTTTGTAAGGAGAGAGGTGCCGTCCTTTCCTGGGCTGCCATCCCTGGGGTTGCAGGACAAGGAGCTGTGGAAGGATGAAATAGGGGACGGGAAGGTGGCAGATGTCTATAAGGAGTTGATGGAGTGAGAGGGAGCCCTGGTAGGGGATAGTAAGCATAAGTGGGAGAAGGAGCTGGGAGGTGAGGTGGGGGCTGAGACATGGGTGGAGGTCTTGCAGAGGGTGAAAGCATCCTCGACCTGTGCGAGGCTAAGCCTCATCCAGTTCAAAGTGGTACAGAGGGCACATATGACGGTGGCGAGGATGAGTAGCTTCTTTGCGGGGGTAGAGGTTAAGTGTGGATAGTACGTGAGTGGGCCCACAAAACACGTCCACATGTTCCAACGTGTCCGACAATGAGGGGGTTCTGGAATGGGTTCTCGGACATGATGTCCGAGGTGCTGGGTGTGGAGGTGGTCCTGAGTCCAGACATGGCAATAATTGGGGTGTCGGAACACCTGGGAGTCTAGGGGATGAGAGAGGTTGATGCTTTGGCTTTTGCCTCTCTGATAGCCCAGAGACGGATTTTGCTCAGGTGGTGGGACTCGGAGCTGCCGAAAGCGGGGATGGGGGTCAGTGACCTGGCAGAATACCTGAGGCTGGAGAAGGTTAAATTTGCCTGAGGGGCTAGGCGGAAGCTGTTTATTGATTTCTTTAAGAAGGAGGTTGAGAGGTCGGCGCCACTGGCAGGAGGGGGGGGATGTGAGGAAGGGTTGGCATCAGGAGTTGGGGGGTGGGGGTTGAGGAGGAATTTCTTCAGCCAGAGGGTGGTGAATCTGTAGAACTCTTTGCCGCAGAAGGCTGCGGAGGCTCAATCACTGAGTGTCTTTAAGACAGTTATAGATAGGTTTTTGATTAATAAGGGGATCAGGGGTTATGGGGAGAAGGCAAGAGAATGGGGATGAGGAACAAAGATCAGCCGTGATTGACTTCCGGTGGTGGCTATGAAGGAGTGAGTCGCACATTTGGTGGCTCCCGCTCTGGTCGGACTTTTGGACCTTTTTCCCCGATTTTCTACCAGACTTGAATTGTAAAACTGATGACAGAGGCAATTGTGTACTGAATTCCCACATCGGTACATGGAGAGAAGGACTAGAAGTGCTCAGAAAGGCAGAAACAGAAAGACAGAGAAGGCTTGGGCTGAAGCTGCAGCAGGAGACAGCATGGCGGAGGACTGGACCTCTGGTTTGTCGACCCAGCGGTCAACGGAGCAGCTGATGCAAGTTATTCAGGAAGGCTTTGCTAAGCAGAAACGGGACTGCTTGGACCCGATAAAAGAGTCAATTGAGCGGCTGGAGTTTAGATTGTCCGCCCAAGATTGGGCGATCCAGAAAGTAGAGAAGGCACTGGCTGAGCAGGAGGAACATCAGTGGAGTTGGAGGTGGGGATGCTGAGAGACCAGCGGAAGAAGCTCCTGGAGAATGTGGAGGACCTGGAGAATAGGTCCCGCCGGCAGAACTTGAGAATCGTTGGGCTCTCGGAGGGGTCCGAAGGAGCGTACGCTGGGGCATACATCGCAGTCATGTTTGAGAAGCTGCTGGGGGATGGGGCATTCTCCCGGCCCTTGGAGGTGGACAGGGCTCACAGAGCGCTCGCGTGGATGCGCGAATGGGAGACCCCCCCCCGAGGGCAATGGTGGTGAGATTCCACAGGTATTTGGATAAGGAGCGCATTCTACAATGGGCCAAGCAGACACGGAGCTGTAAGTGGGACAATAGTATCCTGCGGGTTTACCAAGACCGGAGTGTGGAGGTGGCCAGGAGAAGAGCAGGCTTCAACCAGATTAGGTCGATCCTTTTTAAGAAAAAGGTGAATTTCGGACTGTTGTATCCGGCCCGTCTCTGGGTCACGCACGAGGAACAGCACTTTTATTTCGAGTCACCTGAGGATGAGCTGGACTTCGCGAAATGGAAAGGACTGGTGGTGGACTGAGAACGTTTTTTTTTTTGGTTTCTCGCTCTTCGTTTTGTGGAAGCTGTTTGTAATGCCTTTTGCATTGATTTGGGGCCAGCGGTAGAGCTGAGTGAGTTAAGATTTTCATTTGCACTGTTGGGGGATGGAGGAGTACTTGTTTAGATCTTGGTATTTTTCTGTCGGGCAATTATGTGGGGATTGGTTGATGTTGGAATATGTTTGTATGGGTGGGGAAGAAACAATAGGTGGGAGACTATCCGGCACCAGGGATGGGGCCACCAAGCTAGCTGGGCGGGCTAGCTCACGGAAACACAGTGGGGTGGGGGGGGGGGGGGGTGCATATGGTCGGTTTATTAAAGGGGTTGGGTTACAGAGTGTTGTTACTGGGGGGGAGAGGGGCTGGTTTAGCACAGGGCTAAATCACTGGCTTTGAAAGCAGACCAAGGCAGGCCAGCAGCACTGTTCAATTCCCTCAATTGGAGGGACTTAGGCTAAGGGACAGAGAGGAGGTTGGGGGCGGACCAGTGGAGGCATGGAGCATGGGCTGGAGGCGGGCCCAAAAATGGGGATGGCTGATCGGCGAAGGGGAGGGGGGCAATGAGTCCCCCAACTAGGCTAATCACCTGGAATGTTCGAGGGTTAAATGGGCCAGTCAAGAGGGCACATGTTCGCGCATCTTGGGGGATTGAAGGCGGACGTGGTAATGTTGCAGGAGACGCACCTTAGAGTAACTGACCAGGTTAGACTGAGGAAAGGCTGGGTCAGTCAGGTCTTTCACTCGGGACTGGACACAAAGACTAGAGGGGTCGCGATCTTGATCAATAAGCGGGTGGTGTTTGAGGTGGGTGGAATAGTTTCGGATGTGGGAGTTCGGTACATTATGGTCAGTGGGAAACTGGAGGGGGTGCAGGTGGTATTAGTAAATGTGTATGCACCAAATTGGGATGATGTGGAGTTTATAAAGAGGATGCTGGGGAAGATACCGGACCTGGACTCGCACAGGTTGGTCATGGGAGGTGACTTCAACACAGTTATTGACCCTGGCTTGGACCGGTCAAGCTCGAAAATGGGCAGGGTGCCAGCAATGGCAAAGGAACTAAAAAGGTTCATGGGGGGGGTGGGGGGATCCATGGAGATTTGGGCAGCAGGAGTTATCCTTCTACTCACACGTGCATAAAGTGTATTCCCGGATTGATTTCTTCATTTTGAGCAGGGCCTTGCTGGCAGGGGTGGTGCACACGGGGTACTCGGCGATCACAATCTCAGGCCATGCCCCGCACTGGGTTGACCTGCAGGTTAGTAAAGACAGTAATCAGCACCCGAACTGGAGGTTGGATGTGGGACTTTTGTCTGACAAAGGGGTGTGAGAGCGGCTGAGGAAATGTATTCAGAACTACCTGCAGGTCAACGACACGGGAAATTTCAGCAGCGGTGGTCTGGGAAGCACTGAAGGTGGTGGTCAGAGGGGAGCTGATCTCGATGCGGGCCCATAGGGAGAAGGTGGACAGGGCAGAGAGAACCGACTGGTAAAGGAGATACTACATATCGATAGGAGGTATGCGGTGACCCCAGAGGCAGGGTTTTTAAGGGAACGGCGGAGGCTACAGGCGGAGTTTGGCTTGTTAACCACAGGGAGGGTGGTGGAGTAGCTGAGAAAGGCGAGGGGGTGATCTATGAGCATGGAGAGAAGGCCAGCAGAATGCTTGCACAGCAGCTTAGAAGGAGGGAGGCAGCCAGGGAGATAGGGAAAGTAAATGACAGAGTAGGGATTTCTACAGTAGGCTGTACAGGTCGGGACCCCCTACGGGGCCGGAGGGGATGAGGCACTTCTTGGAGGGGCTGAATTTCCCAAAGGTGGACGGGAAGCTCGTAGAAGGACTGGGGCCCCGATCGGGTTGGAAGAGATAGTGGAGGTCTGAAGGCCATGCAGGCGGGTAAAGTCCTGGGGCCGGACGGGTACCCAGTGGAGTTTTATAAAACGTTCTCTGGGATATTGGGGCCGGTGTTAATGAGGATGTTCAATGAGGCAAGGGAGAGAGGGGTGCTGCCCCCGACAATGTCACAGGCCACGATTTCGCTGATTCTGAAGCGGGACAAGAACCCGGAGATGTGTGGGTGCTGCAGGCCAATATCCCTGTTGAATGTAGATGCTAAATTGCTGGCCAAAGTTTTGTCCTCCAGGATTGAGGATTGTGTTCCGGCCATTATTGGGGAGGACCAGACGGAGTTTGTTAAGGGTAGGCAGTTGCTGGCCAATGTAAGAAGGTTGTTAAACGTGATCATGATGCCCCCGGAAGGTAGGGAGGTGGAGGTAGTGTTTCCAATTGGGGGGGGGGGGGGAGCACAGAGTCTCACTCTATGCAGACAACCTGCTTCTGTATGTATCGGACCCAATAGAGGGGATGAAAGAAATCATGAGGATTCTAGGGGAATTTGGCCAGTTTTCGGGGTATGAGCTAAATAAAGTGAGATGTTTGCAGTCCAGGCGAGGGGACATGAGAGGTGATAGGGGGAGCTGCCGTTTAGATCAGTGGGGGGGAAGTTTTAGGTACCTAGGCATTCAAGTGGCGCGGGAATGGGACCGGCTGCATAAATTAAATCTGGCCCGACTAGTAGACCAAATGAAGGACGATTTTCGGAGATGGGAAGCGCTTCCGTTGTCACTGGCTGGGAGGGTGCAGACAGTGAAGATGACGGTCCTCCCGACATTCCTGTTTGTATTTCAGTGTCTCCCCATCTTTATTCCGCGGTCCTTTTTTTAAACGGGTCAACAAAGTGATCACTGGCTTCGTTTGGGCGGGCAAGACCCCACGAGTAAGGAAGGTAATGCTTGAGCGAAGTCGGGGAGAGGGCGGGCTGGCGCTGCCAAACTTTAATAACTATTACCGGGTGGCGAATATAGCTATGATCAGGAAGTGGGTGTAGGGGAGGGTCGGCATGGGAGCATCTGGAGGCAGCTTCATGCAAGGGCACCAGTCTGGGGACGTTTGTAACTGCGCCTCTGCCATTCCCGCCGGCACGGTACTCCACCAGCCCTGTGGTGGTGGCGGCCCTGAGACTCTGGGGATAATGGAGGAAGCATGTGGGAGCAGAGGGAGAATCAGTCTGGTCCCCAATCTGTAATAATTACCGGTTTGCACCGGGAAGTATGGATGGGGGGGTTCCGGATATGGCGGTGAGCAGGGATCGAGAGGATGGGGGATATGTTTATCGAGGGGAGCTTTCCGAGTATGAGGGCGCTGGAGGAGAAGTTTGGGTTGGCGAGGGGAAACAAATTTAGATATCTGCAGGTGCGGGACTTCCTACGGAAACAGGTGTCAACCTTCCCGCTCCTACCGTTAAGGGGGATTCAGGACAGGGTAGTTTCCAGAGGGTGGGTAGGATAAGGGAGCATCTCTGACTTTACAAGGAACTTATGGGGTCAGAGGAGACGCAGACCGAGGAGCTGGAGCGCAAGTGGGAGGAGGAGCTGGGAGGAGAGATAGTGGATGGTCTACGGGTGAACGCGTTGAGTAGAGTCAACGCGTCCGCAACATGTGCCAGGCTCAGCCTGATACATTTCAAGGTCATTTATCGGGCTCACATGACAGTGGCCCGGATGAGCAGATTCTTTGGGGTGGAAGGCAGGTGTGCAAAATTTGCGGGAGGACCAACGAACGATGTCCACATGTTCTGGACATGTCCGAAGCTTAGGGGATTTTGGCAGGGGTTTGCAGATGTCATGTCCACGGTGTTAAAAACAAGGGTGGCACTGAGTCCAGAGGTGGCGGTTTCGGGGCCCTGGAATCCAGGAGGAGAAAGAGGCCGGCGTTCTAGCCTTTGCTTCCCTGGTAGCCCGGAGACGGATACTATTAGCTTGGAGGGACTCAAAGCCCCCGAAGTCGGAGACCTGGCTATCGGACGAGACTAGCTTTCTCTGTTTGGAGAAAATCAAGTTCGCCTTGAGAGGGTCACTGTTAGGGTTCGCCCGGAGGTGGCAACCGTTCGTCGACTTCTTTGCGGAAAATTAATCGTCAGCAGAAGGGGGGGTTAGTTTAGCTTAGAGTAGGGGGTTAATAAAGGTGGGACCTGTAAGGAAGGGAGACGGCTTTTGCGCTATGTTTATAGTTTCATGTACATTGTTTATTTTGTTGTTGTTACAATACCAAAAATACCTCAATAAAATGTTTATTAAGAAATAAAATCAGCCATGATCAGCTCGATGGGCCGAGTGGCCTACTTCTGCTCCTACGCCTTATGGTCTATGTTGGTTGTTCATTGAGTTGTTTGATTATTCTTCTGTTTCTGTTTGTATTTCTGAAAATGCCTTGAATAAAAATATATATTTTTTTTTTTAAGTCTGGGTGAATTGTTGTAGCACTGCAATCTTTACCAATGCCCACAATTACTCAAGGGGATTCTCTTTAAAGAGGAAAGAGGACCAAAGGAGAGATATCTGGCATGTCAGGCTGAATCAGAGATGTCTGCATCCACCTGGGGTTAGAGGTTAAGTGTTAAGAGGTGTCCCTTGCATATCTGTTTTCTCTTTTCTCAGTGTATGCCGATTTCTTGAGGGCCGGTTAGTTCAGTTGGCTAGATGGCTACTGCGCAGAATGGATTTAGATCCTTCAGCTGAGGTAGACCTGGGGCCTGCCTTCTCGCTCTATCAGTAGGAAAGTCATTGCGAATTTGCAAAGGAAATTTACTAGAATGATACCATGAGGCGCCAGTTTTGCAGACACCAGAAAAACTGGAATTGTCCTCCTTAAGAAAGATTTATCAAAGTTATTCAAAATTATACAGGATTTTGATGGAGTAAGTAACAAGAATGAGTATTAAACTTGAGCAGTTTCCCCGAGAGTCTCGTAGCACTCCAATTTCCCCTATTTTCAGCAAAAACAAATTTAAACAATGCAGTTGAAATAGCTCCTTTTGCAGAAATTGTGAAACACCAAAGAATCCTGCTTAATTTCAATTAGGAAAACCAGTGGCTGCCCCTTGAAACTGCTGAAGGAGTTTAAATGTTAGGGATTTCCCACTCATAAATGGTTAAATGCCCCAAATTACAATCATTTTTGATGCTGGGAAGTCATCTACATTTCTGATTAGGACAATCCTAGATCTATGAATCACTTCATTGTAGTTTAGATGGTGTTCTTCCTACTTCCCATCCAATATATCTGGTGCATCTTTTTTTATTTTGGTTCTTCTACTTGATGCCGTATCAAACAATTGGCCTAGAATTCGGAAATAGCATTGGCTTTCAAACAATGTCTATGATTACATTTCATCTCTCTTCTTCCACTCCTCTGTCCCCCAGACAAATTAACATTAACAAGTTGAGTTGTTTAACCTGTTTTACAGGAGAAATGCTACCTAAAAGAAGAGAAGGTGCGCCTCACGAAGGAACTTGCCTGTATAGTATCAGAACGAAACAAAATTGCTGGAGAACTTGATACCCTGAAGTCTCAAGAAAAGAACTTGAAGGAAAAACTGGTTAGATTGGAGTCAGCACTAGAGAAGGTAGATGTACCTATTTTAATTTGTCTTTTAATTATTGGGGACATGGGGAAGCATTATTGGGGACATGGGCAGCACTGTAGCATAGTGGTTAGCGCAATTGCTTCACAGCTCCAGGGTCCCAGGTTCGATTCCCGGCCTTGGTCACTGTCTGTGCTGAGTCTGCATGTTCTCCCCGTGTGTGCGTGGGTTTCCTCCGGGTGCTCTGGTTTCCTCCCACAGTTCAAAGATGTGCAGGTTTGGTGGATTGGCCATGCTAAATTGCCCTTAGTGTCCAAAATTATACTTAGTGCTAGGTGGGGTTGCTGGGTTATGGGAATAGGATGGAGGTGTAGGCTTGGGTAGGGTGCTCTTTCCAAGGGCCGGTGCAGACTCGATGGGCCGAATTGCCTCCTTCTGCACTGTAAATTCTATGATTCTATAACATCTTCTGTATTCATCAGCATATGTAATGTCAGTTCTGGGAACTGTGACTCTTTAAATAAACTTTGCTGCCTTGTTTTTGCATCCAGCACCCAAACATACACCGACCAGCAGGTAAAGCACACATCCCTCATGTAAAGACCAAGGAGTATTTGAACCCAGGTGATGCAAGGGAAAGGCCAGTGTCCTACCTCAGTGCATCTCGCATTTTCTGCTCCGATGCCAACGATATAAAAGTAGAAATTATCGACGTTTTCAATGACGATTTTCCAATCCGTTTTCATAGGCCATAAGCCACAAGTAAGGTGTAAATGTTGCAACATGGGATGGGGAAGCGAAATAAGGTAAACATCTGCCCCTTCAAGAGACTTTTCTGTTGACCTTTCTTTGACATAAGATTGCTTTCTCAGGAGCTTCTTGCCTGCAGTAGAAGTATTTTCGTTAATGACTGATACTTTAAAAATGTTTCTTTTGTTGTTTTTAGGGACAGTTCATCAAACAATTAACCATTGCATGGTGTTTCAATGCTTCCTTTGTAAAATGAAAATCCTTTGTTATGTCTGTTCCTTGTAGCTTCTGGGAACTGATATTTTATATAGTGAAACCTGTAAATTAGAAATACCTATGGGACTTGCATCAGATGTCCTTAATTTACAGGTGTCATTATTTTCAAAATAGTCATTTGATGCACAGGAAAACAAATGGGCCATGGTTGCAACTTGTGCAGTGTTCCTTTGTTTTCATTCTCACCTGGAATAGTGCTTAATTTGGAGCCCTATCACCAGAATGTGGTTTCAGTTCATTTGACGTTTATCGTGTTTCCCAGTTCATTGTTATCCCAGGGTCTTTCTCACTCAACGGAGGGACGTCCTGATCCGGTGATCTGCTACGTTGGTAGCCTGAACAGGAGAAGGTGACTGCTGAAGGACAGAGTATCTGGCAAATCCCAAATAAATTGTGGGTGAGGGGTAGTGATGATGGGATTATTGCACACCTCTGTCTTTGTGTGCAGCAGCTGCTTATGTTTGGAGTACAGTAAGAAGTCTTACAACACCAGGTTAAAGTCCAACAGGTTTGTTTCAATGTCACTAGCTTTCGGAGCGCTGCTCCTTCCTCAGGTGAATGAAGAGGTATGTTCCAGAAACATATATATAGACAGATTCAAAGATGCCAGACAATTCTTGGAATGCAAGCATTAGCAGGTGATTAAATCTTTACAGATCCAGAGATGGGGTAACCCCAGGTTAAAGAGGTGTGAATTGTGTCAAGCCAGGACAGTTGGGAGGATTTCACAGGCCAGATGGTGGGGGATGAATGTAATGACCCCAATACGCCAACATCTTCATGCACAAGTTTGAACAAGACCTACTCACCACACAGGACCTTCAACCGATGTTATACACCAGATACATCGATGACATTTTTTTCCTTTGGACCCACGGTGAAGAATCACTGAAACGACTACACGATGACATCAATAAGTTCCATCCAACCATCAGACTCACCATGGACTACTCGCCAAAATCAGTTGCATTCCTGGACACACTCGGCTCCATCAAGGACGGTCACCTCAGCACTTCGCTTTACCGCAAACCCACGGATAACCTCACGATGCTCCACTTCTCCAGCTTCCACCCTAAACACATTAAAGAAGCCATTCCCTATGCACAAGCGCTCCGTATACACAGGATCTGCTCAGACGGGGAGGAGCGTAACAGACATCTACAGACGTTGAAAGATGCCCTCGTACGAACGGGATATGGCGCTCGACTCATCGATCGACATTTTGAACGTGCCACAGCAAAAAAACGCACCGACCTCCTCAGAAGACAAACATGGGACACAACCGACAACATGGCAATCTCTGCAAGACGTGCCAGATCATCGACATGGATACCACCATTACACGTGAGAACACCACCCACCAGGTACGCAGTACATACTCGTGCGACTCGGCCAACGTCGTCTACCTCATACGCTGCAGGAAAGGATGTCCCGAAGCGTGGTACATTGACGAGACCATGCAGACGCTGCGACAACGAATGAACGGACATCGCGCGACAATCACCAGGCAGGAATGTTCCCTTCCAGTCGGGGAACACTTCAGCAGTCAAGGGCATTCAGCCTCTGATCTCCGGGTAAGCGTTCGTCAAGGCGGCCTTCAGGACGCGCAACAACGCAGAGTCGCCGAGCAGAAGCTTATAGTCAAGTTCCACATACATGAATGCGGCCTCAACCGGGACCTGGGATTCATGTTGCATTACATTCATCCCCCACCATCTGGCCTGCAAAATCCTACCAACTGTCCTGGCTTGACACAATTCACACCTCCTTAACCTGGGGTTACCCCATCTCTGGATCTGTGAAGATTTAATCACCTGCTAATGCTCGCATTCCAAGCATTGTCTGGCAGTTTTGAATTTGTTTCTATATATGTTAACATACCTCTTCATTCACCTGAGGAAGGAGCAGTGCTCCGAAAGCTAGTGACATCGAAACAAACCTGTTGGACTTTAACCTGGTGTTGTAAGACTTCTTACTGTGCTCACCCCAGTCCAACGCCGGCATCGCCACATTATGTTTGAAGTGCTAGAGGGCGACAGCTCATGAGTACCTGAGGTGCTTCAGGAATAAGTTTGTCAACTCTAGTTGGAGGCGTTTCTGGATGTTTGATCACTGACTGGGCCAAGTGACTTCTACAAATGTTATTGGATTCACCTTATAATGATCATATCAAATAGGAGCTCGAGTAGGCCACCTGGCCCATCAAACCGGCCCCGCCATTCAATACGATTATGGCCTGCAATTTATGTCCATTGGGTGCATGCGCACTCAGCAAGCCCGGAAGCAGGCGCAAAACACACTCAATATCAGGGATTAAAAGCTAATGATGACCATGAAACCATTGTCGATTGTCGTAAAAGCCCATCTGGTTCACTAATGACCTTTAGGGAAGAAAAAATGCCGTCCTTCCCTGGTCATGACTCCAGACCCACAGCAATGTGGTTGACACTAAAATTCCCTCTGAAATGGCCTAGCAAGCCATTCAGTTGTATTCAACCGTTCTACGAAAACTCAAAAAGTGAATCAAACTAGATCGACTACCCCGCATCGAACCAGGCACCAGAAACGACAACGGCAAATCCAACCCTGTTGACCCTGCAAAATCCTCCTTACTAACATCTGGGGGATTGTGCCAAAGTTGGGAGCTGTCTCACAGACTAGTTAAGCAACAGCCTGACATAGTCATACTCACAGAATCATATCTTACAGATAATGTCTCCGACACCACTATCACCATCCCTGGGTATGTCCAGTCTCACCGGCAGAGGTGGCGGCACAGTGCTATACAGTCAGGAGGGAGTTGTCCTGGGACTCTTCAACATCGACTCTGGACCCATGACGTTTGATGGCCTCAGGTTAAACATGGGTAAAGAAACCTTAGAACATAGAACATACAGTGCAGAAGGAGGCCATTCGGCCCATCGTGTCTGCACCGGCCCACTTAAGCCCTCACTTCCACCCTATCCCCGTAACCCAATAACCCCATCTAACCTTTTTTGGTCACTAAGGGCAATTTATCATGACCAATCCACCTGACCTGCACGTCCTTGGACTGTGGGAGGAAACCGGAGCACCCGGAGGAAACCCACGCAAACATGGGGAGAACGTGCAGACTCCACACAGACAGTGACCCAGCGGGAAATCGAATCTGGGACCTTGGCAGTGTGAAGCCACAGTGCTATCCACTTGTGCTACCGTGCTGCCCCTTCTGCTGATTACCCTGCACTGGCCACCATCAGCTGATGAATCAGTACTCCTCCATGTTGAACACCACTTGGAGGAAGCACTGAGGGTGGTAAGGGTGCAGAATGTGCCCTGCGTGGGGGATTTCAATGTCCATCACCAAGACTGGCTCAGTAGTACCACCACAGACTGAGCAAACCGGGTCCTAAAGAACTTAGCTGCTAGACTGGAACTGCAGCAGGTGGTGAGGGAACCACCAAGAGGGAAAAACGTACTTGACGTCATCCTCATCAACCTGCCTGCTGCAGATGCATCTGTTCATTACAGTATCGGTAGAAGTGACCACCGTACAGTCCTTGTGGAGACAGAGTCCCGTCTTCACATTAGGGATATCCTCCAGCATGTTGTATGGCACTACGACTGTGCTAAATGGGATAGACTTCGAACAGATCTAGCAACTCAAGATTGGGCATCCATGAGGCGTGTGGACCATCAGCAATAACAGTTTTGTATTCAACCACAATCTGCAACTTCATGGCCTGGCATATCTTCCACTCTATCATTACCACCAAGCCAGGGGATCAACCCTGGTTCAATGAAGAGTGCAGGAGAGCATGCCAAGTGCAACATCAGGCACACCGCAAAATGTGGTGTCAACCTGGTGAAGCTACAACAGGACCACTTGTGAGCCAAACAGCATAAGCAGCAAGTAATAGACAGAGCTCAGCGATTCCACAACAAACGCATCAGATCTAAGCTCTGCAGTCCTGCCACATCTAGCTGTGAATGGTGGTGGACAATTAAACAATTTACTGCAGGAGAGACTCCACAAATATCCCCATCCATAATGATAAAGGAGCCCAGTATTATGTGCAAAGGCCAAGGCTGAGGCATTCGCAACAATCTTCAGCGAGAAGTGCCGAGTGGATCATCCATCTCGGTCTCCTCCGGAGGTCCCCAGCTTCACAGATGTCAGCCTTCAGCCAATATGATTCACTCCACGATACTACAGAGCCTATGGGCCCTGACAATATTCCGTCAATAGTACTGAAGACCTGTGTTCCAGAACTTTCCGCATCCCTAGCCATGCTGTTCCAGTACAGCTACAACACTGCATCTATCCAGCAATGTGGAAAATTGCCCAGGTGCGTCCTGTCCACAAGAAACAGGACAAATCCAACCCAGTCAATTGCGCCCTATCAGTCTACTCTCCATCATCAGCAATGTGACGGAAGGAGTCATCAACACTGCTATCAAGCGGCACTAATTCAGCAATAACCTGCTCACGGGTGCTCAGATTGGGTTCAGCCAGGATCTCTCAGCTCCTGGCCTTGTTACAGCCTTGGTTCAAACATGGACAAAAGAGCTGAATGCCAGAGGTGAGGTGAGAGTGACTGCCCTCGACATCAAGGCAGCATTTGATCGAGTAAAAGCATCAAGGAGCCCTAGTTAAACTGGAGTCATTGGGAATCGGGGGGAAACTCTCCGCTGTTTGGAGTCATTCCTGGCATAAAGGAAGATGTTTGTGGTGATTGGAGGTCAATCACCTCAGCTCCAGGACATAACTGCAGGAGTTCCTCAGGGTAGTGTCCTAGTCCCAACCATCTTCAGCTGCTTCATCAATGACCTCCTTTCCATCATAAGGTCCGAAGTGGCGATTTTTGCAGATGACTGCACAATGTTCAGCACCATTTGCGGTTCCTCAGAAAATGAAGCATTCAGGGCAGCACGGTGGCGTAGTGGTTAGCACCGCTGCCTCACGGCACTGGGGTTCCAAGTTCGATCCCAGCCTTGGGTCATTGTTCTTATGGAGTTTGCACATTCTTCCCGTGTTTGCATGGGTTTCGCCCCCATAACCCAAAGATGTGCAGGGTCGGTGGATTGGCCACGCTAAATTGCCGCTTAATTTGAAAAAATGAATTGGGTGCTCTAAATTTATTTTTAAAAAAGAAAATGAACCAGTCCATGTCCAAATGCAGTAAGACCTGGATAATATCCAGGCTTGGGCTGACAAGTGGCAAGTTACATTCGCGCCACACAAGTGCCAGGCAATGGCCATCTCCTACAGGAGAGGATCATACCACCGCCCCTTGACATTCAATGGCGTTGACTTCCAGTGGCGACCAGGGAGGTAGGTCGCACATTCGATAGCTCACGCCTGGAACGGACTGTCAGACCTTTTTTCCCGACTTTTCTCGGACTTCAGGGGATAGATCCGTGCAGTGGACAATATTAAGAAAGATTCCCTCTCCAATGTATAGCTAATTGGACTAGAAGTGGCCGTGTGAAAAGACTCAGCCCGGATAGAGTGAAGCAGTCGGAGCTGGTATCACGGTGCAGCATGGCGGAGGGTCAGGACCAGGGAGCGGTGGCTCAGTGGTCTAAGGAGCAACAAATGAAGTTCTTTAAGGGCTGTTTCACTGAGCTGAAAAAGGAAACGTTGGACCCGATCAAGGCTGCAGTCGATCAAGTGGTATTGAATCAGGCGGTCCAAGGGAAAGCGATCCAAGAAATTGAGCAGAGGTTATCTAGCCAGGAGGACTATGTAACCGTGCTGGAGCACAAGGTGGAGGTGTTAGATGAGCACCACAAGAGAATGCAGGAGAAGCTGGAGGACCTGGAGAACAGGTCCAGGAGGCAGAACTTAAGGATTGTTGGCCTCCCTGAAGGAATTGAGGGGTCGAACGTGGGAGCATATGTGGCGGGCATGTTCGAGACGCTGATGGGGCCCAGGCGTTTTCTCGGCCCCTGGAAGTGGATGGAGCGCACAGAGCCCTCGCGAGGAAGCCTAAGGCGAATGACCTGCCGAGGGCCATGGTGGTGCGCTTCCACCGTTTTTCGGACAAATAACTTGTTTCGCGGTGGGCCAAGAAAGAGCGGAGCAGCAGTTGGGAGAACAGCGAGATGCACGTCTATCAGGACCTGGGAGCGGAGCTGGCCAAGAGACGTGCTGAGTTTAACCGGGTGAAGGCGATCCTCTTCAAGAAGGGGGGTGAAATTCGGGTTGCTGTATCCAGCGCGGTTGTGGGTTACGCACGAAGACCGGCATCTTTACTTTGAGACACCGGATGATGTTTGGACATTTATCAAAGAAAAGAAGTTAGAAGCGTCTTAAAGGACACTTAAGTCTCGAAGAAGTTATGTGACGGTGGTTCGTAATCTTTGTAATCTTCGTATCGGTTCAAATAAGATTGTATGTAGTTTTGGGTTAAGTGTTGGGCTTGGGTGGTCGTCTGTGGGTGCTTTGTGTTGTAGGGATTTGATGCAGAGGGGGGGAGGGGGCCCTGAAGTTGGTGCTATTCTGTGGGAGGTTGGGTCCTGTTTCAAGCGATTGTTTCTTCATTGGTTTATGCTCATTTCTTTTTACTTGAGGTTGTTTACTTACCGGGGAATGCGATGTTGTTAAATGGTTTATTCATGTCGGGAGAGGGGTTCGAACAATAGGGAGTCAGACTGTTTGGCACCAGGGGTGGGGGTTGTCGGGGTCAGCATGGTTCAGCTGACTCGGAAGCGAGCTGGGGGTGAGTATGTGCTAAATCGGTGCTTGACCTGGGGGATCAGGTTTCGGGTGCTATTGTGGGGGGAGGCTGCTTTGCTGACAGGTCAAGAACTATCATTGGGGAACAAATGGGAGGTCGGGGGCGGCTGCTGCTTGTGGGGGAGCGGGGGGCGCGGGCTCGGGGCTGACCAAAAAAAGGTTATGGCTAGTCGGCCTGGGCTGGGGTCGGGGGGGGGGGTGGGGCTGGCGGTGGCGTCCACGGCTGAATACATGGAATGTGAGAGGGTGAATGGGCCGGTCAAAAGGACTCGCGTTTTCGCGCATTTAAAGGGGCTGAAGGCAGACGTAGCAATGCTTCAGGAGACACATCTAAAGATTATTGATCAGACGAGATTGAGAAAGGGGTGGGTTGGTCAGGTGTTCCACTCGGGGCTGGACTCAAAGATCAGGGGGGTAGCGATATTGATCAGTAAGCTGGTGGCGTTTGAGGCTGGAAGAATTGTGGCTGATAAGGGGTGTAGATATATAATGGTGAGTGGGAAGTTGGAGGGTGTACGGGTGGTGCTTGTGAACGTATATGCGCTGAACTGGGATGATGTGGGATTTATGAGGCGGGTGTTCGGCAAGATCCCGTACTTGGAGTCTCGCGTCCTGATCATGGGGGGGGGGGGACTTTAACACGGTCATTGATCCCGATCTGAACCAGTCAAAATCCAGGACTGGAAGGAGGCCTGCCGTGGCAAAGGAGTTGAGGGGTTTTATGGAGCAGATGACCCGTGGAGATTCGAGCGGCCAAGGGGGAAGGAGTTTTTGTTTTTTTCTCATGTCCATAAAGATTACTCCCGTATTGATTTTTGTGTTCTAAGCAGGGCGCTAATTCCGAAGGTGGCGGGGACGGAATATTCGGCGATTGCAGTCTCTGATCATGCCCCACATTGGGTGGATTTGTGGTGAGGAGAGAAGGCAGCGCCCGTTGTGGAGATTAGATGTGGGGTTGTTAGCGGACGAAGCGGTCTGCGGGCGGGTGAATAAGTCCATCCAGAATTATCTGGAAACAAATGACACGGGCGAGGTATCAGCAGCAACGGTTTGGGAGGCTCTGAAGGCAGTTGTAAGAGCGGAACTAATTTCAATTCGGTCCCATAGAGAAAAGGTGGAATGAGCAGAGAGGGGAGATTAGTGGAGGAGATACTTTGAGTGGATAGGAGATATGCGGAGGCCCGGACGCTGGGCTCCTGAGGGAGCGCCGGAAGTTGCAGGCAGAGTTTGAATTGTTGACCACGGGGAGAGCGGTGGAGCAGTTGAGGAGGGCAAGGGAGGCGGTCTACGAATATGGGGAAAAGGCGAGCTGAATGCTGGCGCACCAGCTTAGAAAGAGAGAGGCGGCCAGGGAGATTGGGAGAGTAAGGAATAGGGAGCGTAACATGGTCTTGGACCCTGGGGGGGTGAATGACGTCTTAAAGAATTTTATAGCAAATTATATGAGTCGGAACCCCCGGCTGGAGCAGAAGGGATGAGGCGATTCCTAGACCAGTTGAGATTCCCGAGGGTGGAGGAGGACCTGGTGGAGGGGCTGGGGGCCCCGATTGAGGCAGAGGAAATTGTTAAAGGACTAGAGGGCATGCAGTCGGGCAAGGCCCCGGGGCCAGACAGCTACCTGGTAGAATTTTACAAGAAGTTCTCAGAGGTGTTGTGCCCACTGCTGATGAGGACCTTTAACGAGGCTAAAGAGAGAGGGATCCTCCCCCCAACGATGCTGAGAAGGTGTGGGTTTGGTGAGGGCTTTATTGCCTGGGTGCGATTGCTCTACCCGGCGCCGGTAGCAAGCATGTGCACGAACCGGCTGAGGTCGGGGTACTTTAAGCTACACCGAGGGACAAAGCAGGGGTGCCCCCTCTCCCTGTTGCTGTTCGCTCTGGCTATAGAGCCATTGGCCATGGCGCTGAGAGTGTCAAGGAATTGGCAGAACTGGTTCGGGGGGTGTGGAGCACTGGGGTTCGCTGTACATAGGCGATCTACTCTTGTACATCTCGGACCCGGTGGAGGGGTTGGGGGAGGTTATGCAGATCTTGGGGGAATTTGGCAGGTTTTCGGGGTATAAATTGAACATGGGAAAAAGTGAATTGTTCGTGATCCAGGCAAGGGGGCAGGAGAGGAGACTGAAGGAGCTGCCGCTCAGGATGGTAGAGAGGATCTTTCGCTACCTGGGAATACAGGTGGCTCGGAAATGGGAGGCACTACACAAGCTCAACCTAACCCGGCTGGTAGAGCAAATGGAAGGGTACTTTAAAAGATGGGATATGCTCCCGCTTTCGCTGGCAGGGAGGGTACAGACCGTGAAAATGACGGTCTTCCCCAGATTTCTGTTTGTCTTCCAGTGCCTCCCCATCTTCATCACTAAGGCCTTTTTTAAGCGGGTGAATAAGATTATTTCGGGCTTTGTATGGGCAAATAAAATCCCGCGAGTGTAGAAAATGTTGTTGGAGCGCAGTCGGGGGGAGGGTGGGTTGGCGCTGCCGAACTTCTGCAACTACTACTGGGTGGCGAATATAGCGATGATTAGAAAGTGGGTGGTGGGGGAGGGGTCGTAATGGGAGTGGATGTAGGCGGCGTCATGCAAAGGCACCAGTTTGGGTGCACTGGTAATGGCACCTCTACCATTCTCGCCGGCCCGTTACACCACTAGCCCGTTGGTGGTGGCGGCATTGAGGATCTGGGGACAATGGAGGAGTTATAAGAAGGTGGAGGGTGCGTTGGTCTGGACCCCGATTTGCAATAACCACAGGTTCGCACTGGGCAGGATATATGGCGGGTTCCGGAGCTGGCAGAGAGCAGCAATTAGACAGATGGGGGATCTATTCATAGACGAGTTTTCCCAGTCTGAAGGCGTTGGAGGACAAGTTCAAGCTGCCGCCGGGGAACGGTTTCAGCTACTTGCAAGTGCGGGACTTTCTGAGGAAACGGTGTTGGCTTTCCCGCTGATGCCGCCACGGGGGATACAGGACAGAGTAGTCTCTGGTATCTGGGTGGGGGAAGGGAAGGTGTCAGATGTCTATCAGGAGTTGTTGGAGGCGGAGGAAACCCCAGTGGAGGAACTGAAAGGCACGTGGGAGGAGGAGTTAGGTGGGGAGTTCGAGGTGGGTCTGTTGGCGGACACCCTAAGCAGGGTTAATTCCTCCTCATCATGTGCCAGGCTCAGTCTAATACAGTTTAAAGTGGTGCACCGGGCACACATGACGGCGGCGAGGATGAGCGAGTTTTTCGTGGTAGAAGATAGATGTGTGAGGTGTCCGGGAAGCCCAGTGTCATGCGAGAGTGCCTTTAAGACATGGATGTTTAAGCAATGTACCTTTACGCAAACAGTGATGTCAAAGAGTGGGTGGAGCTCAGCTCAGTACAGCCATTTTGCAGTTTGGTTTTTGCAGGTTTTTAAGTTCCAGTTTAAAAAGAGCTGGGGGGATGTCTGTTTTGCAGGGAGCTGTGATGTCTACCATAAAAGACTATCTCTGGATCATTTGGGTGATTTAAACTCATAATAGTAAAACCTTTAACCTGATGTGATACTGTTTAAAGGTGTTAAGTCTCTTGGAAGTTTGAAGAAACATTTTGAGGAATTATTTACTGTTGCAATATTTTCTGAGTTATCTTTGAAGTAAGGGGTGTTAAGAGATCCAATGTTTATTTAAGATGTTAAGTTGAGTTCATGGAATAAACAGTGCTTTGTGTTTAAAAACCCACATGTCCATAATTTTAATCCCACACCGAGGGAAAAAGCCGTATGCTTGGAAAAGCAACAAATCCATTAAAGGGAGAGGTTGGTTGAACGCCATGATACATTTTGGGGTTCTGAAAAGCCTCGCCCATAACAATTGGGGGCTCGAGGGGGATAAAAGTCTATCTCTTGGATTGGCTTTTGTGAACTAAAAGACAGTGAAGGATTTTTGCTGTTCCGGTGTGGTATTTTAGTTTAAGTGGGGAGAGTGTTGTGAACAATGGCTCTTTCAGAGGCTCAGAAGTTTTTGGGGGTGGAGAATGTCACACGTAGTTCTTTCCGGGCAGAAACGAAACGCAGACTGTTAGATTTGGCAAAAACATTGCAGTTAACCTTACCTGATAAAATGCGAAAAGGTGAGGTAATTATGGCGGTGGTTAAGCATTTAAAGTTGACTGAGATAGAGTTTGACTCATTGGAAATGGCAAAAATTCAGTTGCAATTTAAACAAATGGAACATCAGAAAGAATTAAAGCGGCTGGAATACGAGAGTGAAAGAGATGAAAAAGAAAGAGAAAGAAGAGAGAGAGGGAAAAAAAAGAGAAAGAGAGAGAGGAAAATGAAAAGGAGAGAGAAGAAAGGAGAAAAGAAAGAATAGCCCTAGTAGAACAAAAAGATAAAGAGAGGTAAAGAGAGATAAAGATAAAGAACTTCAGAACTTCAGAAAATGGCCATGAAATATGACAATCAGTTAAAATTGGCAGGCGTAAAGAGAAACGTACAGTTGGATGATAGTGATGAGGATAGTGAGAAAGAGCGTCATAGTCAAAGGCTTGGTGGGAATCTATTTAAATATGTCCAATCATTGCCAAGGTTTGACAAGAAGGAAGTGAAAGCCTTTTTCATTTCATTTGAGAAGGTTGCTAAACAAATGAAATGGCCACAGGACATGTGGGTGTTACTGATTCAAACAAAGCTGGTAGGTAGAGCTAGTGAAGTGTTTGCATTACTACCGGAGGAGGTATCTGGAACATATGAGGAGGTGAAGAAATCCATCTTAAGTGCATATGACCTAGTGCCTGAAGCTTACAGACAAAAGTTTAGAAATTTAAGGAAAGAATTTGGTCAAACATACATGGAGTTTGAAAGGCTCAAACAGAGTAATTTTGAGAGGTGGATAAGGGCTTTGAAAATAGACCAAACGTATGACGCTCTCAGAGAAATTATACTTTTGGAGGAGTTTAAAAATTCAATTCCTGATGTGGTGAGAACTCATGTGGAAGAACAGAGGGTTAAAACTGCAAGATTAGCAGCGGAAATGGCAGATGATTATGAATTGGTTCATCAATCAAAGATTGGTTTCCGACATCAGTTTCAGCCGGTGAGGGATAGAAACTGGGGACTTGAGAAATACTCAAGTGGTAAAGGTAAAGGTGATCTGATGGGAGACAATAGAGAGAGTGTACCTCAGAGTAAAAAAGAAATCCAGGAGGGTGGAAAAGAAATGAAAAGTTTCAGATGTTTTCACTGTAATAAACTAGGCCATGTAAAGTCACAGCGTTGGTGGTTGAAGAAAAGCACTGGGAAGGCTGATGTGGCAAAACAGGATAAGACAGTGGGGTTTGTTAGAGTGGTAAAGGAAAGCCCAAGGGAAGCGAAGGAGGTGCAAACGATTGTACAGCCTGTTCAAGAAGTAATTGTTAAGAAGGTGCCAGATGTCTTTAAAGAATTTACTTGTGTGGGTAAAGTTTACACATGTGTATCAGGAGGAGCAGGTAAAGAAGTCACAATTTTAAGAGATACAGGGGCTAGTCAATCTTTAATGATAAGAGATGAGGAATTATGTAGTTTGGGAAGAATGTTGCCAGAAAAGGTGGTGATATGTGGAATTCAGGGTGAGAGGAGTCGTGTTCCATTATATAAGTTAAGGTTGGAAAGTCCAGTGAAGAGTGGTGAAGTGGTAGTAGGAGCAATAGAGAAACTATCTTGTCCAGGAATACAGTTTATCTTGGGCAATGATATAGCTGGATCGCAGGTGGGAATGATGCCTACGGTGGTTGATATGCCAGTGGAAAATCAGACAACTGAAGTGTTGAAGGACGAATATCCTGGGATTTTTCTGGATTGTGCAGTGACAAGGTCGCAAAGTCACAGGTTAAGACAAGAGGAGAAATCAAAGAGTGAAGATGAAGTTGAAGTGCAATTATCAGAAACGATTTTTGATCAGATGGTTGAAAAAGAACAAGAACAGGTGGAGGATGAGGTGGATATTTTTAGTTCAGAAAAATTGGCGGAGTTACAACGGAAAGATGTAGAAATAAAACGGATATATCAGAAAGCATATACGGAGGAGGAATCTGAGAGTATACCAGAGTGTTATTACCGCAAAAATGATGTCTTGATGAGAAAATGGAGACCTGTACATAGGCAGGCGGATGAAAAGTGGGCAGAAGTTCATCAAGTAGTATTGCTGGTAGGGTATAGAAAGGAGGTGTTGCGAGTTGCACATGCGGTACCAGTGGGAGGTCATTTAGGAATAAGGAAAACTCAAGCTAAAATCCAGAAACATTTTTATTCCCTGGACTACATAAAGATGTAGTTAAATTTTGTCCATCATGTCACACATGTCAAGTGATAGGGAAATCTCAAGCAGTGATAAAACCAGCGCCCTTAATACCCATTCCAGCATTTGAGGAACCTTTTACAAGGGTCCTAATCGATTGTATAGGACTGCTTCCTAAAACAAAAAGTGGGAATCAATATCTTTTGACTGTAATGGATGTGTCTACTAGGTTTCCAGAGGCCATTCCAGTACGTAATATTACAGCTAAAAGGATTGTGGAGGAGTTACTTAAATTCTTTACTCGATATGGACTACCCACAGAAATTCAATCGGATCAAGGATCAAATTTTACTTCAAAGTTATTCAAAGAAGTTATGGATAGCTTTGGAATAAAACAATTTAAATCAACTGCGTACCATTCAGAATCGCAGGGAGCGTTAGAAAGGTGGCATCAGACATTAAAGACAATGTTGAGGGCGTATTGTCAAGATTACCCAGAGGATTGGGATAAAGGAATCCCATTTGTTTTGTTTGCAATTAGGGATGCACCTAATGAGTCTACCAAATTTAGTCCTTTTGAACTAATTTTTGGTCATGAGGTAAGAGGGCCACTTAAATTGATTCAGGAAAAACTGGTGGGTGAGAAATCGGAAATTATACTATTGGATTACGTGTCAAATTTTAGAGAACGATTAAATAGAGCAGGTGAATTGGCTAGACAACATTTGAAACTTGCACAAAATGTGATGAAACGGGTAGTGAGCGGACAAGAAATCCAAAGTTCGTAGTTTTGCCAGTGGGGATAAAGTTTTAATGTTGTTACCAGCGGTAGGTGAGCCTTTAAAAGCTAGGTTTTGTGGACCGTATCAGATTGAAAAGAAATTAAGTGAGGTGAATTATGTGGTAAAAACACCAGATAGAAGGAAGACTCACCGAGTATGTCATGTGAATATGCTTAATAGGTACTTTGAAAGGGAAGGAGAGAAAAAGGAGGTTTCAATGATTCTAACTCAAAGTGATGACCAAATCCAGATGACTGAATTTGGCATACCTCAAATTACATTGGAAAATGAGGATGTTCTTAAAAATTGGGATGAATTGTTAAATTAGCTTCCAGAGGAAAAACAAACTGACCTGAAAGAGTTATTGATATCATATGGGCAAGTTTGTAGAGATAAATTGGGAAGTACTAAAATGGCTATACGTGATGTAGATGTGGGAAATGCTGTTCCTATCAAACAACATCCATATAGACTTAATCCTTTAAAATTGGTACAGGTTAACAGAGAGATTGAGAGTATGCTGAAGAATGGCATAATTGAAGTGGATTGCAGCCAATGGAGCTCACCCATAGTGATGGTACCTAAACCAGACGGTACCCAACGGTTGTGTGTGGACTATAGAAAGGTGAATGCAGTTACAAGAACGGACTCTTATCCTTTCCCACCATTGAAGGATTGCATGGAGAAAGTGGAACAATCTGCTTTTATTTACAACTTCCAGACATGGAAAGAATCTTTAAAACATTGTAAGGAGTTCTTCGATCGACTTCAGGTGGCGTGTTTGGTGATGAACCTAGCCGAAAGTGAATTTGGAGAAGCCCGAATCACTTTCCTTGAGGAGTTTTCGATACCTTCAAGACGAAGTGAAATAATACAATTTTTTAGCATGAATGAATTTGATCGAACATTCGTGCAAAGGTTTTGTGGCGTGATTACTCCACTGATGGACTTGCTAAAGAAAGCTAAAAAATTTCAATGGACAGCAGACTTTCAACAGGCATTTGACTGCCCTGAAAGCTGTGATCACCATTGTTCCTGTATTGGAGAATTGCAAGGGACTCTGGGGTCAGATTGAACTAAATTATCTGATTCTAAAGAGAAATGCCGAGGAGTAGAGGAATGGATGGATCGTGCAGAGTCTTTGTTCAAAGAGACTGGAGGAAGAAGAGCAAAGAAAAATGGACTATATTATTATACCTGTTTGCATGCGTTGTTTTTTAAAAAAACCGAAAAGGTATATTTGCTGTGGCATTTCTTAGTGGATGGTGCGAAAGTGAAGAGTAAAACCATCTTGAAGCTGATGGTTTATTTTTTTTTCTTGGGGGGGAGGTGTCATCCGAGAGTGCCTTTAAGACATGGATGTTTAAGCAATGTACCTTTACGCAAACAGTGATGTCAAAGAGTGGGTGGAGCTCAGCTCAGTTCAGCCATTTTGCAGTTTGGTTTTTGCAGGTTTTTAAGTTCCAGTTTAAAAAGAGCTGGGGGGATGTCTGTTTTGCAGGGAGCTGTGATGTCTACCATAAAAGACTATCTCTGGATCATTTGGGTGATTTAAACTCGTAATAGTAAAACCTTTAACCTGATGTGATACTGTTTAAAGGTGTTAAGTCTCTTGGAAGTTTGAAGAAACATTTTAAGGAATTATTTACTGTTGCAATATTTTCTGAGTTATCTTTGAAGTAAGGGGTGTTAAGAGATCCAATGTTTATTTAAGATGTTAAGTTGAGTTCATGGAATAAACAGTGTTTTGTGTTTAAAAACCCACGTGTCTATAATTGTAATCGCACACCTAGGGAAAAAGCCGTGTGCTTGGAAAAGCAACAAATCCATTAAAGGGAGAGGTTGGTTGAACTCCATGATACATTTTGGGGTTCTGAAAAGCCTCGCCCATAACACCAGCAAACTATGTCCACATGTTTTGGGCATGCCCGAAGCTTGGAGGGTTCTGGCAGGGGTTTGCCAAGGCAATGTCCAAGGTTCTAGGTACGCGGGTGGTGCTGAGTCCAGAGATGGCGATCTTTGGAGTGTGAAAAGACCCGGGAGTTCAGGGAGTGAAAGAGGCCGACGTTTTTGCCTTAGCCACCCTGGTTGCCCGGCGATGGATCCTTTTAATGTGGAGGGACTCGAAACCCCCCCGAGTGTGGAGACTTGGGTCAGTGACATGGCTGGGTTTCTCAAGCTGGAGAAAATAAATTTTGCCTTGAGAGGGTCAATGCTGGGGTTCTCTCAGCGGTGGCAGCCGCTCGTCGACTTTCTCGGGGAAAATTAAAATGTCAGCAGAAGCAGCATTCCGAAGTGGGAGGGGGGCGGGTAGGTGCAATATGGTTAAGGGATGTACAGAAGGGGTTGGGTGGGAAATGTCTATTTTACCATGTTGTTGTTTATGTTTTTATTATTTCGTTTGTTATTGTTATAAAAATTTTGCAAACACTTCAATAAAAATATATATTTTTTAAAAGACATTCAATGGCGTTACCATCACTGAATCCCCCACAATCAACATACTGGGGGTTACCTTTGAGCAGAAACTGAACTGGACTAGCCATATTAATACTGTGGCACCCGGGCAGGTCAGAGGCTGGGAATCCTATGGTGAGTAACTCACCTCACCCTGAAAACCTGTCCACCATCTACAAGGCACAAGTCAGGAGTGTATGGAATACTCTCCACATTCCTGGATGAGTGCAGCTCCAACACTCAAGAAGCTCGACACCATCCAGGACAAAGCAGCCCACTTGATTGCTCCCCCTTCCACAACCATTCAAACCCTCCACCACCAGTGGCAGCCGTGTGCACCATCTACAAGATGCACTGCAGTAACTCACCAAGGTTCCTTAGACAGCAACTTTCAAACTCATGACCGCTACCATCTAGAAGGACTAGAGCAGCAGATACCTGGGAACCTCACCACCTGGAGGTTCCCCTCCAAGTCACTCCCTACCCTGACTTAGAAATATATTGCCGTTCCTTCACTGTCGCTGGGGCAACTTCCCGGTACTCCCTCCTTAATAGCACAGTGGGTGAACCTGCACCTCAAGGACTGCAGCAGCTCAAGAAGGCAACTCACCACTAGCTTCTGAAGGGCAACTGGGGACGGGCAATAAATGCTGGCCTAACCAGCAATGCCCACATCCCATAAATTAATTTTTAAAAATATTGCAAGAGACTTCCAGTGATGGTGATGTGCTGAGCGGACACACGTCAGGTGGCTCTCCTCTGAACCAGGACAAAATAAGGCACTTTTAGTTGAATTCTGTCGAAAGTTCGAAGAAAAAAAAATCCTCAACAGCAAAAGGAGGGCAACCAAGAAAAGATGCCACCAAATATGAGCTCGAAGGGCTGAAGAGACGGCAGAAGTGGCAGAAAGAGCCACGACCAGCAGGCGGCGAGCCCACGAGAGAGGGCGGCCAACGACCGGAGCATCAGCCTTTCCCTCCCACCACTTGGAGACGGATGAAAGAGTTTCCTGATGAAGGAGCTGACCGCCATGAAGGAGGCGATCAGTATAGAAATCCAGGTGACGGTCAAGGTGCTGGTGGCAGAGGCGATGGCCACCATGCAGAAGGCAATCAATGGGCTGGGGAAGAAACTGGTGACTCAGGAGAGGATGATCCTCAACCTGGAAATGGCCTTGGCGGACCAGAGCTACAGAACCGTCGCCCTGGAGGCAGAAATGAAAAGGTTGTTGGCGTCCCAGCGGGTCTTAAGGGGGAAAGTCGAGGACCAAGAGAACAGGTCCCAACGACAAAACAGCAGGATCGTGGTCCTGCCGGAAGGCATCAAGTGCAAAGACCTGATGGACTATGGTGCCCAAATGCTGGGCAACTGAGTCTGGAGAGACATCTTCCCCAAACCCCCAGAGCTCGACAGAGCACACAGGCCACTCAGACTGAAACCGAAGGCCGGGGAGCATCGAAGGGCGATTATCGCAAAGCTCCACTGACATCAGGACCGTGAGGGGATCCTGTGGTGAGCACGCCAGACAAAAGCAAGCACCTGGGAAGGGCACAAAATCCGAATCTATCAGGATAGTGGGGCAGATCTAACAAAACGCAGGGCCAAGTTTAACCAGGCGAAATTGGCCCTGTACAAGAACGGGGTATGTTTTGGTGTGCTGTACCCAGCTAGGCTCTGGGTCACGTACCAAAAAAATGAACACTACTTTAACTCCCCGGAGGAAGCAACTGAATTTGTGAGAACCAACTGCTGGGACAAGGGACAGGCACAGCAAAGATGAGGATTGTGCAGGGGAGGACTATGAAAGTACAAAAGACTCAATGGATAGTGCACATGTTTGCGTGGGACTGTGCTGCCTCGTTCTGATCATAAAGGGAAGACCGGGTCACAGAAAGAATCGAGGACAGGGGAAAGGCAGGTGAGGGTTTAAACAGGGAGAACGGGCAGTCAGCGGGCATAAGGAAGGGGCTAGACCAGCCCCGGGAGGGGCACCACCACACGAGCAGAAACAGCTAGTACGGGAAGGCAGACAGCATGGCGGACCGTGGCGCACCTGGTCCGGTGGGGGCAGGGGGGGCACAAGAACGGGGAAGAGGAAAGCACGGGGAGATGGGGAAAGGATGATGCAGGGAAGTGGGGCGGGGGGGAAAGAGAACACAGAAGGAGCAGAGAAGGAAAAATAAGTTGGGCTTCGTGCATGCTTCGGCGAGTGAGGAAACATATTGGCGCAGCAAGCAAACACTTTGAAGGGTCCCTGGATAAAGGGAATCCCCGGAGTGCAGGGACGCACCCATGTGGTGTACACACAGTTTGCGGCCATGTTGGGTGCCCCCTGGACAAAGGGAAACCCGGAGTGCAGGGGCACGTCCACCAGGTAAGTATAATTGATCTCGCAGGAGAGGGGGGTCAAAGGTCCCCACCAGCATTATCACCTGGAATGTCACGGGGCTCAACACCCCAGTGAAAAGATCCAGAGTCTTCGCCCACCTAAGAAGCCTGAAAGCCGACCTAGTCTTGTTGCAGGAAACACACCGGAGGGAGAAGGACCGACTGCGGATAAGAAAGGGCTGGGTAGGACAGACATACCATTCATGCTACGGGACGAGGGCCAGGGGAGTAGCCATATTGGTTAATAAGAGGACGAGATCCACGGCAACAAGGACGGTTACGGACCAAGGGGGACAGTACGTCATGGTCAGCGGTATCCAAGACGGGCACCGGTTTCTGGTAAATGTGTATGCGTCCAACAGGGCCGACACAAGCTTCATAAAAAAGACCATGGCTAAAATCCCCGACATTGACATGCACCAACTGATTATGGGGGCGACTTGAACTACATACAGGACCCACAGACTAACCGATCGAACCCCAGATCGGGGAAAAGGACGGCCAAGGCCATGGAACTGGGAACATTCATGGAGCAGGTGGGGGTGTTGGACCCATGGTGGTTCCTACACCCCAGTGAGAAGGAATTTCTTTCTTTTTGCAGGTCCACAAAGCATACTGGAGGATAGACTTCTTTGCAGTGGGGAAATCGGGGCTTCCAGGAATAGTAAGAGCGAAATACTCCACAATAGTTATCTCCGACCACGCTCCACGTTACATAGATGTGAGATTGGAGACGGACCGTGCCCAGCGCCCCATGTGGAGGTTGGACACGGGCCGATAAGGTCTTCATGCGGGGATGAAACAGTTCTTTGATGGACTGGACATGCCAGTCATGTGGGATGATAGACGGGGGGCATCTGAAAGCACCAGTAGGACTGGGAAAAATCATGGAGAGCATCAGCTCCATGCAGGCGGGGAAGGCGTCGGGACCCGATGGGTTCCCGGTGGACTTCTATAAGAAATACGCACCTCCCTTACCCCACATCGAAGGGACATGTTCGCACACTCGTTAGCGAGGGGCACCCTGCCTCCTACGCCAACATCTCTGATACCCAAAAAAGACAAGGACCCGATGGAATGCGGATCATATAGATCCATTTCGCTGCTTAATGTAGATGCGAGATTGCCTCCATGGCCCCCATCTGCAGTAACCACAAATTCCTGCCAGCCATGCTTGATGTCACCTTTAAAAAATGGAGACAGGATGGGGGAATGCTAGTGGTTAGGGATCTTTACAGAGGGCACAGACTTGCGACTTTGGATGAGCTGACAGGATTTGGACCTTCCAACGGGACAGGAACTCAGGAACCTCCAAATTAAACACTTTCTCCGCAAGGAGACGGCAAGATACCCCAGGGCCCCGAGAGGCACTCTGCTGGAGGAACTAATCAACATAGACAGCAAGGGGGGGGGGAACGGTGGGAACATATATGGACGGTTGGTAGACCATGCAAGACTACCACTGGACAAAGCCAGACGGAAATGGGAGGACGAATTGGGGACGGAGGTGGGTGGGGGACTCTGGAGCGAAGCACTGAGCAGGGCCAACTCCACCTCCTCCTGTGCTAGGCTCAGCCTCATGCAGTTTAAAGTGGTGCACAGAGCGTAACTGACCAGAACCCGAATGAACAGGTTCTTCCCGGAGATGGAGGACAAATGTGAACGGTGCCAGGGAGGCCCAGCCAACCATGCCCACATGTTCTGGGCATGCCCCAGACTTGTCGGGTTCAGGACAACCTTCTTCGAGGCGATGTCCAAGGTTGGGGGGTGAGCGTGGAGCCGTGCCCGAGAGTGGCAGTCTGCGGGGTATCGGACCAGCCAGATCTTCACATGGGGAAGAGGGCTGATGCATCCCTAATCGCACGCCGGAGAACCCTGCTCGGCAGGCGATCGGCAGCCCCACCCACAGCTGGAGACTGGCTGGAAGACCTGGCGGAATTTCTACACCTGGAGAAGATCAAGTGCATCATCCGAGGGTCGGACGAGGGCTTCCACAAAGTGTGGGGGCCATTCATCAGCCCGATATAGCCAACAGCGACTAGGAAGAGGGGGAGGGGAAGAGAGGGAGGAAGACAAGGGAAGGCACACACAAGAGAAAGGGGCAAGAGTGGGGGGGTGGGGGGGGGAGAGAAGGGAATCCGAGAGAAGCACAGAGCGAAGCACGGGAGCAAGGGGAGGGTGGAGGGGCCACAGAGCCTCTCCCCTAATAATAAAAGTGAAAAGCCCCAACAGAAAAAAAGTGGAGCACAGTACGTGGCGCCCAGTGCAGACGGCAACACTAAGAGGGAGACTAAACTACCAACGAGGGAAGGGGAGGGCGGGGAGGGGGGACGGACCCCATATGAAAAGCATTGTAAATAAGAAACAAACTTTTTTTAAAAAAATTTTTTTTATTAAGGCATTAATGATTCAATAAACAATACAAATACAAATGTAGACATAGTTCAGTGCATAACACATCCCTCCATCTCCCATTGTTCCCAACTACTCTGAACACAAAATAGCCTAACTCCCCCCCCCCCCCCCCCACCCCCGAACCATCCCCTTCTTATTGAATCTGCTGACAGTTTAGTTTTCTCCGAAGAAGTCAATAAACGGCTGCCACCTCCGAACGAACCCTAACGTTGATCCTCTCGGCGAACTTAATTTTCTCAAGTCTGAGAAACCCAACCATGTTACCCAAACCCTGGATTTCAGGCGTTCCGAATCCCTCCATGCTAATAAGATCCATCTCCGGGCTACCAAGGAGGCACAGGCCAAAACGTCAGTCTCTCTCGCCCCTGTACTCCCGGGTCTTCTGACACTTCAAAAATCGCCACCTTTGGACTCGGCGCTGTTACTCACTGGTACCATGTTTTGTTATGCTCTTGTCGTAGCATAAGCTGCTTCCTTGATGTGCACTCAGACAAAGGAAGGTTCAGACTTGGAGATAGCTTTAACACATTTCTTAAACTATTAACAATTCTCCTACTTGGATTCGACGCTACTGTTAATCCTGCTATAGCTACTCAGACTGACTAACCAGTATGCTACAATCCATGAGATGGGAGTGATGTTCAATCAACCCTGTGTCTGTACTCACTGAGAGTCTCCACAGGAAAGAGACTGAGCATGTGTGAAGTGTCCTTTTATATGGGTTGGTGTAACGCCCTCCTGTGGTAGTGTCACCTCTGTGTGTATCGTGACTGCCCATTGGCCGTGTCCTATCTTACTGACCTATTGGTTGACTGCCTGTGTGTCATGTCTCTGGTGTTCCCTCTAGTGTCTAGCTAGATGTAGTGTATGTACATTAACCCTTTGTGTACTTACAGTGATGTATATCACCACAGGCGCCACCCTTGTTTTTCGTACCATGGACATGACACCCACAAATCCCTGCCAGTATCCCCTAAGCTTCGGGCATGTCCAAAATATATGGACATGGTTTGCTGGCCCTCCCGCACACCTCACACACTTGTCCTTTATCCCAAAAAACCTGCTAATCCGGGCTACCGTCATGTGGGCCCGGTGAGCCACCTTGAATTGTATCAGACTGAGCCTGGCACATGATGAGGACGTGTTGACTCTGCTCAGAGCATCCTCCCACAGACCCGCCTTTACCTCCCCTCCCAGCTCATCTTCCCGTTTACACTTTAGCTCACCTATCTGAGTTTGCTCCCACTCCATGAGTTCTTTATAGATATCCGAAACCTCCCCCTCCCCCACTCCCATTTTAGAAACTACCTTGTCTTGTATCCCCTGTGGCAGTAGAAGCGGAAAGGTCATAACCTGCCTTCGCGCAAAATTCCTTATCTGCAGATATCGAAACCCATTCCCTCCCGGCAATTCAAACACCTCCTCCAAATCCTCTAAACATGGAAAGCTCCCATCAATAAATAGATCCCCCAGCCTCTCAATCCCTGCTCTCTGCCACCTCTGAAACCCCCCATCCAGCCTCCCCGGGACAAACCGGTGATTACCACAAATTGGAGCCCACACCGACTCTCCCTCCTCTCCCATGTGCTTCCGCCACTGCCCCCAGACTCTCAGGGCTGCCACTACCACCGGGCTTGTGGAGTACCAGGCCGGCGAGAACGGCAGAGGTGCCGTTACCAATGCCCCCTAACATGTGCCCTCACATGATGCCGCCTCCACCCGCTCCCACACCGACACCACCACCACCCCTCCTTGGCTTCGCTCCTGCAGCACATTCTTTATCCGCGGGGTTTTACCCGCCCACACAAAACCAGAGATCATCCTATTCACCCGCTTAAAAAAGGCCTTTGGTATGAAAATAGGGAGGCACTGGAAAATAAACAGAAACCTTGGGAGGACCGTAATTTTTACGGTTTGTACCCTCCCCATCAGTGACAACGGGAGCATGACCCACCTCCGAAAGTCCTCCATCATTTGTTCAACTAGCCGGGTCAAATTTAATTTATGTAACTGCTCCCATCCCCGTGCCACCTGAATCCCCAAATAACGGAAACACTCCCCACCACTTTAAACGGCAGCTCCCCCAGTCTCCTCTCCTGTCCCCTCGCCCAGATCACAATAACCTCACTTTTACCCATATTCAGTGTGTACCCGCGAACCGGCCAAATATCCCTCAGATCCGCATAATCGTCCCCAACCCCCCAATAAGAAACAAACTTGTTTGTATATACCAGAGGCATTTGAACTGTAAATCTGTAAAAACTGGAAAATACAAATAAAAATATATATTTTTTAAAAGATTACAAAGCACCCCTACCCCTGCCCTCATGATTCCAGGGACCCTGATTTCCAACTTCCCACCCAGTCCACCTTCCACGAGTTTTTGATTTGTGTATTGGAGATGTCTTTACTTTGCATAAAAGAAATCCCTGCTGGAAATTTTCGGAGATGGGATGAGAAAAGAATTAAGACACTAAAAGATTTGTTTCTAGGGGGTTGTTTTGCGGGATTGAAGGAGCTGGGAGCGAAGTATGTGCTGGAGCAGGGGGAAATATTTAGATACATGCAGGTTTGAGACTTTGCCAGAAAGGAGGTACAGTGCTTCCCAGTTGAGCTGTCTTCCACATTGCTGGAGGAGGTACTGACGACAGAGGGGCTGGAGAAGGGGGTAGTATCGGCAGTTTATGTGGCTATTTTGGAGGAGGAGAAGACCCCACTAGAAGGGATCAAGGCAAAGTGGGAGGAAGAGTTGGGAGTGGGTATGGAGGAGGGGTTCTGGTGTGAGATGCTCCGGAGTGGGACCTCCTCCACCTCGTGTGCGAGGTTGGGGCTGATACAGCTGAAGGTGGTGTATAGAGCGCACCTTACAAGGGCGAGGCTGAGCCGGCTCTTTGAGGGTGTGGAAGATGGTGGGCAAACCACGTTCATATGTTTTGATCCTGTCCAAAGCTAGAGGATTACTGGAAGGAGGTGTTTAGGGTAATCTCTAAAGTGGTGCACGTGAAACTGGACCCGGGCCCTCGGGAGGCCATATTCGGGGTGTCGGACCAGCCGGGGTTGGAAACGGGCGCGGAGGCAGATGTTGCAACCTTTGTCTCGTTGATCGTCTGAAGGCAGATCCTTTAGGGTGGAGATCAACCTCTCCACCCTGTGCCCTGGCGTGGTGAGGGGACCTGCTGGAATTCTTGACGCTTGAAAAGGTCAAATTTGAACTGAGGGGAAGGATGGAGGGGTTCTACAGTTCATGGGCGTTATTCATTATGCACTTTCGAGAATTGGATCACATCGAACATTAGGGGTGAGGAGGGGGCTGGGAGAGTTGGGGGGAGAGGGACTGTAATGTGTTAATGGTGACTATGGGTGATTCCTGATTCATTTTGTCATTTGTTCATGTTAACATGTGGGCCAATGTATGGGGTTTGGTGGGAGAATGGGATCATTGTTATATGGGGATTGACATTACATTCGTTACTGATTATTGTTTATTGTTGGGTGTAAATTTGGGAGACAATGTGAAAAAGGAGGAGAATTTTTAAAAAAAATTTTAAAAAGAGAAATCCCTGTGAGAGAGTCATTCAAACATTCAATCCCAGAGATGGAGCTGTTTCTTTGCCACTGTGCATGCTGGGTAAGTATCCCTTTGTACAAAAGCTGTTTCTTCACCTACTGCAATATTGCACTTATTGTGTGTCCAGTGTTTTAAGTTATAAAGTAACTTGATTAATTTAAGTTTGTACATAGTCCATAATTTACGAATGCCCATGGCTTGGGGGTTCAAGTTCTATCACAGTGTAACATTTTGACACCAAGTTTATTAAATGTAAGCTATTTGGAACTGCCCGTTAATGCCCATTTTTTGTAGGTTTCACTGTACATTATAAAACCAGATTCTATTTACCTCGGTGGATGGAAAGTTCTTTTTTAAAGTCCTACCAATTATCTATGAACCAACAGCATTAAAATGGTCGTTTTAAATTTACAAATTCATAGAATTCAAACCGACAAATGAGCAAATGAAACGTATGAACACAATTAGGACTGAGTTACAAAAGCATCACAGCCTGGATTTGGATGTTGACAATATCACATGACATAGGGGGCCACAAGTTCGATATCCATCCTTCAAAACATAGAAGCAGTGTTTCAGTCGAAAATCATGGAATCATAAATTGTAGATGTACTTATCATTTGGAAACACAGAAGAGTTCAGAACATAATTGGAAATAGATTTTGGGATATAAAAAATGCTTTGAATAAAAAGTGCTAACGGAGCAGCTAAATTTGGCTGATGAATTTAACTTGCATGTGATTTACATGTGAAACAGGCCTGCCTCAGGTTTTCTGATTGTCAGTCAGTTATTCAGCGACAGGAGCAGGACTTCATGCGATTAAAGCTACAACATTCTTTGGAAGTAAAGGTATGAACTGTTTACTTGCTATTAGGTTTTAATATTTTCAAGAGGTTTTGCTGTTTCATGGTTTCTTTTAAATCTTAGTTTCAGGCTCTATAATTGGTGCTTAACATTTAGGTCAGGATAACTAAACAATTTTGGGTGATTTTGCATCTGCTATAACTACTGTAATACATTGGGACTTATACGAAATTGAAAAGATTTGTTTTCATTCATAGAGGTTTACAGCATGAAAACAGGCCCATCGGCCCAAATTGTCCGTGCCGCCCTGTTTTTACCACTAAGCTAGTCCCAATTGGCTGCATTTGACCCATATCCCCCTATACCCATCTTACCCATATAACTGTCTAAATGCTTTTTAAAAGGCAAAATTGTACCCACCTCTAATACTGCCTCTGGCAGCTCATTCCAGACACTCACCACCCTCTGTGTGAAAATATTGCCCCTCTGGATCCTTTTGTATCTCTGCCCTCGCACCGTATACCTATGCTTTCTAGTTTTAGAGCCTCCTACCTTTGAGAAAAGATGTTGACTATCTACCTCATCTGTGCCCCTCATTCTTTTCTGGATCTCTATAAGATCATCCCTAAGCCTCCTTTGCTCCAGGGGAAAAAGTCCTAGTCTATCCAGCCTCTCCTTATAACTCAAATCAGCAAGTCCCGGTAGCATCCTAGTAAATCTTTTCTCCACTCTTTCTAGTTTAATAATATCCTTTCCATAATAGGATGACCAGAACTGTACACAGTATTCCAAGTGTGGCCTTACTAATGTCCTGTACAACTTTAACAAGACGTCCCAACTCCTGTATTCAATGTTCTGACCAATGAAACCAAGCATGACAAATGCCTTCTTCACCACCCTGTCCACCTGTGACTCCACTTTCAAGGAGCTATGAACCTGTGCTCCTAGATCTCTGTTCTACAACTCTCTCCAACACCCTACCATCAACTGAGTAGGTCCTACTCCGATTCGATCTACCAAAATGCATCACCTCACATTTATCTAAATTAGACTCCAGATGCCATTCATCAGCCCACTGACCCAATTGATCAAGATCCCGTTGCAATCCTAGTTAACCTTCTTCACTATCCATTATGCCACCAATCTTGGTGTCATCTGCAAACTTACTAACCACATCTCCTAAATTCCCATCCAATTCATTAATATAAATAACAAATAACAGTGGACACAGCACTGATCCCTGAGACACACCACTGCTTACAGGCCTCCAGTTTGAAAAACAACACTCCACAACCACCCTTTGTCTTCTGTCTTAAACCAATTTTGTATCCAATTGGCTACCTCACCCTGGATCCCGTGAGATTTAACCTTATGCAACAATCTACCATGCGGTACCTTGTCAAAGGCCTTACTGAAGCCCACGTAGACAGCATCGACTGCACTGCTCTCATCTACCTTCTTGGTTACCACTTCAAAAAACTTAATCAAATTCCTAAGTATGATGGTATTTCTACAAAGGTTGGATGTGGCTTATAAAATAATGACTCCCAGCGGATCAACATTTTTTTTGTATGCGTCCAAGATTGGTCTCCAGAAAGGCAAACCGTCATGTACTGTATAGTTTTGCATGTTGAAACTTATATTTTCGTGAGGGTCTGTTCTTAGTTATTTTAAATAATTTCCATTCATTGTGCCTATCAGGAGACGAGGTAGAACCAGACATACAGGACTGATTAACTGGTGGCCTGGCTGTAAACTATGGGGGCCCTCCTAATCAGGCACCATGCTCAATGGAGGGCCCATTGAGCACCATGCTCAATGGAGGGCTGGCAAAGCCAACCACGAAGAAAAGTTCTCCTCTTGCCCTCCACATCAATGCCCCATTCCATCCCACTCTTCGGGGTGTGCTTGACACGCCCTCAGTAAGGGCACCTCACTTACCAGGATTCTGGGGCCTCCATGACTGCTTCCCATCCTGCACCTCCTGCAGTGCCCGCTGCTCCCGGGGGCATTTCTGGGTCTGAACACTGCCAGCCTCTGATTTCCCAGCAGCTCTTGGAAGCAGGATCGTCGTCCTGAAGTCCTGGGAGCTCCAACAACAGGCAAGTAAGTGCCTGATTGAGATTTCATTCCATTGGGAATCCCAAAACTAGCTGGTGCAGGATTGACACCAGTTCTCCAGCCAGTGGATAGGGCCACTATCATGGTCATTAAATTCAACCCATAGGTGCACTCCAGATCAGTAACTAAAGCAGTGGACAGAGGAATGTCTATGTATGGATGTTACTTTTCGGACTTTCAGATGGCACGTGATACAATCCCTTCTAAGAGCTAAAATTTAAGCCCATAGAATTGAAGGAGAATTATTCACCTGGTTAGGAAATTGACTGAGCGGAAGAAGTCAGAGAATAAAGATGATGGCCATGTACTCTAATTGTCACGCTGTCGCCAATGGTGTCCCAACAGAGATTTATTTGGGGGCCTCAGCTTTTCATTGCCTTATTAATGACTTAGATGATAGGATGGAAATGCAGTTTGCTTATGATGCAAAGATAGGAAGCATTTAATTACAATGAGATATTGATAAATAAAGTTATCATATTCTTAAATCGTCACAAAGTGTAAAAATATGGAGGTGCCACACACTTTGGTTTCTTCAAAACACGATGCAAGGTTTATTCAGGAGACATCATAGAATTTACAGTGCAGAAGGAGGCCATTCGGCCTATCGAGTCTGCACCGGCTCTTGGAAAGAGCACCCTACCCAAAGTCAACACCTCCACCCTATCCCCATAACCCAGTAACCCCACCCAACACTAAGGGCAATTTTGGACACTAAGGGCAATTTATCATGGCCAATCCACCTAACCTGCACATCTTTGGACTGTGGGAGGAAACCGGAGCACCCGGAGGAAACCCATGCACACACGGGGAGGACGTGCAGACTCCGCACAGACAGTGACCCAAGCCGGAATCGAACCTGGGACCCTGGAGCTGTGAAGCAATTGTGCTATCCACAAGGCTACCGTGCTGCCCCATTTTTTTTTTCTGGGAGGGGAGGGGGGGGAGCAGAGAGAGAAAGTGCTCATCCATATTGCTCATCCATGTCTAAGAAGAGAAGACAAAGCCTGCACAAACACTGCTAACGTCACTACAGATCACGTGACATTCCACCAGCAAGGACGTACTACTTGAATGCAAAGCAAAAGTGAATGGGCAGAACTGTGGCAAATGGATTTCAATGTGAGTAATCCACTTTGGATCTAAAATCAAGTACTTTCTAAATGATTAAAAGCTAGAAATAGTGACGGTCCAAAGAGACTTGGGGGTCGAGATGCACAGAGCACATGAACAGAAAATAATGAAAAAGACTAATAGATTTCTGGCCTTTATATCGAATGGGATAAGATTATAAATCATGCTTCAGCTATACAAAGCCCTGGTTTGCTCACAACTGGAGTACTGAGAGTCATTCTGGGCATTGCATCTTAATAATAATATATTGTTCTTGGAAGAAATTCAGCTTAGTTCACTAGAATGATACCAGGGGCGGGATTCTCCGACCCTCCACCGGGCTGGAGAATCGCCGGGGGGGGCAGCGTGAATCCCGCCCCAACGCCGGCTGCCGAATTCTCCGCCGCCGTTTTTTTGGCGGGGGTGGGAATCGTGCCATGCCGGTGGGGGGCCGTTGGCAGCGTGCCACCCGGCAATTCTCCGCTCCCCGATGGGCCGAGCGGCCGCCCGTTTTCAGCCAGTCACGCCGGCGTAAATTACACAAGGTTTGTACCGGCGGGACCTGGCTCTGCGGGTGGCCTGTGGAGTCCTCGGGGAGGTGTGGGGGGATCTGGCCCTGGGGGGGGCCCCACAGTGGCCTGGCGCGCGATCGGGGCCCACCGATCTGCGGGCGAGCCTGTGCTGCGGGGCACTCTTTCCCTCTGTGCCGACCGCTGTGAAGCTCCGCCATGGCCGGCGCGGAGAAGAAACCCACTGCGCATGTGCAGGAAACACGCCAGCGTTTCTGGGAACACGCTGGCACTCCTGCGCATGCGCCATCTCGCACCGTCCGGCGGAGGCCCTTCGGTGCCGGTTGGCGCGGCGCCAAACACTCCAGCGCCGGCCTAGCCCCCGAAGGTGCGGAGGATTCCGCACCTTCCCGCGGCTCAACGCTGGAGTGGTTCACGCCACTCTTTGGCGCCGGCACGGCCCGCCCGCCGGATACCGGAGAATCCCGCCCCTGATGTCCAAGGATGAATAGAGTTTAGATGTTGAAAAAGTTGTGAATTTCCAATTCATTGGCCGCGATTCTCCGTAAAAATGTCCAAGTGCTGTAGCGAGGACAAGGCGGTCACCAACGCCGAGGGTGGCAGACGTCGCAGAGGTGAGGCACCACCAGGCTCCTCTCGGAGGACCTGTCAAACGTGAGTAGTGATCGCCTTACTGACTGACCCATCCCTCCCACTGACCACATGTACATTCTCCCGCAGGTCCTCCAGTCGACGGCGCTGGTCCATCCCAGGTGGCCCCCTCTCCTGACTCTGAGGAGACCACCTCGGAGGGGAGCTCCGAGGATGCAACTGTTATAATTGTGGCCGAGCTGTCATCTCCACCCTCCACCAGCGCAGATGCATACACCTCGGTGGGAAATGTTAGTGGTCAGGCGCCTGGGGCACAATCTAGTGAGCACCACACTACTGCTGCTATACATCTGGTGGAGGCAGGAACACCCAGGCAAGACAGCAGTCGGAGGTCTGTTAGATACCTGGACCCAGCTGGGTCCCAGCCTGATGCTGAGCCTCTGGAACAGAGTTACCCGAGGCTGATGGGGACGATAGGGGCCAATAGGAGTTCAGTGGGAGATGTTAGCGTCACACCAACAGATCCATATCCGATTGGAGGAGTCCCAGAGGCTACGGGCGCAGGTGGTGGTGCCGGCAATGAGTGGCACCGAGGCCGACACTGCAAGAATGGTGACCTCAGTAGAGAACTTGGTGCATGACGTCGGCACCATGAGTGATGTCCAAGCAGCGTGCAGCTCATGACAGCCATGGCTGAGGGTCTCGTCAGTATGCCTGCCTCACTGGGGGATGTCACCCGGTACCAGGCCGACCTTGATGGGGTTCTGCGGGACATCTCCCACTCTCAGATGAGAATGGCCAAGGCGCTGCGGAGCATGGCCGGGTCACTAGGGAATGTGTCCCAGTCACTGAGGAGCATCATCGAGGGCATTGACACAATGCAGACTATGGGGATTCACCAGGGCTGGCAGAGCCAGATGGCGCAGGGGCAGCCGGGGCTCGAACCAGCTGCCCCTCCATCCCACGGTGAACCCCAGGGCCGTGTGGGCACCGACCGGGAGGAGGAGCCGCTGAGTGCCAAACCGGGTCCCTCCCTTTGGGCGGCGATGGCAGCCACCAGCACCCCCGAATTTCACCCCCTTAATGAGGCCGCCTCTTGGGGTCAGCACATGGGACAGGGCGGCGTGGCTGTGCATGTGCCGTCGACAAGTGAGCCGGGGCCCTCCCACCCCAGAGCTCCCAGCGGACGCCTGCCAGGGGCATCAAAGGCCACGGGACGAGGTAAGCAGTTGGCTGCCTCCACCTCAGATGTGCATCCTGGGGAAACACCAAGACGTAATAGGAGAGCTAGGGAGGCCAGGTACGTTGGGCATCACTGAGGGCACCGAGGTAGGGAGAGGGGTTAGGTAGGGGCTGGGGGGGGCGGGGGTGGCACTATCGGGAATGGGTATTGTACAGCACATTTAACAACTTTTTACACAAACATTATGGTGTCACTTTCTTCCGCAATGCGGGCTGACCCCCTGACACTTTGCCTGTCTCTCCAGGCAAACCCCACTCCCAGTGGCACCCTCCCACCCTCTGGCCGTGGTCATGTTGCGGGAAATGTATCTCATCCCCTGGGTGTTCGGATGTTGGCTGCTGCGTGTGTGGTGTTGACTCCTACACAGTGTCGGGTATCAAGGTGCGATCGGAATGCTAGGCAATGACTCTCACATGTTACATGGCCCGCCTACCCATGGGAACCCACTTGGCGTGTGTCAAGTGTTCACTTAACCACGATTGCCATTTCCCTATTATTGATAGCCTTCAGCTGCGCAGCCAGAGGCCTCAGCAGTCAGTGGGGGGGGTATGGGTGATCGGTGGAGCAGACAGGCCGGGACAAGGGTTGACCCCAGAATGGGGTTGGGATCCAGGGGTTGGCATGTTGGTGCTGCGAGCGATTGCCTCCCCAGCACCTCCCTCCACTATCCAATGGCGGCCCACCTCTGTGGAAGGTCCCCCACCCCCCGCCGAGAACTGGGGTGTCAAGCCCAACACCCCCGGTCTCTTTGCCTGAGCAAAGATTACTACTCCCCTCCTCGGCCCCCGACGGAAGCCCTTCTGCCAGGTTCACGTTTGTCAAAAGGAGCACTAATCGGCGCCAGAGAGAGCACTTGCTGGGGAGGTGGGTGAATGACAGGAGGCCATTAGATCACGGGTTGCTCTCGCTAATTTTATGGAAATGGGGCTTAAGTGGTGATAATTGGTTTCTCGTCACTCTACGGCGAGTTTCTGATTTCGCCTACAGGAGCGGGCCGGTTGCATCGCAAACTGTTTTGTGCCTGGTGCATTTCCCGTTTTTGACCCCTCCCGCTATTCACCAGCCTCATTACGCTTGAGCGCGAGTGCAACGAGGCCAGAACATCACGTCAATAATGTATTTGACCGTATGTAAATCTATGTGAAGAAATAAGCCAGCCAGATACCTTGAGTTATCAAGCGAAGAGTTAGTTTTATTGTTTTAAAAAACTCACTCAGGTTAAAATACAAGACTTATTAAAAAGATAAAAACATGTCACACACACTAGCATGCAAAACAGAACAAGTTACACGGTGAAGGAGGTTAAAATGATAAAAATTAAAGTGCATAAGGAAAGAAAAATGTACATTCTGATGTTCCTTTGGCGTTTTTTGTTGTGGCCGATGTAAAGTGGTTATTTTTCTGGATACAGTTTCTTTTAAATTGCGACCCATCGTTTTCCAAAGTGGATGAAGTTGAAGTTCCTTTCGATTAAAATTCTCCCTCTCTGTGATGTATTCCAAAATGTAACACAGATAGGGTCCTGAACTTGAATAGCAGAGTAAGTGAGATGATGAGACATTCTGCAGGGCTTCTGTGTGTTCCTTTCTGCAGACGCCTTTTTTGCTGTAACCAACAAACAGGGATATAATCATAGACGTTCTGACATGGGGTTTCGACCATGTTACAGCTGGCTATCGGTACACACTGGAGGACAATCCTTATTAACAAAACAGTTTCAAAGCCCCATTGTCAAAGCTATCAGGACGCCATCGAAATAGATAGGGGTCCTTAGTACCGTCCTTGCATAATGAGTTCCATTAGTCCTTCGTTGTTTCTGGCAGTATTTGGAGCCATGGAGCTGAGTAGCTCAAAATAAAATTAGTGCACATGCTGGAATCTTAAACATAAACTGGGCAATCTCAGCAGGTCTGACAGCATCTGTGGAGAGAGAAGGAAGCTAACGTTTCGGGTTTGGATGACTTTGTGAAAGCTGGAGAGAACTGGAAAAAGAATCAGATTCATACTGTTGTGAAGGTGGGTTGGGGGGGGGGGTGCAGGGTGGAGAAGTCGGGCCGGATGGAAAGCTCAACGATATAGATGTAAATGGAGATAGAGTTAAGTGAGGAAAGTGGACCAAAATGTGGCAGATGGAGTTTAACATGATAAGTGTGCGTTTTGGTTGGAAAAATGGGAAGGCAACTGATTATCCAAATAGGGAGAAACTTCTGGGTGCTCCGATGCAGAGGGACCTGGGTGTCTTCGTTCATGGGTCACAGAAAACAATCATGCAGGTACAGCAGTTAATAAAGAAAGCAAATGAAATGTAGCCATTTATAGCGAAAGGAATAGAGTATGAAGATAAGGAAGTCTTGTTGCAACTATACAAGGACATTGGTGAGATCACACCTGGAGTATTGTGCACAGTTTTGGTCCCATGTGACCATAAGACATAGGAGCAGAATTAGGCCACTTGGCCCATCGAGTCTGATCGTCCATTCAGTCATTTTTGAAAATAAATTTTGAGGACGCAATTATTTTTTTTTCCCAATTAAGGAGCAATTTAGCATGGCCAATCCACCTACCCTGCACATCTTTGGGTTGTGGGGGTGAAACCCACACAGACACGGGGAGAACGTGCAAACTCCACATGGACAGTAACACAGGGCCGGGATTCGAACCCGGGTCCTCAGCGCCTCAGTCCCAGTGCTAATCACTGCGCCACTGTGCTGCCCTCCTCCATTCAATCACGGCTGATATTTTTTTCATCTCCATTCTCCTGATTTTTCCCCATAACCCGTGATCCCCTTATTAATCAAGAACCTATCTAATTCTGTCTGAAAGACACTCAGTGATTTAGCCTACACAGCCTTCTGCGGCAAATTCTACAGATTTAGTACCTTCTGCACGAGGAACTTCCTCCTCATCTCAGTTTTAAAGGATCATCCCTTTAATCTGAAATGGTGTCCTCTGGTTCTAGTTTTCCCTACGTGGAAACATCCTCTCCACGTCCACTCTATCCAGGCCTCACCGTATTGTGTAAGTTTCAATAAGATACCCCTTCATCCTTCTAAACTCCAACGAGTACAGACCCAGGTCCTCACCCTTTCCTCATACGACAAGCTCTTCAATCCAGGGATCATTCTTGTGAACTTCCTCTAGAGCCTTTCCAAGGCCAGAACATCCTTCCTTAGATACGGGGCCCAAAACTGCTTACAATACTCCAAATGGGGTCTGACCAGAACCTTATACAGCCTCAGAAGTACACTCCTGCTCTTGTATTCTAGCCCTCTCCACATGAATGCTAATATTGCGTTTGCCTTCCTAACTGCCGACTGAACCTGCACGTTAACCTTAAGAGAATCGTAAACAAGGACTATCAAGTCCCTTTGTGCTTCTGATTTCCTAAGCATTTCCCCATTTAGAAAATAGTCTTTGCCTCCATTTCTCCTTCCAAAGTGCATAACCTCACACTTTTCCACATTGTATTCCATCTGCCATTTCTTTGCCCACTCTCCTAGCCTGTCCAAGACCTTCTGCAGCCCCCCTGCTTCCTCAATACTACCTGTCTCTCTACATATCTTTATATGTTCTGCAAACTTAGCAACAGTGCCTTCAGTTCCTTCTTCCAAATTGTTAATGTACATTGTGAAAAGTTGTGGTCCCAGCACCGACTCCTGAGGCACACCACTCGTCACCGGCTGCCATCCTGCAAAAGACCCCTTCATCCCCACTCTCTGCCTTCTTCCAGTCAGCCAATCCTTTATCCATGCCAGGATCTTACCCTTAACACCATGGGCTCTTAACTTACTTAATAGTCTCCTAAGCGGCACCTTGTCAAATGCCTTCTGGAAATCTAAAGAAATCACATCCACTGGTTCGCCTTTGTCTAACTTCCTCCTTACCTTAAAGAACTCTAACAGATTTGTCAGACATGACCTCCCCTTGATGAAGCCATGCTGACTCAGTCCTTATTTATCATGCACTTCCAAGTACTCTGCGATCTCATCTTTAATAACAGATTTTAAATTCTTAGCAATGACCGAAGTCAGGCTAACAGGCCTATAATTTCCCGTCTTCTGCCTCCCTCCGTTCTTCAACAGCAGTGTTACATTAGCCACTTTCCAGTCCTCTGGCACCTCCCTGCCTCCAGTGATTCCTGAAATATCATCAATGCCTCCACAATCTCCTCAGCTATCTCTTTTAGAACCCTGGGGTATAGACCATCCGGTCCAGGTGACTTATCCACCTTCAGATCTTTCCGTTTCCCCAGAGCCTTCTCCTTAGTGATGGCCACTGCACTCACCTGTGCCCCCTAATTCTCTTGGAGCTCTGGGATCCCATTGGTGAAGACTGATGTAAAGTAACTATTTAGTTCCTCTGCCATTTCTTTGTTTCCTATTATTACTTCTCCAGCCTCATTTTGCAGTGGATCAAAGTCTATTTTTGCCTCTCTCTTACCTTTTATATGTTGAAGAAAACTCTTCCTATCTTCCTTTATATTACTAGCTAGCTTACACTCATATTTCATCTCCCCCCCCCCCCCCCTTATTGCTTTTTTAGTCGTCCTCTTCTCGCTTTTAAAGGCTTCCAACCCTCTGGCTTCCCACTAATCCTAGCCACTTTGTATGGCCTTTTATTTTGCTTTTATGCTGTCCTTGACTTCCATTGTCAGCCATGGATGCCTCGTCCTCCCCTTAGCATGTTTCCTCCTCCTTGAGATGAATTCCTGTTGTGCCTCCCAAATAACCCCCAAAAACTCCTGCCATTGCTGTTCCACTGTCTTCCCTACTAGGCCCCCTCAGGGTTCCTTCACCTTAAGTTCCCTAATCAAGTCTGCCTTACATATCACCAAATCCAGAATTGCCTGTTCCCCAGTAGGCTCTGTCACAACCTGCTCCAAAAAACCATCTCTTAGACATTCCACAAGTTCTTCTTTTGGGACCTCTACCAACCTGATTTTCTCAGTCCACCTGCATATTGAAGTCCCCCACGATTATTGTAATATTGCCTTTTTTATATGCCTTTCCTATCTCTTATTTATTTTCTGCCCCACATCCTGACTACTGCTAGGAGGCCTGTACAGAACTCCCATCAGGATCTTTTTACATTTGCGATTTCTCATCTCTACCCACAGTTTCTCTGTCTCCTGATCCTATATCACTCCTTGATAACGATTTAACTTCATTCCTTACTAACAATGCAAACCCACCCCCTTTGCCCATCTGCCTGTCCTTTCGATAGGACACACATCCTTGGATATTTAGATCTAGCCCTGATACCCTTGCAGCCACGTCCATGTGATGCCCCCAGCATCGTACCGGCCAATTTCAATGTGCGCAACAAGCTCATTTACCTTGTTCCATATTCTGCGCGCATTTAGGTACAACACCCGTGGTCCTGCATTGACCACCTCCCTACTCATACTTGTCACTTTTTTTTGCTCTGCCTGAGGGTGATGTTGTTCTCTTATTTTTGTTCTCTATTCCCCCTTCAGTTATTACACCTTCCAAACTAACGCTCTGCTTCCCCTCCCCGGCATACTAGTTTAAATCCTCCAGCCAGGATATTGGTGCACCTCCAGTTTAGATGCAACCAATCCTTCTTGTACAGGTCCCACCTGCCCCGCAAGAGATCCCAATAGTCTAGAAATCTGAAACCCTCTCTCTTACACCGTTAGTTTAGCCACGTATTTAGCTGCACTGTCCTCCTATTTCTAGCCTCACTGACATGTGGCACAGGGAGTAATCCTGAGATTACAACCCTAGAGATTCTGCTTTTTAGCTTACTGCCGAACTCCCTGAACTCCTGCTGAAGGACCTCATCACTCTTCCTGCCCATGTTGTTAGAGCCTATGTGGACTACGACCTCTGGCTGTTCACTCTCCCCCTTCAGGATGTCCTGTGTTCGTTCCAAGGTCCCCAGGACTCTGCACAGATGGTACCCTGGCACTCCCGCTGGCCCCTAGGCACCTTGGCACTGCCACCGGGGCACCCTGGCACTGCCACCTTGGCACTGCTAGGATGCTACGGTGGCACTGTCAGGCTGGCAGATCAATATGCCTGGGTGCCAGGATTTGATGAAAGATGTAGAGACATTGGAGGCTGTTCAGAGGAAGTTCATTAGGCTGATTCCAGAGATGAGGGTCTGGATTCTCCGCAGCCTCGTGCCAAAATCGTGGTCGGCACCGGGGAGGAGAATCCAGTTTCACACCCTAATTGGGCCTGGCGCCGGGTCGGCAATTCTCCGGGCACCGAAAATCGGCGTCGCCATGGAGTACGCCGCGCCGCCGGGGGGCCATTGCAAGAGGCCCGCCCAGCAATCCTCCGCTCCCGACCGTCCGAGTTCCCAACGACATGGAACTAACCACCTATTGCCGGTCGGGATGCTGGCATGGTGGCTGCGGACTCGGTCGGGGGCGGACGAATCGGAGACCAGGGGGGGCCTTATAGGCGGCCGCCAATTAAATGTGCGGGATCTGACGCTCGGCCGTGCGGCTGATCGGGGGTTTGTTTTTTTTTGGCTGACTCCGCGGTCCGAGACCGCCATGGAGCACGGCGCAGTTGCTGGAGGTCGCCACCGTGTGCATGTGCGGCCTCTGATCCGGAAGTGCAGGGGCCAGTACCTGCAACAAAAGCTACGATATTCACTCCAGGTCCCTGCTAGCCCCCTGCAGGGCTATGAATTTGTCTAACTTTTTTCAAGGAATTTCGGGAGTAAAACTCCACCGTTTTTACGCCGGCGTGGGGACACAATCTCACTTTGGGAGAATCCAGCCCGAGGTCTTTGTTGTATGAAGAGAGATTGAACAGTTTAGGCCTATACACTCTAGAGTTTAGAAGAATGAGGGGAGGTCAAATTGAGGTCTACAAGATGATAAATGGTGTGGGTAAAATAAATATGGTGCAAATTCTTCCTCTTGTGGACATTCTAGAACAAGGGGTCATAGTTTTAGGATAAGGGGTAGCAAATTTAAAACAGAGTTGAGGAGAAACTACTTCTCCCAAAAGGTTGTGAATCTGTGGAATTCGCTACCCCAGAGTGCGCTGGATGCAGGGACAGTGCGTAAATTTAAGGAGGAGTTAGACAGATTTTTAATTGGTAATGGGTTGAAGGGTTATGGTGAATGGGCAGGACGGTGGAGTTCAGGCCAGGATGAGATCAGCCATGATCAAATGGCGGAACAGACTTGATGGGCCATATGGCCTAATTCTGTTCCTATATCTTATGAATTTATGGAAAGTGCCGATTGACAAAGATTTGGACAAAAAGACAAAGGGAATGTAAATGGGATGATCAAAGCCAGAAGGGGTGTTGATAGTGGCACATAAATAGAGGTAAGCAGTGAGTCAAAGGAAAACTAAGAACAGACAACAGATCGCTCAAGTGGGATGGGGGAGGGGAGACAATGGTGAGGGAAAAATTATTGATGGAAGAAATGAAAATAAATTGCTAGAAATAAGAATGAGATGAAGGTGGAGGAGAGAGTTCACAGTCTGGAGTTGTTGAACTCAATGTTAAGTCCGTAAGTCTGTGTTGTGCCTAGTCGGACGATGAGGTGCTGTTCCTCCAGTTTGCTCTGGGCTTCACTGGAACATTGCAGCAGACCAAGGGCAGACATGTGGACATGAGAGCAGGATGGTGAGTTGAAATGGAAAGCATGGAAGGTCTGGGTCCTGCTTGTGGATGGGCCGAAGGTGTTCTGCACAATGGCCATCCAGTATGCGTTTAGTCTCTACATTGTAGAGTAGACTGCATTGGGAGCAGTGAATGCAATAGATCAGATTTAAGGAGGTACGTATGAAGCGCTACATCACCTGAAAAGAGTGTGCGCGATCGAATGACCTTGTTGCATCCGACTCGGTGACAAGACGAGGTTGTGGCAGGGCCCCGGGGGACCTTCCCATGTTGCGGTTGGGCTGGGGGGTGGAGAGGTCAGGGACTCCTATTCGGAGCCTCGGAGATCAGGACGCCATTTAAAAATGGCATTCAGATCTCTCGCTGCATTGGGGAGTTCTAGCGAGCAGAGCGCCCCATTGTAAAAAAACGGGGCTATTAGCGGCCTTGACCTCGGCCACGCTTTCCCCGTTGAGGCCCCTTATTCAAAGCGAGTTGCATGGAATAACCATGAGTTTCTCGGCACCGCGAGTGCCGGGAAATACGCGGCTAAACGCATTCACTTTGGGACTTTATTGCCTTTTGGGAAGATCGCGCCAGACCTAAGCACTGTAAAATCACAGGCAACATTGCATGGAGAGAAGAGAATCCACCATGGTCAGCTCAACTATTTAGAATATTGCAGGCCAATAGATGGAAAGAACCCCAACAAAAAGGATCAGCTCCAACATTGCACAACATGACCAAGGGGAAGCAGCAGTCAATCATGTTCTTGATGGAGAGCATGGGCAAGTCTGGTGCATCTCAATGAGTCAACATTCTCAACAGCCATTCTGATAAAGTCAAAGTATCACACGCAATTGATGTAAAAAAGCCTAGAAACTGTAGTAAAAAGTTGTGCCTGATATAGTCATGTCAGAATTACAAACTGGTGAAAGAAAAGATGGCTGAGTTTCACGCTGAAAAGTGGTATATGTCTAATTTTAGAGTAATTAATTATACACAGTGAAGTAGATATTGCGTGTTGGGAATTTTCTACCAAAGTTAGTTCACATGGCTAAATTGGTGTCACCGTAGCCGCCTTTATAGTTAGTCAGCAAGTTCACTTGGATAACATTGATATGTATCATGTAGAATAACTCTATTTGTTGGTATATAATCATGATTTGGATCAATGTATTTTCAGCCAGCCTTCCATAATGACAGACGGCTGCCTGTGGTAGCACGTGAGAGATTATAGTATCCAGTTCACCCAATAAAGGGTCTAGTTGTCATCCTAGTCAACTTTAAGTCTCGTTTGCGGACATCCTTGTGTCACAGATATGAGTGACTTGTGGGTCTCGTGCCAATAGTAAACTTGCCAAAGAGCATATCAGCAGCTGTCATCCATTTGGCTCACATGACCCAACCAATAGGTTAATTAGATATTGGGCAGAATTGAATGTTTGCAACAGAGATCTCGTCCGCTACTTGGAGAACCAGCAGGAGCCTAACATTGTCTCTGTTGTGGAAGGCCTTCTGGAATTAAGTGCCTGTCAATGACTTCAGTTAATTTTCATGTAGATTGGGATAAATAAACAAGCTCACATCAGAAATATAACAAACGCTGTAGTTTTCTGCAACAATATGTCCCAGCACCAAAAAGGAGGCATGCCATATTAGATTTAATAATGAATAATGTTTCAATTTTAATAACAGCCATGGTGAAGTGAGAGTGACTGCTCTTTATATCAAGGCTGCATTTGACTAAGAATGACATCAAAGAGCCCTAGTAAAACTGGAACTGATGGTAATCAGGGGGAAACTCTCCACTGATTAGACTCCTACCTGGCACAAAGGGAGGTGGTTGTCATTGTTGGAGGTCAGTCATCTCAATTCTAGGACGTTACTGCAGGAGTTCCTCGGGGGCCTCTAACTCGGCTGATCAAACAAGTTGCTTTGTCCTGGATGGTGTCAAGCATATTCAGTGTGGTTCAATCTTCACTCATCCAGGAAGGTGGAAAATATTCCATAACATTCCCAACTTGTGCCTTGTAGGTGGGCAGTCTGGAGAAGCATTCCCAGCCTCTCATCCCTGCATTCCTAGCCACTGACTGCTCTTGCAGCTACATATTTATATGGTTAGTCCAGCTCAGTTTCTGGCCAATGGTAACTCCCAGGATGTTGATAATGGAGGATTCAGCAATGGCAATGCCATTGAATGTCATGGGGAGATAGATAAGTTCTCTCTTTTTGGAAATAGGTATTGCCTGGCACTTGTGTGACATGAATGTAACGTGCCAGTTATCAGCTCAAGTCTGATTGTTGTCCAGATCTTGATGCATATGGACACGGACAGCATCAGTATCTGTGGAGCTGCGAATTATACTGAAAATTGTGCAAATATTAGTGAACAACTGATCTTATGTTGGAGGGGAGGCCATTGGCGAAGCAGCTGAAGATAGTTTGGCCTAGGACAATCTGCGTAATGCCTGAAATGTCCTGGGGCTGAGAGCATTGACCTCTATCAACCATAACCATCTTCCTTTGTATTAGGCATGACTCCAACCAGTAAAGGGTTTTTCCCCTACTAATTCCTATTGGCTCTGGTTTTACTTGGTCTCCTTGATGGCACACTTGTTAAATGCTGCCTTGATGCCAAGGGCAGTCACTCTCTCATCCCCTCTTGAGTTCAGCTCTTTTGACCAATTTTGGATCAAGGCATGCCTATGGATATTATTGGGATAGATTCCCAGAAGGCATTTCATAAAGTCTCTCGTAAGAGATTGTTCGCTAGAGTTTAAGATCATGGACTAAGAGCAAATGATTGACCTGGTTGGGAGATTAGTTGACAGCAGGAGACACAGATTCGGGATATTGGACAGGTACTCTAATTGTCAGTGTTCCACAGAGATCCGTATTGGGGCGCAGCAATTCACTGCATTTGCACAATGCATTGGATGATAGGTGGAGAACCACATATCCAAGTTTGCCAATGACGCGAAGATAGGTGGCAATGTAGGCAGTGTAGATGAAAGCATATAATGACAAAGGTATTAATGGATAAATGGGGAAAGCTATATTTCATAATAAGGCAAGTGTGAGGTTATCCATTTTGAACTTTTAAAAATGTTAGGTCAGAGTGCTTTTTAAACAATAAAAACCTAGAAACAGTGGAGGTCCAAAGAGACTTCAAGGCCCATTGACATTGATTATTAAAATGTCATGGCTAGTGCAAAAAGTAATCAAGAAAACTAACGCTGACATTTATACCTAGTGAACTAAAATACATGGAAATGTACAAAGCCATTTCGGAGAAGGATGATGTAGGTATAGAAATGAAAGAGACGCATTGTGATTACTTGAACAGCATAACATTGATGGGGGAGGAGATATTTACAGGTTTAACGGGCTTAAAAGTGGATACATCCCCGGGGCCAGATGAGATGTAATAATAATAATAATCACTTATTGTCACGAGTAGGCTTCAATGAAGTTACTGTGAAAAGCCCCTAGTCGCCACATTCCGGCGCCTGTTCGGGAGGCTGGTACAGGAATTTGACCCGCACTGCTGGCATTGTTCTGTACTACAAGCCAGCAATTTAGCCCACTGTGCTAAACCAGCCCCTAAAATGAAAATCGCTTATTGTCACAAGTAGGCTTCAAATGAAGTTACTGTGAAAAGCCCCTAGTCGCCACATTCCGGTGCCTGTTCGGGGAGGCTAGTACGGGAATTGAACCGTGCTGCTGGCCTGCCTTGGTCTGCTTTAAAAGCCAGCGATTTAGCTCTGTGCTAAACCAGCCCCGGATGTATCCCGGGTTGCTGTGGGAGGCAAGGGAGGAGATTGCAGCAGTTCTGACAAACATTTTTAAATCTTCTCTGGCCACAAAAGAGGAGTGGAGGACAACTAATGTGGTGCCATTCTTCAAGAAAGGAACCAGGAAATTACATGGCAGTGAGTCTAAATCAGGGCAGCACGGTAGCACAGTGGTTAGCACTGTTGCTTCACAGCTCCAGGGTCCCAGGTTTGATTTACAGTTTGCGTCACTGTCTGTGCGGAGTCTGCACGTTCTCCCTGTGTCTGTGTGGGTTTCTTCCGGGTGCTTCGGTTTCCTCCCACAAGTCCCGAAAGATGTGCTGTTAGGTCATTTGGACATTCTGAATTCTCCCTCTCTGTACCAGAAAAGGTGCCGGAATGTGGCGACTGGTGGCTTTTCACAGTAACTTCATTGAGCAGTGTTAATGTAAGCCTACCTGTGACAACAATAAAGATTATTATTATTAACATCAGTGGTAGGGAAACTACTGAAAAACATTCTGAGGGACAGAATTAATCTCCACTTGGAGAGGCAAGGATTAGTCAAGAATAGACAGCATGGTTTTGTCAAAGGGAGATCAGGGGCTGGATTCTCCAATCCCCGACGCCGAAATCGTGTTCGGCGACGGGATGGATAATCGCCAATGGCGATGAAATTAGGGGCGGCGCCGCTTTCGCGATGCTCCGTCACCTGAAAAGCGGCGTACTCTAGGAGTACGCCGCATGCCGTATCCACGCTCTCCTTACATTGGCTGAGGCCCGCCCCGCGATGCTCCGTCCCTGACCTGCCAAGTTCCCAACAGCATGGGACACGTTTGCACTCACCCGTCAGGAACTCAGCGTGGCAGCTGCAGACTCAGTCCAGCACCGCCACAGTTGGGGGAGGGCCGTTCTGCGGGCAGTGGGGGCATTATTCGGGGCTGGGGGCACTGTGGTGGTGCAGTCTGGGACGCGTGAGCTGGCTGAAGGGGGGACTATTTTTGCGGGCCGGGTCCGCGAGCGGCATCCGCCATTGGGCCCTGCAATTCTGCAGGCCATATTGGCAGCTAGAGCTGGGAGCTCTACGATGCCTGGCTGCTAGCCTCCCCGAAACAGGGAATCGATGGCCATTTTGCACCAGTTTTCCTGGTGTAAAACACCACGGTTTTCACACCGGCATGGGGATTTTGTCTCCAGAATGGGGAATCCAGCCCTATGTCTTACAAATTTGATTAAATTTTTTGAGGAGGTGACTAGGTGTGTAGATGAAGGTGGTGCGGTTGATTTTAGTGGACTTTAGTAAGGCTTTTGACAAGGTCCCATATGGGAGGCTGATGTAGGTAAGAGCCCATGGGATCAAGGGCAATTTAGCAAACTGGATCCAAAACTGGCTTTGTGGTAGGAGACAGAGGGTGATGGTTGAAGGTTGTTTTTGTGACTGGAAACCTGTATCCTGTAGGGTTCCGCATGGATCGGTGCTGGGTCCCGTGTTGTTTGTAGGATACATTAATGATCTGGATGTGAATGTAGGATGTATGATAAGTTAGTTTGCAGATGACACAAAAATTGATGGTGTGGTAAATAGTGAGGAGCAAGGCCTTAGGTTACAGAACGATGTAGACGGGCTGGTTAGATGGGCAGAAGACTGGCAAATGGAATTTAACCATGAAAGTGTGAGGTGATGCATTTTGGGAGGACTAACAAGGCAAGGGAATATAGAATGAATGGCCGGACCCTGGGAAGTGCAGAGGATCAAAGGGACCTTAATGTGCAAGTTCACTGATCTCTGAAGACAGCAGGACAGGTAGATAAGGTGGTTAAGAAGTTATTTGGGATCCTTGCCTTTATTATCCGAGACATTGAATATGAAGGCAGGGAGGTTATATTGGAGCTGTATAAGACACTGGTTAGGCATCAGCTGGAGTACTGTGCCCAGTTCTGGTCACCACACTATAGCAAGGAAATTATAGCATTGGCGAGGGTGCAGAGGATATTCACCAGGATGATGCCTGGGCTGGATCGTTTCAGCTAACAAGAGAGACTGGATAGGCTGGGGTTGTTTTCCCTGGAGCAGAGAAGGCTGAGGGGGGCCTGATTGAGGTGTATAAAATTATGAAGGACATAGATAGGGTGGAAAGGAAGGTATCTTTCCCCTTAGTTGAGTGGTCAATAACCAGGGAGCATAGAATTAAAGTAATGGGCAGGAGGTTTGGAGGAGATGTGAGGAAAAACCTTTTTACCCAGAGGGTGGTTGGAATCTGGAACTCACTGCCTGAAAAGGTGATAGAGGCAGGAACCCTCACAACTTTTAAGACATTTTTGATGAGCTCTTGAAATGCCATAGCATACAAGGCTACGGGCCAAGAGCTGGAAACTGGGATTAGAATAGATTGATGGGTGTCATGGGCTGAAGGGCCTCTTTCTGTGCTGTAAAACTCTATAACTATGGTTAGATTGCGCCAGGAGAAGTACTCTGTTTGGTCTGGGCACTGCACCTTAGGAAATATTAATGACCCTTGAAGATGCGCAGCATAGGTTTATTAGAATGCTATCTGGACTAAAGATTAAATCGCAAAGAGAAATTACACAAACTAGGGCTGTATGCCAGGGGAAGGATGGTTTGTTGCAAGTTTTCGTAGAATTAGGGGGAACTGATGAGTAAATTGGGAGAAACTATTTCTGCTGATGGGAGAACGTAGATATTAGAGTCAGATCTTTCAGGGATGAGGTTAGGTAATACTTCTACATGCAAAGTGGTGGTAGAAGTTTAGAACTTTCTTCTGCAAGTGATGGTTGGTGCTGGGATAATTGTTAACTTTAACTCTGAGATTGATCGATTTTTATGAACCAATGGTGTTAGGTATAAGAAACAGTTTGTATATGGAGCTAAGCCACATAATAATCATGATCTTACTGAATGGCAAAATTGGCCTGAGAAACTAAATGACCTGACCAGCACTAACAGCCCATCACCTCTTCAAAATTACTATGACTGAACTGAAGTACTAAAAGCCTGATAACCTACTCACGAAGAAGAGTTTTTCTCTATTTGTGCTTGTTGTAAGATGAAAAAAAGTGTTCTTGTGCATGTTTTTGACTGCACTATACTTACTGTTAGTTAATAATTTTTTTCACTGTTGTTAATCAGATTAATTCCTAAATTTACAATTACAAATAAGGATCTGTGGAAGGTCACATTCGGGTATAACAGGCTTACCAATACTGCAATGGCGTGGTGAGGAAATAGTCTTCTATCAAATGTAATGAATGCCATTTTGATGAACAATGTTTGAAAAGGTTAAGAATGGGATTGAAAGCTATGAGGATAAAAATAGGTACAGGCTACAGGCGGCATTATCATTCCAATCCTGCTGAGGCCATGAAATATATGAGGTACACTGGCCAAAGGTGGAAAATATAGATTGTAATCTTTGATTCATGCACTGTAGTTTTGCTTAATTGCCATATGGGGCCAGAGTGAAATTGTCAAAATTTTAATGTTTTCTTGGAAGTTTTACTTTTAACTATCGGCTTCCCTCAGGTGACTTATTTAATTGGAAAAAATCCATGGTGATTTAAATAATAAGTCGCCTTTTGGAAGATTTGGTCAGTGGAGTTATCTGCTGTCCTGATTGTTAAAGTAATATTTTAATCTTGTTTAATTAAAAAAAGGGGAACTCTGCTGTACTTCACTAGATGTCTGAGCCGGTTTTGTGAATGAATGTTTAAATTGCTCTAGTACAAATCAGCAGTTGTACAGTAATAGTACATTCAAAGTGATTGAAATGAGAAAACAATGGACATGTGGGGGTGGGAGGGAGATAGAATTGTGCTGTGATGGTTAAACTATTGGATTGGAGAATATTTGCATACCACCCAAAATGTAGCATTAAGCAGGAAGAGCATGACTGCTATCTATTATTTTGTACATCAGCTATGAAGGACTAACAGGATGAAAGCACATGCTGTAATCCTTCACACATAATATTACTAATGTGCTGTATCAAGTTGACGCTGCCTGAAGCTGTGTTATTAATTCTGAACTGAAATAAATTGAACTCTGAATGCTGGGTTTTAATTCCACAGCAAAGTTTTACTGTACCTATTTATGTTGGCAGTTAACTTAACCTTGATATAAAATTAAAGTAATAAAATAGTTAATAGTACATTAGACAACAGATTTGGTTTATTTGTTCATGTAATGTGGATATCACTGGCAAGGCCAGCAATCCCTGATTGCCCTTTAGAAGCTGGTGGTGAGCAGCTGCCTTGACCCGCTGCAGTCCATTTGGCGTAGGTACAATTGCAGTGTTGTCAGGGTGAGCCAGGAGTTAACTTAATTTAACTAAACGGTGTGCTTGGTTGCTGTTAATTAAGCTGTGTCTAGATCGTTTTATTTGATTTAGCTTGTAGCAGACAACCCGAGCCTCTGAATACAAATTTAAGTACAAATATAAAACCCCACCTTTTTTCCACTGGAGGAGAGGCACTGAGTAAAGACCAGTAGCATTGTCACAAGAAAAAATAAAAGACAAATCAACACAGATCGTTTTGTGCATGTCCGTGTTCAGTTGCAGGGCTCCAGCGGGAGAATGCATCCATTCTGATATCTCCATTCCTTTTTTTAATCCAATATTCTACTGCTTGTTTTCCTATTATTTAAAACACCGTTTTGTCAAAATCAATCAAATATTAATACTTTTTGCAATATATACTATATATTTTTACTTTTTTTTAAAGTATATTCTAATCTTATAATTTTGTATAATATCTTTGTTTTAAAGGAGCTCCAAGGTCCAGGTTTTAGTACTACTGGTCAGTGTTCAAATGCGCGAACCTATTCCCCTCCAGTTTGTGTTAATCCATCATCTTCCCGGCCATCATCTGGATACCGCTCCTCTGTAAGCGTTCATTATTCATAATCCATTTTATAAATGCACTTTTATTTTCCAGGGTCATAATTTTGCTGTAAGTAATTTATTTTATCCCTTGTGAAGATATCTAGAGCGGAACGCACCCCGTGGGGTGGCATTTTAAAGATCCATGGATCGAGACACTCCGGTTTCCCCACAGCAGATCGTTCACCTGCCTCTTTTTCTTTATATTGTGGCAGCAGGGTAATGGGTCAGGCTGTCAGTTCAGCTATTTTCTCCTCGTCTATTCCGGTTCTGCCATGCACTTGCACTGACCAAAATGTTTGGTGAAGCCTCTTTGTTTTGTCGATCGACGGAGAAAGAATTACAAGCCTGGGAAGGAGCTGGTGTTCCGTGAGACAGTTTGGTCATTCAGGGAACCCAAACCAAATTGTAAAGTAGGCAAAGCAACTGAGCGCTTGCATCAATGAACAATGTGACGGTTAAATTGAGTACTGCAATAATACAACACTAAATACAACCCCCCATCCTTCCCCACCCCTTAATGTTCAATAGCAACCAATTCTCAAAAGTGCAAAATAAACAGTTCCCATGAATTGTAGAACCCCTCCTTCATCCCCCTCAGCTCAAATTTCACCTTCTTAAGGGACAGAAATTCAAGTAGGTCCCCTGCCAAGTCGAGGCACAGGGTGGAGAAGCTGACCTCCACCTCAACAGGATCAGCCTCTGGGCAATCAGCGAGGCGAAAGTTAAAACATCTGCCCCCGCATCCAAATGCAGCTCTGGCCGGTCCGACACCCCAAAAAAGGCTTTTAGGGGTTCCAAGTTCACGTGTAGTACCCCTGAGATGATACTGAAAACCTCCCTCCAATACCTCTCCAGCTTCTGACAGGACAAAACATAGGTACATGGTTTGCGGGGCCCCTCCCACAACACTCACATCCTCCACTCCCTCAAAGAGTCGGCTTGACCTCGTGAGGTGTGCCCTATACACGACCTTTAGCTGTATCAGTCCCAACCTCGCATATGAGGTTGTGGCATTCAGCCTTCAGAGCACCTCATACCACAGAGCTTCTTCCATAACCTCCCCCAACTCATCTTCCCACTTTGCTTTAATCCCCTCCATAGACACTCAGTTCTCCCCCAAAATCTTCCCATAAATCACCAATACCATCCCTTTCTCCATTCCCCATGCAGTCAATACCACTTCCAACAACTATTGGGAAGCTCGGAACCTCCTTCCTCGCAAAGTCTCGGAGCTGCAGGTACCTAAACCCTTCCCATTGCCCCAATCCATATTTCTCCCCCAACTCTTCCAACATCGCAAAACGACCCCACAGGAACCGGTCTTTTAATACCCTGATCTCCCTCTCCTCCCATCTCCGGAACCTTCCATCCATCCTCCCCGGCTCAAACCTGCGATTCCTCCTGATCGGCATCTCCCCTGACCCTGCCTTCAGCTTACGGCGCTGCCTCAACTGCCTCCAAATCTTCAGTGTTGCCACTACCACCGGACTCCCAAAGTACTTGCCAGCGCCCTCAACCCCGCCCCCCTATAAAGACCCTCCTCCATCCTAACCCAACGGGACTCTTGCCCGCCCCCCGACCCAACTCCTCACCTTTTCCGCACTTGCCGCCCAATAATAATATAATAAATTCGGGAGGCCCCCCCCCCGCTTTCCATCCTCTCTGCAGGACCACCTTCCTGATCCTGGCTACCTTTCCCCCACTCAAATAAACGAGGTAACCAACTTGTCCACTTTCCTAAAGAATGGGTGGGATTCTCCGACCCCCCGCCGGGTCAGAGAATCGCCAGGGGGTGCGGCGTGAATCCCGCCCCGCTGCCCTGATGCCGGCTGCTGAATTCTCCGGCGCCGGGGTTTTGACGGGGGCGGGAATCGCGCCGCGCCAGTCGGCGGCCGTTGGCAGTGACCCCCCCGGCAATTCTCTGCCCCACGATGGGCCGAGCGGCCGCACGTTTTCGGCCGGTCCCGCCGGCGTAAATCAAACCAGGTCTGTACCGGAGGGTGTGGCTCTACGGGTGGCCTGCAGAGTCCTCGGGCGGGCGCGGGGGGATCTGGCCACCGTGGGGGTGGCCTGGCCTGCAATTGGGGCCCACCAATCCGCGGGAGGGCCTGTGGTGCCAACCACGCCAGCGCCGGCCACCCCCATATTATCATCCATATGTTTATCCAATAAACTTTTAAATGCCCTCAATGTTGGTGAGTTCACTACTGTAGCAGATAGGGCATTCCACGGCCTCACTACTCTTTGCGTAAAGAACCTACCTCTGACCTCTGTCCTATATCTATTACCCCTCAGTTTAAAGTTATGTCCCCTCGTGCCAGCCATATCCATCCGCGGGAAAAGGCTCTCACTGTCCACCCTATCCAACCCCCTGATCATTTTGTATGCCTCTATTAAGTCTCCTCTTAACCTTCTTCTCTCCAACGAAAACAACCTCAAGTCCGTCAGCCTTTCCTCATAAGATTTTCCCTCCATACCAGGCAACATCCTGGTAAATCTCCTCTGCACCCGCTCCAAAGCCTCCACGTCCTTCCTATAATGCGGTGACCAGAACTGTACGCAATACTCCAAATGCGGCCGGACCAGAGTTCTGTACAGCTGCAACATGACCTCCCGACTCCGGAACTCAATCCCTCTACCAATAAAGGCCAACACTCCATAGGCCTTCTTCACCACCCTATCAACCTGGGTGGCAACTTTCAGGGATCTATGTACATGGACACCTAGATCCCTCTGCTCAGCCACACTTTCAAGAACTTTACCATTAGCCAAATATTCCGCATTCCTGTTATTCCTTCCAAAGTGAATCACCTCACACTTCTCTACATTAAACTCCATTTGCCACCTCTCAGCCCAGCTCTGCAGCTTATCTATATCCCTCTGTAACCTGCTACATCCTTCCACACTATCGACAACACCACCGACTTTAGTATCGTCTGCAAATTTACTCACCCACCCTTCTGCGCCTTCCTCTAGGTCATTGATAAAAATGACAAACAGCAACGGCCCCAGAACAGATCCTTGTGGTACTCCACTTGTGACTGTACTCCATTCTGAACATTTCCCATCAACCACCACCCTCTGTCTTCTTTCAGCTAGCCAATTTCTGATCCACATCTCTAAATCACCCTCAATCCCCAGCCTCCGTATTTTTTGCAATAGCCTACCGTGGGGAACCTTATCAAACGCTTTGCTGAAATCCATATACACCACATCAACTGCTCTACCCTCGTCTACCTGTTCAGTCACCTTCTCAAAGAACTCAATAAGGTTTGTGAGGCATGACCTACCCTTCACAAAGCCATGCTGACTATCCCTGATCATATTATTCCTATCTAGATGATTATAAATCTTGTCCCTTATAATCCCCTCCAAGACTTTACCCACTACAGACGTGAGGCTCACCGGTCTATAGTTGCCGGGGTTGTCTCTGCTCCCCTTTTTGAACAAAGGGACCACATTTGCTGTCCTCCAGTCCTCTGGCACTATTCCTGTAGCCAATGATGACATAAAAATCAAAGCCAAAGGTCCAGCAATCTCTTCCCTGGCCTCCCATAGAATCCTAGGATAAATCCCATCAGGTCCCGGGGACTTATCTATTTTCAGCCTGTCCAGAATTGCCAACACCTCTTCCCTACGTACCTCAATGCCATCTATTCTATTAGCCTGGGGCTCAGCATTCTCCTCCACAACATTATCTTTTTCCTGAGTGAATACTGACGAAAAATATTCATTTAGTATCTCGCCTATCTCTTCAGACTCCACACACAATTTCCCATCCCTGTCCTTGACTGGTCCTACTCTTTCCCTAGTCATTCGCTTATTCCTGACATACCTATAGAAAGCTTTTGGGTTTTCCTTGATCCTTCCTGCCAAATACTTCTCATGTCCCCTCCTTGCTCGTCTTAGCTCTCTCTTTAGATCCTTCCTCGCTACCTTGTAACTATCCATCGCCCCAACCGAAACTTCACACTTCATCTTCACATAGGCCTTCTTCTTCCTCTTAACAAGAGATTCCACTTCCTTGGTAAACCACGGTTCCCTCGCTCGACGCCTTCCTCCCTGTCTGACCGGTACATACTTATCAAGAACACGCAGTAGCTGATCCTTGAACAAGCCCCACTTATCCAGTGTGCCCAACACTTGCAGCCTACTTCTCCACCTTATCCCCCCCAAGTCACGTCTAATGGCATCATAATTGCCCTTCCCCCAGTTATAACTCTTGCCCTGCGGTGTATACTTATCCCTTTCCATCATTAACGTAAACGTCACCGAATTGTGGTCACTGTCCCCAAAGTGCTCTCCTACCTCCAAATCCAACACCTGGCCTGGTTCATTACCCAAAACCAAATCCAACGTGGCCTCGCCTCTTGTTGGCCTGTCAACATATTGTTTCAGGAAACCCTCCTGCACACACTGTACAAAAAACGACCCATCTATTGTACTCGAACGATATATTTTCCAGTCAATATTTGGAAAGTTAAAGTCTCCCATAATAACTACCCTGTTACTTTCGCTCATATCCAGAATCATCTTCGCCATCCTTTCCTCTACATCCCTAGAACTATTAGGAGGCCTATAAAAAACTCCCAACAGGGTGACCTCTCCTTTCCTGTTTCTAACTTCAGCCAATACTACCTCGGAAGAAGAGTCCCCATCTAGCATCCTCTCCGCCACCGTAATACTGCTCTTGACTAGCAGCGCCACACCTCCCCCTCTTTTGCCTCCTTCTCTGAGCTTACTAAAACACCTAAACCCCGGAACCTGCAACATCCATTCCTGTCCCTGCTCTATCCATGTCTCCGAAATGGCCACAACATCGAAGTCCCAGGTACCAACCCACGCTGCCAGTTCCCCTACCTTGTTTCGTATACTCCTGGCATTGAAGTAGACACACTTCAAACCACCTACCTGAACGCTGGCCCCCTCCTGCGACGTCAAATCTGTGCTCCTGACCTCTATACTCTCATTCTCCCTTACCCTAAAACTACAATCCAGGTTCCCATGCCCCTGCTGCATTAGTTTAAACCCCCCCAAAGCTAGTGAAATTGTACCTGTGGAGTCCCCCCAACCCCACGCCACCCACACCCCTAAATACCTGAAGTGGGTTGTTGCCCTGTGAAATGGCAGCCCTCCCACTCCCACCCCCACTCCCTCGGCCGGATCACCACAAAATATTCACGCTTCTCCAGATTCAATTTATATCCTGAAAAAGACCTAAATCTTCAGAGAAGTTCCATCATGTTCCCCACCGACATGCTTGGCTCTGATATATATAGGTCACCTGCATACAAACATACCCCATGTTCCAATCTCCCCCACCCCCATACTATTCCCTTCCACAGTCCCGAACTCCTTAAAAGTGATGGCCAAAGGATCTATCGCTAATGCAAATAGCAAAAGGGACATAGGACATACTTGCCTGGTCCCCTGGTGCAGAGCAAAGTACCTCATGTTATTCGTGCAGACACTTGCCATCAGTTCCTTATATAGTAGCCGTACCTATTCTGTAAATTTCGGCCGAATCCCAAACCTCTCTGGAACCACCATCAAATACCCCATTCTACCCGATCAAACGCCTTTTCCACATTGAACGCAACCACCACCTCCATCTACCCTCCCTCAGCTGGCGTCAGGATTACATTTAGTAACCTCCTGATATTTGAAAATAGCTGCCTTCCTTTTACGAATCCTGTCTGGTCCTGCCCTATCACCTTCGAGAGGCACACCTCTAACCTAGCCGCCAGTATCTTCGTAAGTACCTTGGCATCTACATTCAGTAGCGATATAGGCCTATACAACCCACATCCCGTCGGGTCCTTACCTTTCTTTGACAGCAGGGAGATCGAGGCCTGCCCTAATGTTTGTGGTAGCACCCCCTTCCCTATGACCTCCTCGAACACCCCCACCATCAGTGGCACCAATTTGTCTTTAAATTTCTTGTAATACTCCACTGGGAACGTATTTGGCCCTGCCACCTTCCCTGATTGCATTCTCTCAATTGCCTCTTTCACCTCCTGTTCTCCCACCAACTTCTCCAGTCTGGCCCTGTCTTCCTCCTCCAGCCTTGGATACTCCAATCCGTCCAGGAACACCCTCATCTCCTGATCCTCCCCAATGGCTCCGATCTATACAATTTTTCATAAAATTCCTCAAACACCATGGTTTTTAAAAAACATTTATAGTACACAATTTTTTTTTATCCAATTGAGGGGCAATTTAGCGTGGCAAATCCACCTAACATGCACATCTTTGGGTTGTGGGGTTGAAACCCACGCAGACACAGGAAGAATGTGAAAACTCCACACAGACAGTGACCCGGGGCCGGGATTGAACCGGGACCTCCGCACCATTGGCAACACTGCTATCCACCACCACCATGCCGTCCCTCAAACACTTTATTAAACTGGTCCGGAGCCATCACCAATTTCCCCGTCCTATCCTGCACCTATTCCCTCGCCGCCGCCTCCCTCAGAAGTTGGCCTGCGAGCATGCGCCCCACCTTCTCCTCATATTCATAAATCGCTCCCCTCGCCCGCCTCAGTTTCTGTACCACCTTCTCAATGGACAACCGGCTGAAACTAGCCTGTAACTCCCTCTTTCTGTCCAAAAGTGCCAGATCTGCATCACCCCGCGTACCTCCTGTCCACTTCCAACATCTCTTCTATCAGCCTTTGACGCTCCTCCCTCTCCTCTTTATCTACCTTGGCCTTAAACGATATCTCTTCCCCCCTCATTATCGCCTTCAAGGACTCCCATACCACCGCCTGTAATATTTTCCCAGTACAGTTAAAACCCACATACTCTCAATCACTTTCCTGATCTTCTCACAAAAACTTCGGTCCTCCAGCAACTCCACATCCTTTCTCCACCCCGACTTCTGCACTACCCCTTTCTCCAGGACCATGACACCCAACGCGGCACATATCCGAGAACGCTATCGCCGAATATTCTGATCCCCTAATCCCAGCCAGCATTGCCTTCCCAACTACGAAAAAATCTTTCTTTGAATAAACCTTGGGAACCTAGGTGAACCCCCACCCCGATAAGACAAGCGAGTGCGGCTGCGACCTGCCCATCCTTGGCTGTGGTACCAGATTCCAATCCTCTTCCACTATTAGCTCATGCGAATCCAAGTCCAGAATGGCCCCAAGCATCTTCCTCATAAATCCTGCATCATCCCAGTTAGGGCCGTATACACTTGCCAACGCCACCTACCCCCCTGTTACTATTACATCAAAAAATCTACCCTCCTGGTCCCCCCCCACCCCCCTCCCTCCCGAGCCCTACTGCCGAACTCTGAGTGAAACACTTGGCTCACCCAGCCCTTCCTGAGCCTCACCTGGTCTTTCACCTTCAGATGAGTCTCTTGTAGCATAACAACATCGGCCTTTAAGCTTTTTAGGTGTGCAGACACCCTCAACCTCTTCGCTGGTTCCCCTAAACCCCTCACGTTCCACGTAAGTATTCTGACCGGGGGTCACTCAACCCCCCACCCCTCCTATCCACCATCATCATAACTCCAGGCCCTGCCAACTGGGCCGGGCCCGCCCCATCCCTTTGTTGCCATCGAACCCCCCCCTCGCAGAATCACCCCCATCCACTTCCTCTCGAAAACACATCTCCCAGTATCAGTCCCCTCCCCCCACTTTCCACACCTCCTGGGCCCATCAAAACCTATTCGACCCTATCCGCAGCCCTTCCCCTCCCACCACACTCCTGCTCACTAGCCAGCTTGAACTTGCTAATGTAGAGGCCCCCCTCCATTCCACTCACCCCTACCCGGTCCCAAAGAAATTCCCTTCAAACAAACAAACCTAACGCAAACACACAAACCCCAGAAAACCGCCATGACAAAAAATCTCAACTCTGACCTTACCTAAACAGGCAGCTTCACCCCATTTAACACATATAACAACATGAGATAAAAAACATGAAATAAATAAAAAATAAAACTATATACAATCATCCAACCCCTCGACCCTCAGTCCAAGACCAATCCTCAGTCCAATTTCTCACTTCTGCATCAGTCCTTCTACCTTCACAAACGCCTTTGCCGCCTTCACCATCTCAACAAAATCAATTAATGACTGACCAAAACCTAGTTTGCCAAATAAATTTGCAAGTTGACCTGATGAAAATAAAACCAGAGAAAGAAACAGATTTGACATTTCAGATGATAATGAGCAGGAAACAAGGTGGACTTCAAAACAAGGTGGAGGTAGAAAGGATGTTTCCTCGTGTGGGTGAGTCCAGAGCTAAGGGGCACTGTTCTAAAATTATGAGTCGCCCTTTTAGGACAGAGGGTTGTGGAACTTTGGAACTCTCTGCCTCAGAAGAGGCAAGGTCATTGAATATTTTAAAAATGGATTCTTGTTGGACTAGGTTACCGGGGGTAGGTAGGAATGTAGAATTTGAATCACAAACAGATCAGCAATGATCGTATCAAATAGCAGAGCAGACTCGAGGGGCTGAATGGCCCACTTCTGCTCCTATTTTCTATGTTCATATGAAACTAAAGATTGGTCTAGTGGAAGCATAAATGAGAATAGCAGAAACATCTGTAAGAGATGGTTTCCAAAAAAAAGGGGGCAGATTTTATGATCTGAAATTGTTGAACTTAGTGTTGAGTCTGGACGTTTATAAAATGCTGAATTAAAAGATTATATTCTGAACCTCTTGCTTATTCTGAGCTTCACTGGAACACCACAGGAGACCGAGGAAAGAGGTTAGAGTGTAAATGGGATAGAAAATTCAAATTATAGATGACCAGAAGCTCAGGATTACTTTTGCAGAGGGGTTCTGCAAAGTGACCACCCAATCTGCTTTCAACCTCCCCATTGTAGAGGAGACCACATCATGAGCTGTTAACACTGTATTGGATGTATTCAATTGAGTTCTATTTGTTCTGAATATTATGTTTAGTAGCTTGTGTCAAATATCCTCTAAGTAGCAAGTCAGAAAAATAACTACATATTTTTCAAACAGCTGAAGGCTAAATGCTGCTGATTTCTGTTTGTACAACCTCAGTGGAAAAATAGTGTTACTGTTCCATGTAATTAACAAACCAGACAGATTTAAAAACAGACGCATATGCAAACTGTTTCTCAGTTTACATTTGTGATTGTTTCTGTCCATCTGTTCAACCTTTAAACATCTATTTTAAATACTTCTGTGCTTGAATATCATCATGTTCCAATGAGCTTTTACTTTGGCCATTGACTGCACTGCTTCTGCTCTACTCCTATGTTCACTGTGTTAGTTAGTTGTCCAGCAAAATCTGGTGTAAATACACCTGTAGAAAATCACACACAACTGGGGTGCACAACAGCCTAAATGATGGAGTCTGGTTCAAATAGAACCATTACAACAAATTCTGAACCAATGTATGAAGATGTGTAATTTTTCAGACATCAATTAGAGTATTCATTGGGGTTTATAGTTTACAGAGGTTTGCATGGCAGTGGTACAGCGGCATTGTTGCTGGACTAGTAATCCAGAGACCCAGAATCATGCTCTGGGGCCTCGGGTTCGAATCCCGCCATGGAATTAAAAGACCAAAGATGACCATGAAACCATTATCGATTGTTGTAAAAACCCATCTGGTTCACTAATGTCCTTTACGGAAGGAATCTGTTGTCCTTACCTGGTCTGGCCTACATGTGATTCCAGACCCACAGCAATGGAGTTGACTCTTAAATGGGTAATAAATGCTGGCCCAGCCAGCAGCGCCCACATCCCATGAACAAATAAAAAAAAAGCTGTTGCCCATTTAAGATGTATAAGAAGGAAATATGTCCTAACTGGTTTTGATTTCAGGTATATCTAGTGGAGTGCTGCAAGCTTCAGTGCTCAGGCCTCAGCTATTTATAATCTGTATCAATGACTTAGACAAGGGATCAAGTTTGCTGATGGTACAAAGCTAGGTAGGAAAGTAAGCTGTGTGGTGGACACAAACCGGCTGCAATTAGATATGGATGCATTAAGTGATGTGACAAGAGGTGGCAGATGGAGTATAATCCCAGTATAATCTGGGAAATGCAACATTACTCACAGGCAGGAATAATGGAAAAGCAGAATTTTTCTGAAAGATGAGATAATGTTGGTATTCGGAGGGATTTTTGGAGATCCTTGCAAATGAACCACAGAAAGGTAACATGGAGGGTAGAACAAGCAGTTAGGAACGCAAATGGCATGTTAGTCCTTATTGCAAGCGAGTTGGAGTTTAAGATTCAGGAAGACTTGCTACAATTATATAAGGATTACGTGAGACCACACCTGGAGTACCTGTACTATGTACAGTTATAGTCTCCTTACCAAAGGAAGGATATACTGCTTTAGAGGGGGTGCAACAGAGGTTACTAGACTGATTCCGGGGATGAAATGGCTGGCCTAAGATTTGTGTAGAATGGATATGCATATCTCTGGAGTTTAGATAATGTAAAAATTTAGTTTGTGGTTGAATATGAGGAATAAAGCTGTAGACAGCTGTATGAAGTTATCAATGGACTAGAACATAGAACATAGAAAATACAGCACAGAACAGGCCCTTCGGTCCACGATGTTGTGCCGAACCTTTGTCCTAGATTAATCATAGATTATCATTGAATTTACAGTGCAGAAGGAGGCCATTCGGCCCTTTATTCAGGCAAATAAGCAACTCCACCATGTGGCAAACAGGTCCATATTGATACAAAACACATTTACACCAACAGGATGAGGTGATCGTGTACCGGGGTCACACAGCTTTGTAAAAAGAAAGCCCTGAACAGTCACAAAATAATTCAAATCTGCTGAACTCCATCACTGTCTTATCTAATTTAATATTTAAACAAGGTAAATTTTACATTTTCAAATAGAACACAATTTATGGGTGGCACAGTAGCACAGTGGTTAGCACTGTTGCTTCACAGCGCCAGTGTCCTAGGTTCGATTCCCGGCTTGGATCACTGTCTGTGCAGAGTCTGCACGTTCTCCCCGTGTCTGCGTGGGTTTCCTCCACAAGTCCCGAAAGACGTGCTTGTTAGGAATTGGACATTCTGAATTCTCCCTCAGTGTAGCCGAACAGGTGCTGGAGTGTGGCGACTAGGGGATTTTCACAGTAAGTTCATTGCAGTGTGAATGTAAGCCTACCTGTGACACTAATAAATACTATATTATACTATATTGATTATCGTGCCAATATGCAAACTTAGATGTCGCCAATACAGAAAGCAGGAGACAACACTGGGGAAGAGCTTACAAGAGCAGGGCATCTCATGGTGTCCCCTCTTAAGTTAGACTTTTTCCTGCACCCTTCAGCTCAGCTTGAAAACACCACAGCATGATGGGAATGTGAACTAATAATGGTGCGATGAGAGGAACATCTGGGTCCTTGGTGAATAGTCGGACCAAGTGTTTCTCCTTAACCTGTGAGATTTAAGGATTGTAAAAGCAATATCAGTCGGGGATGACAGTAAAGATTGGAGTCCAATCAGGGAGAGGAGGAGAAACATAGAAAACATAGAAAACATAGAAAATACAGCACAGAACAGGCCCTTCGGCCCACGATGTTGTGCCGAACCTTTGTCCGAGATTAATCATAGATTATCATTGAATTTACAGTGCAGAAGGAGGCCACTCGGCCCTTTGAGTCTGCACCTACTCTTGGAAAGAGCACCCTACCCAAACTCAACACCTGCACCCAACACCAAGGGCAATTTGGACATTAAGGGCAATTTATCATTGGCCAATTCACCTAACCCGCACATCTTTGGACTGTGGGAGGAAACCGGAGCACCCGGAGGAAACCCACGCAGACACGGGGAGGACGTGCAGACTCCGCACAGACAGTGACCCAAGCCGGAATTGAACCTGGGACCCTGGAGCTGTGAAGCAATTGTGCTAGCCACAATGCTACCGTGCTGCCCTTGAGAACAAATAAATCTACACTATATCATTTTACCGTAATCCATGTACCTATCCAATAGCTGCTTGAAGGTCCCTAATGTTTCCGACTCAACTACTTCCACAGGCAGTGCATTCCATGCCCCCACTACTCTCTGGGTAAAGAACCTACCTCTGATATCCCTCCTATATCTTCCACCTTTCACCTTAAATTTATGTCCCCTTGTAATGGTTGTTCCACCCGGGGAAAAAGTCTCTGACTGTCTACTCTATCTATTCCCCTGATCATCTTATAAACCTCTATCAAGTCGCCCCTCATCCTTCTCCGTTCTAATGAGAAAAGGCCGAGCACCCTCAACTTTTCCTCGTAAGACCTACTCTCCATTCCAGGCAACATCCTGGTAAATCTTCTTTGCACCTTTTCCAAAACTTCCACATCCTTCCTAAAATGAGGCGACCAGAACTGTACACAGTACTCCAAATGTGGCCTTACCAAAGTTTTGTACAGCTGCATCATCACCTCACGGCTCTTAAATTCAATCCCTCTGTTAATGAACGCGAGCACACCATAGGCCTTCTTCACAGCTCTGTCCACTTGAGTGGCAACTTTCAAAGATGTATGAACATAGACCCCAAGATCTCTCTGCTCCTCCACATTGCCAAGAACTCTACCGTTAACCCTATATTCCGCATTCATATTTGTCCTTCCAAAATGGACAACCTCACACTTTTCAGGGTTAAACTCCATCTGCCACTTCTCAGCCCAGCTCTGCATCCTATCTATGTCTCTTTGCAGCCGACAACAGCCCTCCTTACTATCCACAATTCCACCAATCTTCATATCGTCTGCAAATTTACTGACACACCCTTCAACTCCCTCATCCAAGTCATTAATGAAAATCACAAACAGCAGAGGAGCCAGAACTACTAGTTAGGTGGGCAGCAGGGTTGAGGCAGCACGGTGTCGCGGTGCTTAGCACCGAGGTCCCAGGTTCAATCCCGGCTCTGGGTCACTGTCCATGTACGGTTTGCACATCCTCCCCGTGTCTGCGTGGGTTTCGCCCCCACAACCCAAAGATGTGCAGGGTAGGTGCATTTGCCACGCTAAATTTCCCCTTAATTGGAAAAAATGAATTGAGTACTCTAAATTTAGGGGAAAAAAGGTGGGCAGAAGGGTCACAAAGAAATTCAATCCAGAAAAGTGGGAAGTAATGCATTTGGGGAGGACAAACAAGACAAGTGAAATAGACCATAAAAGGTTGTATACTGAGAAATGTAAAGAACACAGGGACCTTGCATGTGCCCAGCACCCTGGAGGCAGCAGTACAGGTGGATAAGTTGGTTAGGAAGGTAATTGCTGATGCTTTCTTTAATTGGCCAAGGCATAGAATATAAGCCTCAATGACTATCGTCCGGTGGCCTTGACATCTGTTATAACCTGCCTGCTTACCATTGGCTGTGACTAATGACAATCCCACAGTCCTGTGGGAGTATGAGCTTCCCCAATGAGGGGGGCGGAGAAATCATTAGCAGACTCCCTGTATAAATAAAGCTGGCCAGTTTCGAACCAGCAGGAAGGAGTAAGCAGCAAGCGAGGTTGCTGCTGTTGTGTATATATATGTTATTGTAATAAATGTTATTTCTTTGTATCCATGAAACTTGTGCTGGATTCTTGGTGGCCATCACAAAACTGGCGACGAGGGTTAAAGTGAATAGCTGTCTACACTGCTGAAGCCACCTCCCTGGATTTTTGTTGGATACAGGTTGGAAGTTGTTTTCTAATACACCATGCTTCTGTACGGACATTTGGATGTTTTTGATGCTGCGCTGCAAAGCTGGAACCAGTACGCACAACGGATGCGTTACTATTTCCGGGCAAACAATATCACCGAAAACGAGCGCCAGGTGGTCATATTGCTCACCGCCTGTGGCCCGCATACGTTTGGGGTGATTAGGAGCCTTACGTACCCAGCTGCGCCAGACACCAAAACGTTTGATGAACTTGTGAATTTAGTGGGGCAACATTTTAACCCAACCCCGTCCACGATAGTCAACGTTACCGGTTTAATACCGCTGAGAAGACCCCGGGAGAATCCCTTGCCGACTTTCTATCCAGGCTATGCAGGATTGCGGAGTACTGTGACTATGGTGAGACTTTGTCAGAAATGTTACGCGACCGTTTGGTTTGCGATATTAACAATGCGGCCACCCAGAGAAAGTTGTTAGCTGAGCCAACATTGACTTTTCAACAGGCCATTCAAATAGTATTGTCCCGAGAGAGCGCAGAACGAGGAGTGCAGGAGCTACAGGGAATGGAAGTGCATGCCTTGGGGCGCAACCTCTTCTGTCCCAAAACGTCCCCCTGCACTCCTGCGGTACCTTGGGCGAGGCGACGTCCGGATCGACGCCAGTGGCCGTCGGACATTCCTCCCCGAAGGGAGCCTTCTCCAGAACCAATGGATGAGGAGCCATGTGCCTGTCAGACTTGTAGGCGCCGTCCCCGTCGCGGACGACTGTCCTGGGGGCGCCAGAGGCGCCGTCGTTCCACCCGAAACTGGGACCAGCCCAGGGGCTGTACCTTCCATGTGGATGAACCTGCGGCGACTACTCCTGAGGACGTGGAGACAGAGGACGACTGCCTGCAGCTGCATTGTGTGGCAGCTCCCCGTGTGGCCCCCATTAAGGTGACAGTACGGGTCAATGGTCACCCACTTGAGATGGAGTTGAACACTGGCGCAGCGGTCTCCGTCATCGCCCAGAGGACGTTCGACCGCAACAAGCAGGGTATACAGACCCTTACATTAACCGACACACAGGCCAGGTTGGCCACCTACATGGGGGAACCATTGGACATTGCTGGAATTACGATGACCTCTGTTGTTTATGGATGCCAGGAGGGGCGTTTCCCACTTATCGTGGGGCGCGGCCATGGGCCCAGCCTGTTGGGTCGGGACTGGTTGCGCCATTTGCGCTTGCAGTGGCAGCACATCCTCCAAACAGTTTCTGGAGGGTTGACTGAGGTGCTAGGACGATACCCAGATGTATTCCAGCCCGGTTTGGGGAAAATAAAAGGGGCCGTAGCCCGTATCCAAGTCGAACCAGGAGCCACGCCGCGCTATTTCCGGGCGCGCCCAGTGCCTTACGCCTTGCTCGAGAAGGTAGAAGGGGAGCTCACTCGTTTGGAAACTTTGGGTATTATCAGACCCGTCCGTTTCGCTGACTGGGCAGCACCAATTGTACCTGTAATGAAGCCAGATGCCACAGTTCACTTGTGCGGCGACTATAAACTTAGTGAATATGGCTTCCCAACTCGACCGATATCCAATGCCTCGCATAGAGGATCTCTACGCAAAGCTTGCAGGTGGACTCTCGTTCACAAAATTAGATATGAGTCACGCCTACCTACAGTTGGAGCTGGACCCTGCCTCTTGACCATATGTAACAATTAATACACACCGGGGCCTGTATGAATATACACGTTTGCCATTTGGAGTATCCTCTGCCTGCGCTATTTTTCAACGCGTTATGGAGGGCATTTTGAGAGGTTTACCGCGTGTCGCTGTCTACTTAGATGACGTTTTGACACAGGAACGTCGGAGCAGGAACATTTGGAAAATCTGGAGGCTGTCCTTCGATGCTTTTCGGAGGCTGGAGTCCGTTTACGTCGCACAAAGCACTCCTTTCAGGCGAAGGAAGTAGTCTACCTGGGTTATCGGGTAGACCGCGAAGGTTTGCACCCCGTCGCAGAGAAGGTGTGCGCGATTCAGCAGGCCCCCGCCCCGACTGACACTTCGCACCTTCGTTCTTTTCTCAGCCTCGTAAACTATTACGGGAAGTTCCTCCCCAATCTGGCAACTACGCTGGTCCTGTTGAATCTTCTGCTGAAGAAAAATCACACCTGGGTTTGGAGTCAGCTGCAGAAATTGCTTTCCGACGGGTAAAACGACAATTGTCGTCGTCTGGGTTACTAACCCACAATGATCCTGGAAATCCTTTGCTCGTCACATGTGATGCATCCCGTATGCTATTGGGGCCGTCCTGTCCCACAAGATGGAGAACGGGGCCGAGCGACCGATAGCTTTCGCCTCCCACACATTGACTGCAGCGGAAAAAAAGTACGCGCAGATCGAGAAGGAGGGTCTTTGCGATGAAATGTTTCCACCAGTGCGTGTATGGCCGCCACTTCACTATCGTGACTGATCATAAGCCTCTGCTGGGACTTTTCAGAGAGGATAAGCCAATACCACCCATTGCTTCGGCACGGATCCAGCGCTGGGCTTTGTTGCTCGCTGCATACGAGTATTCTCTGGAGCACAAACCAGGAACGCAGATAGCGAATGACGACGCACTGAGCCGATTGCCTTTATCGACCGGCCCCATCTCGACCCCCACGACCGGTGAGGTGGTTGCAACCTTAAATTTTATGGACACCTTGCCTGTCACGGCATCACAGATCCATGAGTGGACCCAGACGGAGCCAGTCCTGTCAAAGGTTCAACACAAAGTCCTGTATGGTGGGCAGCATAGACCGCTCCCAGGCGAGTTGCGGGCATTTTCCTCCAAGCTGTCAAGAATTCAACGTGGAAGACGGCATCCTCTTGTGGGGGACGCGTGTGATTGTCCCGGAAAAAGGACAGGAGTTGATACTAAGAGACTTGCACAATGGGCATCCAGCTGTGACCAAAATGAAAATGTTGGCCCGGAGTTATGTTTGGTGGCCAGGCCTCGACGCCAACATTGAGAAGGTGGCCCAAAACTGCTCCATTTGTCAGGAGCATCAGAAGCTTCCGCCGGCCGCGCCCCTACATCATTGGGAATGGCCAGGGCGGCCTTGGGCGCGCTTGCATGCGGATTTCGCAGGCCCTTTTCAAGGATCCATGTTCCTTCTATTAATCAACGCCCAGTCTAAATGGCTAGAGGTGCATAAGATGCTCGGCACAACGTCCTGCGCAACAATTGAGAAGATACGTTTGTCTTTTAGTACGCATGGCCTCCCTGAGGTGCTGGTCATGGATAACGGCACTCCATTCACCAGTGAGGAGTTTGCGAGGTTCATGAAGATGAACGGCATACGCCATATCCGCACTGCCCCATGCCACCCGGCTTCAAATGGGTTGGCGGAGCGCGCAGTGCAGACATTCAAACGAGGCCTAAAGAAACAGTCTTCCGGATCAATGGACACAAGACTGGCTCGCTTTTTGTTTTCGTATAGGACCACCCCCTATGTGGTGACTGGGGAAGTTCTCCTAATGGGCCGGAGACTTCGCACCTGCCTTAGTATGGTTTTCCCGGACATTGGCGCAAAAGTACGCCACACACCAGAACGGCAGGGACAGGGTTTTTCTCGCTATTGGCCGATTCGGCAGTTTGTGCCCAGTGACCCTGTGTTCGTTCGCAATTTTGCTGGTGGTGCCCAGTGGGTCCCTGGCATAATCTTTCGCCAAACGGGCCCTATATCTTACCAGGTGCAAACCCAGGCTCGTCTCCAGCGCAAACATGTAGACCACATTCGGTCCAGAAGACTATCCCTTCCAAAGATTCCCCACCCCCCGGAGCTCATTTCTACAGCCGCAGAGACCAGAGACAATGGAAAGTAGTCCTCCCAATCTTCTTCTGGTGCCTCACTCAAAGCCTGCGCAGGTCATTACAAAACCGTGTGGAGATAGAGATGCCGAGATGACAGAGGCAGCAGACTCTGACTCCGAGATGGAGACACAGGACACATCAGAGGGGGAATTCTCGGGCCCACGGGCCGTGGGTGTACAACCGTTACGCCGTTCATCACGGAAGTGCCGGTCTCCGACTCGTTACACGCCTCCCGATCCAGCGCCTTGTGCAAATGGTGTCCGGCCTGCGGCAAAACGAGTCCGACGCTCTCCTTCGCCAGAGTCTTCAGTGGATCCCTTGGACTTTGGGGGGGGGAGGGATGTTATAACCTGCCTGCTTACCATTGGCTGGGGACTAATGACAATCCCACAATCCTGTGGGAGTATGAGCTTCCCCAATGAGGGGGGCGGAGAAATCATTAGCAGACTCGACTCCCTGTATAAATAAAGCTGGCCAGTTTGGAACCAGCAGGAAGGAATAAGCAGCAAGCGAGGTTGCTGCTGTTGTATGTATATATATATATGTTATTGTAATAAATGTTATTTTTTTGTATCCTTGAAACTCGTGCTGGATTCTTCGTGGCCCTCACAAAAACATCGATCATAATGAAGTGCTTCGAGAGGTTCATCATGAGGCACTTCAATTCCATACTCCCAGAATGACTACATCCACTGCAATTCACATACCGTTGCAACTGGTCCACAGCAGACACCATCTCCCTTGCCCTACTCTCATCCCTGGAGCATCTCGACAACAAGGACTCCTACATCAGACTCCTATTTATTGACTCCAGCTCCGCCTTCAACACCATAATCCCAGCCAAGCTCAAATCAAAGCTCCAAAACCTAGGACTTGTTTCCTCACTCTGCAACTGGATCCTCAACTTTCTGACCCATAGACCACAATCAGTAAGAATAAACAACAACAGCTCCTCCACGATAGTCCTCAATACCGGGGCCCCACAGGCTGCAAAGTTTGACCCCTACTATAATCCCTATACACACACGACTGCTTGGCTGAATTTGGCTCTCCATCTACAAGTTTGCTGACGACACGACCGTAGTGGGTTGGATCTCGAACAACAATGAGTCAGAATACAGGAGGGAGATAGAGAATCTAGTGAAGTGGTGTAAGAATAACAATCTCTCCCTCAATATCAGCAAAACTAAAGAGCTGGTTATTGACTTAAGGAAACAAAGTATTGTACACACCCTGTTGTATCAACAGGGCCGAGGTGGAGATGGTGGACAGCT